>NW_009952366.1:7885287-7904353 GCF_000747805.2 Chaetura pelagica | reverse complement strand
GCTGAATTGATAGAATTTTACATAGGAAATATTTTCAACTGTTTCCAGATGTGAAAGAATAAAATAGCAGTAGCCTGTAACTTGAAACATCTAGATTAATTTCTGCCACACAGTGAAGGTAACAATAAAAGAACTTGAAAGATGTTAGCTTTTGGTCTCCACCTCTGTCACATTCAGAGTAAAAGAAGCTATTGTAAATTAAATCAATCTTTTTAATCAGTAGCTTTTCAAATTCTGGAGTTTAGGAAAATGTCCATTTAGCAATTAGAAGTTTTCCTAATTACCACCCTCCTTCTGTTATTAACAGCGACCATGCCCCCTTCTCCATTCCTTGCTTCCCACAGTGAAGAAATTTTATATTAGTTCCTGTCTTACAGTAACTTTTCACAGTTCCAACATTTTATTGAAGCCTGTCAGTAAAATCAAAGGTCTTATAAGCTTGTTCTCCAGGTGACTTACTGGTTTCAAAATATGAGATAGTAAAACAACCACCACCACCTTTGATAATCAAGTTAGCCCAAGTAGCATTAACTCCTGCTATAAGCAGTATTTTCACTCTCACACATTGTAACAACAGAACTACTACTTTGCAGAGATTCAGTAACAGATCAATTCAAGCTGCAAGCAGGCTTCACAGCCCAAAGGGACGCCTGAAAACTGCAGCATCTTCAACAGGACCAACTAGCTAGATCGAATGACAGCAGTCGCACCCTCTGAATGCAGGAGGTTGTGACATCTCTCCTGTTCTCAGTAGTCACTGCCCTTACGTGTCCTCCTCTGATATTCTTTCCTAAGATAAACACTCCCCAGGCGTGACATGGTGTTCCTCCATAAAACATTAGTTTCCTCTTAAATAGCAAATACAGAAGGCAATGCAGATATACTTTTTAACCACAAATTACCAATGCTGCCAAAGAATTCCAAAGTGAGGTGGGATAGAAAATCTGAGGAATTATTCTTTTAGGTATCAACATATACCTACTACTTACAGGCATATATGCCACCTTAGGACTATTTTAGAAGCTGAATTAACTTGTAGGCCCTATCCTGTATGAACATATATGCATGTATACATAGGTCTGCTGTAGCTTGCTGTTGCACTGGTACAAAGCAGCCTGGTATACTCTCTAAGAAAAAAGAAAAGCAAAAGTCACAGAAAGGTTCTAGACAAACATAGGCAGATTTACCATACAATAAAAGCTGTATTAACAGACAATGAAGGGTATCCTGAAATGCCTAAGTTTGTAAACAGATTTAAAATTATATAGCACAACCCACCTATTTTTGAGTCAGAGGAAGTTTTTTTTATTGAAAATTTTTCAGCCCACTAGACAAATTCAGCCATGTCAAAGCAAGCCAAGACTACCATGCACAAGACATGTCACACAACTGTACAAGCTTTAATTGCAATTATACATTTATTTTTTTCTGACTAGTTTCCTTTTGGAACTCTATTGAAGGCATTATTTTTGTACTCAGCTTTTCTGATTTAACCCTGCACAAACTAGTTAACACTTTTTTTAAAAGATATTTTGTCACCAGACCATCTGAGAAGGTAATTGCCAGAACTTTGACACCATGAAAATTTTCCTAAGTTGTGCCACAACACAAACCAAAACCCACATAGATCAAGCCTAGGAGGGACCTAAAAGCATTCAAGTAGGACTGTACTGAGCATACTGCTAACAAGCAAACTTGAAGAGAGTTCCTTCACGCTATTTCCTATTTAAATACAAACCCAGGTTTCAAAGAACACACAGAATTCAAGTTTAAAAGCCTCCTCTTTCAGAGCTTTTTGTCTCAGACGCTAGGTAAGCTCTCACAGCCTTGCCATGCATCAAGTGCCATAGAATTCTCAACACTGTAAGCAATACCCTCTAAGTGATTCACAGGCTGATACCAGACTCCTAAGATCAGGCACATGTTGAAAGATCAGCTCACAACTTATAGGGCAAAGCACAAGTTCTGCATTAAGCAGTTCTAATTCAAACAGGCAAACCTAGATCCACCACGTTTTGGACACAGTATTCTAAGCAGTATGACTAATCATGAGAACAAAACACGCCGAAACAAAACAATGGTCATGCCTATTAACTTACACAGGCCTTTTCCTAGACTTTTTGTAGCCCTTGCCCCAAAGGGGGACTTAGTAAATATTGCTTAAGTTAGAACTCAAACTAATTTTTGCAAGTGGAATTTGGATACTAATGCTAGTCCAAACTATTTTGATTTTGTTTGAAAGTTTAACTTGGCTCTGTCTAGAAGCCAAAATGAACTATTGGAACAAAAGAAAAAATTTTCAAAATAAAAAAAGGAACACCAGCTCCCACTGAATCAGTACTTTGATAAAAATACTACAATATACTTCAGTATAACGTATACACTAGCGTTTAGAAGGCTTCTTTAATCTCAAACAACTATTCAGCTAGTAGAGCTATTTTTGCATGTGTTACTAATAAAGCAATGTGAACTGCTTTATGGATGCTGGTAAATCCATGGCTGGGGCAGGAAGGAAGAGAAGGAATAAAGGAGGAAGATATTATTACCCTTAGGGCTATCTCACACTATTAAGTGCCTCAAGAAGCTCATTCATCATTCATTGTCTTCCAACTACAACTGAGCAACTTGTAGGTTACTTTGAGGACTTAGAAAAGTCTTTACCTTCTGTGAAGTAACACTGAAGTTGAGAGGATTCTTTAGGAGATTCTCCAGAACAGAGCATAAATAAAAGCATGATGACAATTAATTGCAGTTCAGTTTGGGGTCTGGTTTTAGATTTTTTTGTACCATGCTAACAGTATCCCTGAAGGAGGTCAACTGAAAGTATTTCATGTAACTAGAAAAGAAAGATATATTTCGTGTTAAAACATATAGCAGAGGGGGGTGAAAAATAACAAGGGGAAAAGGGAGTTCCTTAAGCATTGAAAAGCAAATGGAAGACAAGATTCTCCCCTCATCCAAATTAAAACTCCAAACATAGGATAAAAGAACTCTGGGGCAAAGCTATTTTTCTAGTGCAGGTATGATGAATATTCCTCCCAGCCAGTGTTAACATGAACTGCTGTTTTTACATCAGGTTTAAGTTTGCAGGGTTTTTTTAACATGGAACGTAATATAATATAGTTTCAGCTATGGGAGTACTCTGATATTACAGCATCAAAAAATAACACTACTGATACATTAATTGTCTTGCTTTTGCTGCTTTTCAGCAATGCATTTATTTTTAAGGAAAATCCACACACATTAAAATCATTTTTATTTTTCTGCATTTTGACAACAAAAGTGAATGTCTTATGTTACAATTTTCTATAGGATGGACACAAGTTCAGCTATCTGGATTACTCAAAAAAGCAGATTAAAAGGAAAAAAAAAAGACATTAATCTTAACAGAAGGAAAAACCAACTATAGCTTTCCTAACAATTACCAATGTTTGTCTCAAAGTTCACAGAAAGTAAAGCTTCCCCACACCTACAGCCTACACAATAATGTACCTAGAGTAAAAAGATATTAACTATTAACTAATGTTCTCAGCTTTTTATAAGTAGCACTTTAAGTAGTATGGTTTATTGCAATTTTGTACCAAGCAATGAGATTGAGCATCTGTATGCTGCATATTTAAGCACAATAAAATGTATACATTCACTTTAAAAATTGTTGCTTATCACTGTTCATTGGTAGTAAAGTCAGCTGCCTGCTCAACTAAGTTACACAACATAGTGTTTCAGCATGCTTTCACTGAGAAAAATATTCAACTGCATGAAAGTAGTAAATCTCACCTTAGAAGATGAAACTGTAGCAGAAAATGCAGCAATGCCCTCTTCATACAAGAATAAAACTTCATATGGAATTGTCATGCTTTGAGAAACTTCTCTACATGAATATTCAAAGATATAAAGACATAAAGCTGTGTTGGAAAGACCTTACTTTTTTTTTTTTAAGAAAAGACCACTGCTAAAGTTGAAATTTAGTCTACTTCAGATCACAACCTTGACCCAAGAAAGTATTTTAGTAGCAAATTATATTGATGCAATTTTTATGTTCCACACATTACTAATAAATAAGTTCCTCTAAAACATTTCTTGCCAATTAGATTTGTATTCAGATCCTACAACACCATAAGCACTAAAATGAAGGGATACATTTAAATGATTACGCTTAAACAGAGTTACTAATGATACTAAGACTTTTACAGAAACGCAAAAAGGTTTACAGTTACATTTACTAAAAAGTTACAGTAATCTACAGAAAAGCTTGTACTCTCCCTACATCCTAAGAGATCAAATTCAGTTAGACTGTTACTGAAAAAATGCATACAAAAATGCATCTCCCTTTATCATCTGTGTTAATATCCTCCTCCACAACAACCTACAGAGATAAAAGTACAACTTTTCTGTACAAAGGAAAAGCTTTAGAAACACAGCTTCACATTTTACTACATATTTGCCCTTCTCAGCTTCCAAGTTCTTGCAAAAACAAATATACAGTTTCTCAAAAATGAATTTAAAGGATGTCCACATTAAAAAAATAAAGGCTACAAAAAGTTCAAAGATCTAAAAAAAATGTTATTCCTATGGCAAAGTGACCTCCTACTAGTCCAAAGTCCAGAAAGTTACCAATGTCCATTTAATATTATCTTGCTTCATTTATCCAATTTATCAGGTTCCAATCACATTATTTGTAAGAAGTCCTTGAGCCGATGAGAGGGCGGAAGAGTTCTCTACAATTAAAAACAGGAGATCAAATCGGTTGTGCCTTTCAGAAAGATACTCATTCAGCACCAGCTAGGGAGCCAATATTAATATATTTAGAGAAAGGGTTTCCTTGATTAGTTTCCATAGACTGATAAACCAAAAACAAGAAGACTGAAACAACCACAAAGAGAAGAATTTTTATCCACAGGGGAATGGAGCGTTCTTTTTTTGTAGGCGGTTTCTCCAACTTCATGTCAGTTGAGGTACCATATTTTGCAGCATACTTAGAGAAACTTTCGTCCATTATGAAGTCACTGTGCTCTATAGGCCGGCTAGCAGCTCCTTTGATTGGTCTACGGCAGCTAGCACTGTTAATTAAAAAAATGTATTAAAATACAACATATTCAAAAGAGTAGTGTAAGGCATACAGGGAAATTTTAGTATAATTACAGAACTAAAAATTATTTCTAGCATATGTAGTACCTGAAATATCTATTTCAAACTCTTAACATGTCTAGCATTATTTCTGAAGTTAATCACTCACCGTTCAAACACCCCTCAAAATCCCTGAAATGCTCGTTTACTTCACATTATCCCCATAATCAACAGAACATAACTGGCAAAAAAATTCTGGGAAGTGGCTCTATCTGCATCTTTAACAATCACTTATGCAGTCCCACTAGTATTTCTAAACCCAAGATTGTCCCTGGCCATTAAACTATCTTGTGAGGGCTAAACCAATACCAAGAGCCAGAATATAAAGCAGCAAGGGTTAAGAAACCCACATGCCTTGTCAAGTCATTATATACAAGGAATACACAGACCTAACTTTTATTTTAGAAAAAGTGTCATAGATTTGACTAGACTAACAAACCTCAAAACAAGAGAGAAGAAAGCTGAGTGGTGAGCAGATACACCACAGTACTGGTAACTGGTTCAGGTCCTTACGGTTAAAAACTTTATGCAATTGCAGTTTAAATTGAAGCTATAATTAACATGTTGGAAAAACAGACCTGGATTTCACATTCTAACACAGGGAAATTTTTTCTCACATTCTTCAAACAGAACAAAGTTTTGTGACTTGCTTAATTACCTAGAGGGTTATTTTGATTTTTGCTTAAATACGAAGTTGTAAAGAAAAAAGTAATAGTCCTTCCTAGGTGCCACCCTTATTCATACTAGGAGCAATCTTTAACTACATCAGGTCTACTACTTAGAGAATTTTCAAATACCATATTTTTATTGGCTTTTGAAAAGAGGTTAAATTTGTCCTGGGAGATCTTGCCTTAATTTAACAGCAGGCCTAAAGCAGTTGCATCTACTAAAAAAATTTAATATTATGCATTACCACAAATAAGCCTTTTCCACTGCCAGCATCCAGAAGTTTTAATAATTCCTACTATGGTACTACCTTGTCCTCCCACTCCCAACTTCAATAAAAAGAAGGATGTTTTGGCTAACAACACTATGTACGTGGAACAGAAGAACCAGGTGGTAATCTGAACTACCATTGATCCAGAGTGCAAAAGACTTCTCCTTAGAAGTCCAACAATATAATCAAAAGATACTTCCCAGCTTCAATATGCTTACAGGATCTTAGACACAAACTCCCATAAACCTTAGCAATACCTAATTCCTGTAGGTGTTGATACTTCATAAGGGAACATTTCCTTAAGGATATCCCTTTCTACTCTTTCTTCTTCTGTAGAAGTTTTCTCCAACACCTAGGGAAAAACAAAACAAAACAAGAGCAGTTACAGGCTGAAAAGACCACAAAATAAGCTCCTGCATAGCTACCTCAGTGACCACAACCATGTGCAATTTCTAAGAATGAGTGACCCAGTGACATTTAGGAAGTTTACTTCTTGGGTTTTAAAGTTAGTTTAACCTTTGTTATTGGCAGCTGTCTGGTCACTTTTGGTGTCTTAAAGCATTCAGTGCCCTCCTCAGTTTCCTTTAACACAAAGAATATGTTGTATAAATACACCACACCTGCCAGCAAACCATGTAGATGATAACAAAAATTTAACCATCACCTCTATCATGGCTGTGTTGAGCAGGTCACAGGATTGGTTGTGGCCAACATAATTTAAAAAGTATTGACATGGGCAATTTATCTCTTCTTGCTGTAACAAACAAAGCCACAGTACAGCAGAATACTAAGTGAAAAAAAGTATGCACTTTGAAATAGAACATCAAGTTTTCCCACAACCTTCTATTTGACAGCTATGCCTACATTACAGTCACGTTATAAACAATTAAGCAGCCCATTTAATAAATCTCAGATCCCTTGGTAGAGTAGGCTTCACAAATGTTAACAGAAGTTTCATCTACAGTAATTACACAAAGCAATTAACTCAGACAAGTATTATCTTGTACGTAAAATTCCACAATACCACAGTATTATATTAATACAATTACATACACTTGTAAGTGCTTTAGACAGTTCTCCAAGAGATACATAGTTTCACCAGCTTGAATGTGTTAGCAATAAAATAATAACTTTCTTGATAACTGTCAGGAATCTATAGATCCTTTTTAAATTTGGGCTTTTGGTCTAAAGTAACACTACTATTCCCTAAATTAAGGCACATTAAGGTTTTTCAGGATAGGCTGATTTACATGATCTGAAGTAGATAACCCCATTCAGCTCTATCTTTGAGCTATTCAAAGAACTTGAAATAAAAAAAGTATTACAATGTCTTCAGAAAAAAAGATAAGCAGAAGGAGAAGTAACACACCAAAATGTATTTGGATTAGGAAAAAAAAAACCACAAAAAAACCCCAGAAATATTCCCACACAAACACACACACCCACATCTGAATGGGGAAGATTGAATTATATTCTCTCTCTTCTGTGCGATATGACAACATTAATTTGACTAGCACCACCTGGGCAAGGATGCCTTTCACTCCTTCTGTACTAAGGAATAAGCACAGACACACAAGAATCTTGTTCACAGAAAGTAAGCAATAGCAATCTAAGTTTTAATTTATTTACTTCAGCTGTCATCAGTGGTTTCTTTGGTGTTCTTCTGGGCATGTCTGAGAGTTCACTGATTGACAGTGTAGGAGCTGCATGCTTGAAATTTCCAGGCACCCTATTGACAACCTGCCAAGATTCAAAATTGTTCAAACTCAGTATCAGCCAAAATACAAAATACAAGGGGGAGTGAAGGGGGCAGAACCAAACAACAAAACCTTTACGTGCACTGAATATATGCATGTTAGGAGTTAACTTATGTTATGTAGCAGATACTCTGAAATTAGCACAGTAACACATTGCTTATCATTCCAAGTAGTTTCTTTTAAGCTGTTTAGAACCATAAAAGCTATTTAGTTCACAAGATAAGCCAAACTTAAAAGCAGATATTCTGCATGTACTTAAATCAATGATGAAAAAAAATCTAAGCTGTTAAAGTGGCGCTTCTAAATCCTCCCCCCAAAAGACATTAGATGTGACCTAGGTGTCTAGCTAGTCCCATCTCAAAGTGAACAGCATTAGGTACTAATACAGATACCGAATATATGGTTTGTAAGACTACTGAATAGTCTCACTTTCCTTAAAACAGTCTTCTATCTGTTAAAAACAGAATTATTCTGTCAGTAAAAATACATTACAGAAGAATACCACTTGAATGAATTAAACATTTACTAAACATATTTACTAGGGTCTCGTTGCTTGCAGTCAATATAGTTTCAGCTATGGGAGTACTCTCTGATATTACAGCATCATCTACAGGCAACTGTGCTGTAGCTTCCACCTGTTTGTTTAAAACAAACAAAAGAAAACAATTGAATAATGTAACCACTGGGACTCTAAAGGTGAGAAAAAAAGCTTGTCTATTATAATAAGCCTCTCATCACCCTTTTCCTTGGTGTTCTTCTTGCCACTCTTGTAGACTCCCTAGAAAATGCCTGCAGAGGTCCACTTTTTGAAGATTCACTTGTCCAGACAGTCTCAGTAACTTCATCTTGAGAGTAGGTCTATTCAAGCATCAAACACATGATCAAATAAATGAAAGCCAGCTCTCAACATTGAGTATCCACAACCAGAAGCCAGAATAGCATGCATATTCCAAAAGCAGCATGTCCAAAATCCCAGAAAAAACTGTAAATCCTAGTACATTCAATAATGAATAGCTAGCTAGATTAGCAGTGTTGACCACAATACTTATGTTAAAGCACATTATTGTTCAAATACAGAACTGACTAATTCCAAATAGTAAAAACTGATTAACTGCTCACAGCAATAGAGTGAACTAAGGCTACAATTAGTTACATCAAGTCAAGGACAGCAGATGCACCAGCCTTCAGGCCCATAACATTACCTGCCTACACCCCCCCCCCAAAAAAAAAAAAATAATCTATTAGCATAAGGAGAAAGCATCACCTTGTTCTCTACCTAGATAACCATATATTCACTCAAGCAGAGATGGGAATGATTTGGGCAAAGCCACCTATATTTCAACAAGAACTAGTCTCCAGCCATAGGGGGCAGAGGGAGATGTTTTATAGAAGTTTCCACATACAGGGATGAAACTCACACACTTTCCACAAAACGGTAGATTTAAACAATCAAGCCTGACACAGATCTTTATAAATCTTAACAACACGAAGTGCCAAAGTTTTACAGTCATTAACAAAAGTAGGTCATCCGCTATGCCTTATCACAAGTTTTATGCTCAGAGAAAAAAATCCTCCTCAAAACAAATTCCACAGACCTCAGGGAGAACAGAGAGAGCTTGTTTCTTCTTGATTATATACAAGATTTTCCCTTCTATTTGGTTAAGTTTAGAAGTAAAAACTTGGATAATACTGAAATCTTCACGTATTTACACCTCATGCATTGATGTATTACCAAGTTTTTGGAAGGTACAGTTGGTGTTGATGGCAATTATACAGACGGGAAAAACAGTCAATTACAGGTCTAACAGCAGCAAGAATTTCACTGTAACAGTATTAGCCCCAGAACAATGTGTTAAGAAAGCAGGCTGGAAAGTATGTATGTAGTGAGGGGGGGGGAAAAGTCTAACAATGCTATTATCCATGCCCTGTTTGTATCTTCAAAGTTATTCCAGTGAAATTGGAAGCTGAGCAGCTTTAAGACTCAAAGTTCTTTATTACAGCTGCTACATATCCAGCAGAGGGCGCACAAGTGTTTTACTTTAATCCATATCCACTTGAAATACTCTGAAAACCGAATTATATTTATGCACAGACCTCAAGTCCAAACAGATTCCGATGTTTCATACAGAATTTAATTGTGTATTTAAGCCCAGGTCTCCAATATCCTTTTCAATTTAAACAGATTTGTGATGAAAAGTCTCCCAACCCCTCTTTATACATTCAGCAGACACTGAATTCTCTTCCATAGTAAGAAAGGCTTAACTTGCAACCTTCAATCACAGCTCCCACTTCACCCCCCACACACTTTCTATTTGACAGGTGTTTTCTTTAGAAGCTTAGAGAAAAAAAACACTCATTTCAGAGTAGTTTCACTCAAACACATTCCACTCAAAGCAGTAAGGCATTTTTTTTTTTTCCTCATCCTAGTAATGGAGAGCTCCTCTGCCCCAAGCTGTTTGATTAGGAACTAGGTTTTCTTCTCATGAAAAGTTAGAAGTACTTCAGTTAATAACTGCCTCTCTCCTTAGCTCTTCAGATGCTTGTCAGTCATATGTTTCAAGTACTGAGTTTCAAGTTTTTCTTGCACGAAAAGTGTAGGAAAAAACAATCTACTCTGTAAGACCCATCCAGACTTCAGGAGAGCATACTCAACAGAAAAAAATCTAAAAAAGAAATTTAAAAATGTTGTCTATAGTTACAGTTATCCTCGTTGTCAATCAAGCAGGTCTTGTATACTTATCCCACCAGTATCTGTACTAGAATGCAATACTCATGTTTAGATACACCAACACCCTGAATATAAGCAGAGAGAGTTACAATGATGTGGTACACAGGTACTATTCAGCATAGGCTTTTAACTGTCATATTACTCACAGCAGCAAAGCTACAGATTGTGAGTTTATCTCTGCTATCACTTATAAGTTTTTTTTATGGGGTATATGCCATGTCAAATTTGTACACCTGCAGCTGCAACGTTGCATGTTTTATTTTTAAGGAGCCCAGCTATACAGGAAGTTTAAAAATGCTGACAGGAGTAGTAGAACACAGCACATACAGAATGTTCCTAAGGATAAAGTCTCAAGGAAAGAGAATAGTTTTATGTTGCTAACTGGCCCTAACATTAAAGTTAGCCTGCCTCTTTCTGTCCAGTACCATTTACTATGAGGCCTTAGGCTCAGTTTTGAACTCTCTACATTCACCTACATAATTGGAAGGGGGTATTCAAATTACAGTATTCTCCAGCTTTTCCAGTTCACTGTAACAAGGCAATTAAGCACAAACAGCCAAGCTCAAACCCATCTAGTCCTCTGCTGCTAACTGACTGATAAGACCCATAAGCCTGCTAAATCTGCCCACCCAATTTATTTTGCACCAGCCTGGTTAAAGACTATCTATTTGCACTCTTTAAGAGAAACAGCAACATTCCCCCATGCCAAATGACAGACCATCTTTTCGGCTCTATGCATCTGGACTAAGACAAGTGCTGCACAGAACCTCAAAGTGACTAATACCACACTACCAACCAATTCAGCCCCATCACTCTTCAGAGCCTCAATCTTTGAGCCAATGCCATACAGTGCATGAAAGTTGCACATAACCTGGCAGAATAAGTATTATCACTTGACACATTAACTGCAAACTTAGGATCCAGTTTCACAGGAAGAGGGAAAGAAAAAACATCTTCACCACCTCCCACTTTTATTTTCAGCAAAATATATGACTACACACATTTGCTAGCCAAAACCACTGAGTTGTTCTTGGCTTTATGCAGCTGTAAATTTTCTCACTGGATTTTGGGGTTGTTTTTTTGTTGTTGTTGGGGTTTTTTTGTTTGTCTTCTTTAAACATAGCAGTCAGGAGTTGAAAGGTAAAAGATATAAAGTTAGAGCTCCTGAATAATTTGACATAATCTTTAAATCAGATAATTTTTTAATTGAATTATCTTCCTTTGATTAATAAAATATGCAAGTCACAAAATATTTTGTCTAGAGGGCACATGTAGAAGTTTTCAAGGAAAAAACCACAGTAATGACCTGTTGTTATTACAGTGAAATTGGATGACACAAATTGAGTAAGCACTCATCACCTTAAAATGCCACAGAAATACATCGCTGTATCTCTTGGGGTTTTATTTTGTAAGTGGCTTCCTGAAGACTAGAAAGCTTTATCTGTTCATAACTGAACTAAATACCTCTGTTACACTGAGGCTGGCAGGGATTTCTGGCTGAATAGCGATTTAGAAAAAAGTAATTCTTAAAATACAATAACCTCTGAAGACAGATGACCATTATAAAGACCATCATGAGCAGAAGTTGCCTGAATAAATTTAGTATTTTGTATGTTGAAATATGTGTGTTTTGATTTGTGGAAGTGAAATCTGTTTAGCTTGTACCCTAATTATCCAATCAAAAATAAGCAAACTAGTTGTGGATCCCCATAATTGTGCTGTATTACCCAAGCTCACATAGCAGTATGTTTACCTGCTTCAAGAGACATCTATAACTAACATTTATACATACACACCATTTAAATAAGAATTATCTGGCATTTACCATAAAGTAGTTAAGAAAAGTCACTGATCTGCTAAAATAAATCTAGCTATTAAAAGGTCAGATTTTAAGTCACCAAATATTTTCTATACAAGTCCTTTACTGTTGCACAACTTCACTGCTTATTGGTCAGATCATTAACACTGTAAGGATCCTAAGTAACCTAAGCTGGGGAACAGGGTATTTAGTGACACTGTCACATCACAAGGACAGATCAGACACCAGCTACTGAACCCAGCAGTTTGAAAACCTGAGGTGCTTTTGTAAGAATCTCCCCTTTCACAAAGGCAAAATAACGATTATTATTTGTAAGTAAAGAACAAGTGGTACATACAGCAATATTTAAATTTGTTTTAAATTCTTCTTCTTCAGAGAACCTTTTCAGCAAATTAACGTCTACTCTAGTACTGCTGCAACAAGCATACTTGAGGAAAGAACTATTATACAGATAGCTAGTGCATGTGTGTACACATATACACACAATTCTATACATGCATATAAACACAGGCGTACACATTACTTCGTGTATTATATTTAAAAGTCATTCAACAGATGTATTTAAAATGCAAACACTTCTACAGATATCAAACGAGACAGAAATATGTATGTATGCACTGAAAAACATCTCTAAGAAACACAAAACCCCCTTTTTAAAAAAAAAATAAATAATTTAAGAAACTGCTTCTTTTATTGAATCAAGTTGTTTACAAACATCCAACAGGATGACATCAGCCCATCTGACTTAAAAATCTGTCATGCTTCCAAACTAAACATGTTAACGTTGCCTATTATTTTTCTCTAAGAGATGCTACAGCAACTGGCAAGTCAGAGCTTTTAGCAGACCATAATTTTGAATGTTATCAGACAGGCTAAAAAGAGCAGCTATAGTTAATTCACAAGATTTTCATGCTGTAATAGAACAGATTTTCTGTAAGAACTTTTAAAAAGCAGCATAGTCCACTTGGGCAAACGTGATTATGTTATAAGAAGTAAAATGTTTAGTGAGCACATTACCTGCAGTTAGTAGCCATTTCAGATGTCACTACATTTAACATACCTGGTTGTGTTCAACAATTCTTCTTTGTTTGAGTGCTACTGGAGTCTTCGTCCTGGCTTTCAATGGTTCTCTCTTCTCAAGCCTCAGCTCAGTCTTCAGATCTGTAACCAGTTTTAATAGAACTAATTTCTGCAATGCTACTAGTTGTTGTTGTAGTTCAAGCCAATCGTGATTCAATGATTTTTGAGATAAACTCGATATTAAAACTTCAAAACCCGCACCCAAGACCAATCAATCAACCCACTCAAAACTAAGTCCATAAGGAACAGAGAATACAAGGGATTGAGTCATACATGAGACATTAAACAACACAAAGTACAGAAGTTTATTAAACAAACATTCATATACTATCCCACAGGTGATAACCACTGTGAGACAAAATTGCACTTGCACTTAAAGTGCAAATAACACTAAAACACTTAATATGCAGTTCTCCTACCTATCAGATTTACAGGCTCCAATCTGAGGAAAATGCACAAAAGGGAACAGTTTAGTAGCAAAAAGTTTCCTTTCCCAGAACAGGCACCAGGATCATGCTAGTACCGCATGGTCAAGTACATGACTTGCATGGTCTACAGCAGTATCTCAAAGCCTCACCCAAGAGCAAGATCATTCCCTCTTCAGACAATTCTTTTACTGCAAGCAATACTGATACATCATTTGAATAGTTCACATGAAAGTTCAACTTAAGTCTTACCTTCTTCATTGTCACTGTACTGGTCAGAATCATTATTTCCATTCTGTCTGGTGTTCTCAGCAGTTGAAGAAATTGCTGGGAGAGGCACAGGTGCCTTCAGTTCTGGACCTTGCTCCATCAGTTTCAACAGTTTTTTCTCATAAAGTTTCCTAGTAGTAGCTATAACAAGGAAAGCCAAATGCTCAAGATACACAGTTTTCATTTTTGCTGACCTGATTCACAGAGCTTGGCTTTCATATATTCCTTAGGAATTTCTGAACGCATGTTCTTTATTTTTAATCTGTCTGTACGGCCCAATGTACATACATCTAGATATAAAACTCTACCTCTAAGGTTTTTAACTTTTCAGTTTAAGAGAATTCTTAAGATAAACCTAGACCTGTTAACACACTGAAAGTTATAAGCATTTATCTATGTAACAGCCTCTTAGATGTTTTGTTTCTTATGCTGCAATATATGAGCTGTTATGCCCTCACAAAAATAAATGAATTATCAAGATTGATATTGCATGAGCAATAGTTTCCAGACAGATTCCACTATTACCCCCTTAATCCCTTTACCCTTGAATGAACACCCTTTCCCAGTTAAACCTTTCCCCTATTAGCAAATTCTGTCCAATAAGCATCAGAAGTGGTGCAAGAAAGAATCAGAAAACTTCCTGTTTGCTCCATCTAGCCATCAGGTTGGTTTGCTTTGTCTACAAGGACAGCTGTTTAAAACTAAAAGGTATCAAGCCTAGCACATACTTCCATGTCAGGACCCTGCTGTCAAAAATCTGTCAAGACAACCAGTGCCTGAGCTGTTAGCTGCAGAGGAGTCTCACCTTAGAAGACTTCAGGTAAGAGGATGCCACTCTTAACAAGAAGTGACAGACTCTCACAAGAAACAGAATCCATACCCCATAAGAATTAAGGCATCTACTTAGAACAAACTGAACATCTTCCTATAGATACTTCAATTTTTTCAGACGCTGAAGTGCTATCCAATCAGAATAGGATGAATAGGAAGGCATACAGAAGCAGCTAACAGAAAATAAAACATTTTGAACACACACAGGTCTCCAGGCTTGATCACTGGCATTTCCATCCTTCCATTATTTCAAGAACATTCCATAGAAGGCTCAGCACACTGCAGGCATTTTAAGAGTTGTGAAACCAAAGTCCCTTGCCATTAGGCTACTGTACAATCTGAAATGAAAGGAGCTTTGATCCCACATCACAGATGAGTGCCCAAGGCAGGAGGATTAATCTGGGGTCAGGACTTCTCCTGATGTAGGTTAACATGCAGGATAGAACACTAGGTTCATGGGGTGAGGAAAAAGAAATTTAAAAACATCAGCAAAGGAAAACATAACTGCACAATGCGGTAAGTAGAAAATGCTCTAAGGAAGGGGAAGTTGTGTTCTCATTCTATTCTCAATGCTATAAGGTTATTATGCAAGATGTATTTTCTATTTAAGCAGGCCCCAGACCTCAGCCTCTGCATCAGAAGACCTAATTACCCCAGCACTGAACTTTAATAGTTACACAGCTTTACAACAGCAATTGGAACATCTCCAGCTGGCCTAGAACACAAGAGGAACAAACTGTGGACTTGCCTACATTGCAAGGCTTCAAGTTTCCTCTAAGTAATTCAATGGAAACCACCTTAAGTAGGAAGTAGGATTGCAACAGTATTGCTAACAAACCTAATAAGCAACTGTACCAGAGAAGCTTAGAGCACTCAGAACCTAGGTTTAGACAGAAATACCTTGAACAGATGAATACTCTCTAGTTCAGCTGACCTACCTACAATCGGTCCAGGGTTTATTCCATACTTCACAAGCTGTTCTTGAAGATCTTCATTACTCATCTCTGTTATATCTAGTTCATCCTTCTCCTCTGGCCTAGGTTTGTCAGTTTTCTTCGTAGCTTTCTGTGAGTGTGCAAGAGACATACAAGAGAGTGTTTCCAGTTAACAGAAAATACATCTTTTTCTTCTAAGGGAAGAAGAAGATATGAGAGTCCTAAGCGCATAAAACAAACAAGAAATTAAATAAATTATTCTGCTTCTCCCACCATCACTAAATCATATATGAAACACTTCAAACATTTACACCTACTAAACAAACATGCATGAGTTTCCGACTTTATATAAGGAAATAACCATTACAAGCTTCTATAGTAAAAAAATAAAATAAAATTAAATCCACACTCTCTCAACCAAGTTCCAAACATCCCCATTCCCAATGATCCTGTTACTCTTTAAGATTATATGACATTACAGAGTGAATGCCAGAAAGGTAAAGCCAGAAACACCCCCAGGTTTTCAAAATCGTGCTTGTCTGCTTAGTCCTCTGCAACTGCAGCTCCAACAAATCCTTAACCCAACTCTGGCAACATTAGTCAAACAGTTGGCAACACATCACCACAATACAGACATGGTTATTGAAATAATCTGCCAAGATGCTACTCCTAAATTAGAAGTTTCCACTATATCCAAACAGAGCGATCATAACATTTGTTCAACTTGGGAAGCTTGTTACTACAACAGGCGTTTCGAGCTCCAAGATCTGGAAGACAGCGAGGAGGTAAAACAGAAAAAATATGCTTAGGATCTGCTTGCTCTCAACTGAGAAATATCTTGATACTGCTTAGAAACAATATTTGTATGCCAGAGTTGTAGTATATAAACAGATATGACTTCTATACTTAATATTTTTCTCAACTTGGTTGACCAGAGGACCTATCTGGGTTTCTGGTACTTACCAAAGACTAACATTTCAAATACAATTGTGTTATAATACTCCCTCACAATTAATAAGCTTTTGTTGATGTTGTATTTGGTAAGACAGCACCAAAAGACTGTAAGATGACTGATATGAGTCAACAGTATCTGGTTAGCTGTTAGTACTAGTTGAATATTGGTTCTCACAGAAGCTTGGTCTTGCCTCAAGTGTCTTTATATTTAAAAGCCAAACAAGGACTATATGAGGATTTCCCAAATATAACTGATTGTGTAATTGAATGAGATTTCCCTCTGACTCCTGAATTGTTAAAATCCCTGCATGATGAACTTAAAATTAGCTGCTGAAAAGCAACATAACCTCTAAGAGCCCATGCTATTTCTTAATTCTAAAATACAGACTCCAAGCAGTCTGAAGAAAGAATAGGGTCACTAAAGTGGCAGATTTGACTCCTGATAGATTTACAGCTCACTTTATCATAATTCCATTCTGTTATCACATACAACTCTAATTAGTTATTGAAGCAACTGAGCCTACTTATCTAGTACACAAAAAACCAAACAACCTGCAGGTATAGGAGACTTTCATTTACTTTGGAATGTTTTGGTTGTAACATTGCTTCAAGTGAAGTATTACATTAACAAGAATTTCTTCTTTGGTTCATTTTTTCCTGGACTACTTAACTGTCCAAAGAGTGGAAGAGAGCTCCAAAACACATGCTGGGGTTCTTGTTGTGACCTGTTTGGACTATTCACAGCTTTAGTGTTTGCACACATAACCAAGCAGATCAACTAAGATGATGCTTCCATATTTCTGAAGAACTGAATCAACTACCATGGTGCAGGGAATCGACATATCAACTCCACTTTGAAGGAACTGGATACCTAATTTAATGTATCTCCACCTTCATATCACTTAAGAGATCACAGAAGAGATTATAATATGGATAACTACTCTACATTCTATTAGACATTTTACAGAAATCTTTACCAGAAATCTAAATAATGAGTAATACAATCTTCTAATTCAAGTAAACTCACAAATCTCATAGTATCTTTGCCATTTTTTTTCTTCAAAGCACCATCTCACTTTTTCCTGCAGTATTACCACACATTGAGAATATCAGAATAGCCAGTTTCAACACAGAAAAAGGGCAGGGTGAGGATGACAAGTTAAAGGCCATTTGTGTTCTTCAACCTGGCCAGATGTGTTCATTACCTTGTGTTTTGCGAGATCTGCAATTTTTACTTTAGAAAACTTATCCTCCTTAAAGCAGAAGTGAATTATTTCACTTCTGCAAGTAGAAACCTGCCTTTTAACCACTCCCTGGACCATAAAATCATTCCCTAGAAGCATAAGGCAGAATAGAATAATTTCTCTTATACCATGTCTGTTCTAAGACAGAATTAACCTCAGCAACAACATTTGCTTGTTTATCACTACTGTTATACTATAAAGCATCACTACATTTTCTGTGCATCATCACAACTTACCCATGAGATTGCTCTGAGACAGGTCAAAAGAGCTAGCTTGAAAATTTATCCTTGCAAATTAACAAAAAAACCACACCCACATTTTATTTGGCTGCTGACCATTGGCAAAATTAAAGTTGTCTTACTGTGGTGCAGAGGTGAAGTGCGTAAAATGAAATTATGGTGAACACCACACTTCAGGATTTACTGAAGTAAGGTGGTACAGCAGATCACTTTGCACACAAGGTAAATATTCTCGCAACTTTCTACCCAGACCAATAAATCCTTACATTAATATCTGCTAATTCCATCTAAAGCTAGCAGCATAAAAAAAATAATAATAATAATAATTTTAAAAATATATATATATATATGTATGTATGTATTTCTAGTCATTGGCTTTTTCCAGAAAAAGAAGATGGAAGAGGATCTGTGTATTTCGCTTGACAGCTGCTCATGCCAAAGAGATGGCCATTTGGTAGCAGTACCTGCCAGGATCAGTTTCAGATTAACTAGGCCCCAACCCTTCAAACAAGTACTGAACTAAACGATAAGCTTGGGGCTCCCACACAGCATTCTCAGCTCTAGACCCATAGGGAATCAAGAGTATGAGAAGTTC
This sequence comes from Chaetura pelagica, assembly GCF_000747805.2. Taxonomy (NCBI): domain Eukaryota; kingdom Metazoa; phylum Chordata; class Aves; order Apodiformes; family Apodidae; genus Chaetura; species Chaetura pelagica. Next base: position 7,885,412 of record NW_009952366.1, on the reverse strand, counting down.
ATCCTCTTGAGGTGTCATCTCTCTACAGCAAAGAGCATTCACCTTCTTTCATTAACGCAAGGACCAGAAAATGCAAGTGATGAGAATTCAGACCTGGAAGCTCTCTCTTATCTCATCTTTGGCAT
>NW_009952366.1:7879410-7885206 GCF_000747805.2 Chaetura pelagica | reverse complement strand
ATTCAACAGCACAGTTTATCAGACACAGTTTAGCACTACCTTTAACAGTTCAAGCAGTAATCCACCAAACAAGCATAACTAACATCTTGAAGGAGACATTAAATAATATAACAGACAACTATTAGACATCACCAAAAGAAGCAATTTCAAATCTCAAGTTAAATGGCATCTACATTAGGATATTCAAAGACTTTAATCCCAAACAGATGCAGCTTCATTACTAGAAGCAGAAAGGTCTGCAGCTTCTTTACTATTTCTCTGAATGAGGTTAAGACAGGCTAAGAAAGCCCAACTCCCACAAACAGAATGCTCTTTAATTTGTCCTCTCTGGTAACAAGTAATGGCATTTCTCTTAGAAGAAGGGAAGATAAGGAAGTGCACATGCAAAGTCTCAATAATAGACTCATACTGTGAAATAGAGGTCTCTATACCCCTTGCACTTTTTATTCTAGCATATACGAATATTTCCTGCAGTAGATGCTTCCAGATAATATTTACCAAAAGCTACAGTACAGACAAAATAAACAATGGAAAGGAAATTATGCAGCAGTAATTCTGAGGTACCGATACACTCAACTTTCAGAATTCTCCACCTTTCAACCTTGGTCAATGCTCAACTTAGAATTTCCAAGACTATATAACAGTTCTAAATTATAAAATGAGGGAATATTTAACCCTTCCACTCCTTCCACTTTCACATTGCTCAGTGAAGGGAACGCACCCACTCTGAAAACTAGTGCTGCATAATGAAGAGCTGTTTCCAGAGAGCCCAAGTGAAAGAGTAAAAATTTACAACAAAAAAACAATCAAGAAACCAAACTAACAGATGGTCTCACGGCTTAATCTGAATGCTGACCTGGAGATCTGGCTTGTGTATGTGCACCTGCTATGCAACTGACATGCACTGCTAGACAAAAAGTACTTCAACGGGATTATTTTATTATAGGCACTGTTATTACACCAGCACTAACAAGCAAGTCTCCCTAGGTTCATGCGTCTAGAATTGCATAAAGTTTGAAGGTGCAGAACAGCATGGCAGGACTTCGCACTGCAGCAGGAACTCCTCAGTCACCTCACTCCTACTGCCCACAGATGTCACTCAGCAGATCAGTTTCATTTAAAAGGCCACAAAGGTGTAAATTGTATTCTGGGTCACATTTATGCAGCACTTCGTAATTAAAAGATAGAGCTTCACATGAAACACCAAATAGATTCTCTTCCTTCACTGGGCAGCATATATGCTTTACATCCTCTCACCTATCTGAGCATGCAGTTTCACTTTCCACACTCCTAATCTTCATAAAACTACCAGTTTTACTATTACCTTCCCTTTTCCAATAGGGAAGAAACTGGAACTATCTAGTTACCTCAGCTAAAGATATGATCACTACCACACCACTCTGAACATCAAGAGCTGAAGCTAGCTCTTTATTTACTTGGCTACTTGATTAAAACTAAAGAACATCTGCACCCAATAGGTGTCTTCTATAAACTTTCAAACAGGTCTTTCAGGTCCAGATGCTCTCATTACACCTTCATTAACATAACTGAGGAGGAGACAGCTGACTGATCTTTTTTCAGATTACCACTTTAAAAGGTCAAAAATATCACTCAGTGTTTTAGAGAAGATTCTTCCATGACATTAAATGCATCAATAAACCAAGTCATAAAACCCTACACATGAGCTTTGAGCAGCTCCTGTTTGGCAACAGTGTCAAGATGGTATTTTTGCTATGTGCTTTAAAACAATGTTCCTAAAGAGGCAAAAATGCCATTTCATACTTATTTTTTCCTTTGATCTATCTGTCCTGTTATTGAGCCTGAAACTGACCAGGAGCATCCAGATGCAGATGGTTACTGCCGCAGCAGAAAGGTGTCTCACATACCAGAAAAAAGTAAGTTGCTCAAAAACAATAGTACAGCTTGAGAAGGTGGCTCTTTCAGACAGTATTATTAGATAGGACTAAAGAAGCATGATTTTAAAAGCTTTTCCTCTCCTGGTAAGAATATATAACCAAAGTGAGTGCCTGCCCCATTACCCCCAGCTTTTCCCCAAGAAAGGTCATGTAGATAAGTGAACATATCTAAAATGATACTTTCACATATTTAACATAAAACAAAAGCTCTCAAGTATCTGTGCTAACATTTAATCTTACTGTGATATAAAGCATAAAAATGCTGAGTGTTGCTGAGGGGAAGCAAGATCTTGCTACTAAGTAAATACTAAGATCTTACTACTAAGTAAGATAGCTTAGTTTATAATTTAAGTGCCAAAAAAAAAAAAAAGCTAGATGCTTAAAGAGTTTGCTGTTCCAAAGCATGCTGGTTTCAGGGCCTGAAAACAATGTGATCAGAACAAAACGTCTGTAAGTTTTGATCCATTTATACATGCATGTTAACCATGTGTATGCTCACTACCGTAAAGGAAGAAAAAACAGGTAGAAATAAACCCACATGATTATAAAGGCAATGGTAGCAGTATCACTGCAGATGCACGACACTTGTCTCACAACACATCAACTTTACATCACCAGCATTTATTTGTTCTGAGAGAAGAATAGATTGGATGTAGTATTGATAAAGGTGTGCTGGAAGAGTAACTGATGAAAAAGACATAACCTGTAGTGGGATTAAAGCTATGGGGTTTTGTCTCATCGCTGCACAACTTTCATCAATAGAAAATGTGCATCTAAATGTATTATCAAATGTCCAGAATGTAGAAAAAAAGAACACTAACGTGACAGTGGAGACAGTTTAAAATTACTAATGACTACAACAATGTCAAAACATGAACTGTCAGTACCAAGAGACCAGGCTTAGCTCTATCTTTCCAGTGACCGCAACACAATCATATCCGAGGACTCCTTTGAACTTATTTTCTATATCCCCTGCAAGACAAGCGCTGCTCCCCGCTCCAACACCGACGGGCCAGCTGGCAGATCACGGTACCGATTCCAGTACAGCCGGGAGCTCCGCTCCCGCTCCCCAAGCCCCCGCTCCCAGGCCCAGCCCCTCGCTCCGCGGGCGCGGAGGCAACAGCGCCCCCTAGCGCCCAGCGCCGCCCCCAGCCGGGCCGCACGCGCCCCCACGCGCCGCTCCGCGGACGGGCACGAGCACCGCGCACACGCGAGGCCGCGGGCTCGGGGGTGCAACGCCGCGCGTCTCCTAACGGCAAAGGCGAGCGGACCCACGGCGGGATGGGGGAAGGCTGAGAGACCACGAGCACTCTTACTCAGGCCAGTACGGTATCCCGATCACAATCCATTCTTCACGCTAAAAGCCACACGAAACGTTACCGCTTGTAACTCTTTGCGGGCCCGTGCCCATAAAGTCAGGGCTGCTTTCTGACCCTGGCCCGAGCCCTTGCAAAAGGGCTTGAGCAAAAGGGCTGCTCACCCGCGGCACTGGGGCTTCAGCAGGCAGACACACGAGAGTCAAGCACTCACAGCTGCTGCGATGGTGTTACTGCTACATAAGCACTAACTTCAGATGGAAAGATCATGTCTCCAACTTGTGTTGGTTATTCTCTATTCCAAAGTCCCCATTTCTTTGCTCCAAGAGCGATTCAAGCTCTTTTCTACCTCTCCTTCTACACATCCCACATGCATGCATTCATTCACTCATTCATCCATCCATCCCAGCTGTGGGAGTGAGTCTTCACTCCCAAATCGGGTTTTTTTTGATTGATTGTTGTTGGTTTTTTTTAAAGGATGGTAGAATATTAAACTATATCCAAAGAAATACCAAAAACTAAAGAACAGTAGAAAACACAATGTAAGTGCTCTTTCAAGTGTTTTCACAAGTTAATACTAGTCTTGACTGAGTCATCTGGATTGAAGAGACTTTGGCAACTTTCAAGTTAAGCAGAATTCAAATTTTTAGAGTGATAAAAGAATAGAGCAGTTCAAATTTTTAACCCCATAGAAGATACATTCATTATAGAGTCAAGTATTTTGGTGTTCTAGAAAAATTTAGTAGTTAATTGGCTGTGTTTAAAACAGCAGGTTTACACATGCTCCCTCACACACAATGTACACAAACCAATACTACAATTTCTAAGACCTGTAATACACATAGAACAGAACTAACAAAACATTGCAATTTTGTCACTCAGATCTTCACCTAACTGAAAAAAGCCATGTTACAAAGTACATGTTATAAAGCATTTTTCTTTCCTTAGGTACCCAGTGCAAATAGTTTGATAATCTTTTTAAATATACACATAAATGCAACACCCAAGATAAAACTAAGAAGTTACACAGATAAATGAAAGACAGAGGACACCGAATCCACGTTGTGTGTTTTTTTTCCCCAGAGCCTACAAAGCAACACACAGGAAACATAGGATTCTTTTATTCTATTCCTCCTTTTTGAAATGCCTTGCAGTCCCAGCTTCCTCCCTTTGCCCCTTGTTTCTACTTTCTCCTCTTTCAGAGGTTTGATTACTTTCCCTCCTTATCCTCTCTTAAGCTTAGCATGTACTACACTTTGTTTCCAAACCAGAAACCCACTACCATAGATCTCAGACCTCCTTCACTCTGCCTGTTCCTTCCAACTGTCTCGGGGTCAGGTCACTTTGCAGAACCGTAGGTTACTCTTTTTTCAAAGTTATGATGATACACTGCTCTGATACAAACATGTAAGGCTAGCAGAAATAGCACAGAGCCTTCCAGACATTGTTAACAAATGTGTACCACCCCTTCTGTAAACATAAAAAAACTCACCCATAATTGTTTAAGCTTAAGCACCATGGGAAGGAAAAATCAGAGCTAGAATCTTCAGCAGTTGTGAGACCTTCCTTTTCCGACAAACGTAAAACATGTCCCGTTCAAGCTCCTCCTATTTTACTCAAAAGCACCTTACAATGCCACAGGCAGACAACTACAAGTCAGAGAAGTGTGTAGTTCGCTATAAAGTTTATCCAGTCAACGCCAATTAAGTACCAGGCAGATGCTGAAAAGAGGTAAATACTTTGGTTAGGGATCTCTTCCCCTTTTAGTTACAGTTTTCAGTTTTTTAATTCAAGAACTGTTGGGGTTTTTTAAAGATTAAAGCACGAAAGACCTTCAAAGGAATCAGTTTCGCTGCACTCTCTTTACAAATAAGCTTTGAAAGACCATATTTCAGATACATTTAAATACTTGTAATATCACACACGTTACAACTCCAGTAACTGGTGATCATTGCACAACCCTTTATGCAAGACCGGAGGGCTTAGAAGCATTCTCAATACATGCAACCTTACAGCCCACTTCTGAAAAATTAAAAGGATACCCCATTTTTCTAAAGGGAAAGATTCCAAATAGCATCTGCTGCCCCTCTCTTTTCTTACATAATAAAAGAAAGTACGTCTAAAAAAGCAAGTAGCAGTGGCCCAACTGAACATGCCGCACAAGCACTTTGCTCCAAACATGTCAGAGGTATGAAGGAGACAGCTACATTAAGCAGACCCTCCTTGCACTGAACAGTCCGTATCATTAAAGAAAACAAACAAGCTGTCGCTTCACAGCTTCATCCTTTCATCTGGAGGCATTTACACCGAGTAGCGCTGCTTCAGTACAACTAAGACAGCTGATGAGAAGGAGGCTTCTGTCCAAAGTTAAGTTGCAGCCTCGTGTAGAGTTTCTCTTGCTTTATTCGGCCAGCACTTACTTATTTCACCTATGAGACTGCCAAAGCACAAGCGTGCCAATTTACAGCTGGAGGGGAGTGGGGATTTTATCCCGCTCCAGAAGCGATCCCGCTGCCCCTCCCCGGCTGGAAGGGCCCCCGCCCGGCGCACCCCGCGGCCAAGCC
>NW_009952366.1:7871114-7878081 GCF_000747805.2 Chaetura pelagica | reverse complement strand
CCGGGAAACCGGGCTCTGTGACGGGCGGTGCAGCTGCTGCCGCTGTGAGCACGCCTGTGTTAAAAACATAAACAATTAAACTCGTTTCTATCATACTGCAACATTTGAAAGGCACGTCATCGTTTTGCTGAGGTGGCTTAAAAAAGTCCACGGGTGTGTCCTCGCTGGAGAAACGGGACTGAGTTTTAAGACTGCACCGTCTTTAAACAAGTGACTTAAATCTTCCTGTGTTTACACACTGCCTGCTGGGAGCACCCACTGCTATAAACTTTCCTGGTTTTTATGATGGAAACAGTTTAATATCTAGATCTGACTATACATCCTGTGCTTTTGAGAACTGTGTTACAGTGTCAGAGATAAGAACTGAAATGTGACCATTTTAATTTGCCCATCAGTCATGGACATGGATCAGCATTGTTCGTGTTTGCACCAACTCCTCTTCATGTTAAAAAAAAAAAAAAAAAAAAAAAAAAAAAAAAAAAAAAAAAAAAAAAAAGTTTTAAATTGTTGTTATGGAAAGGGATTTGCTCTCTTTGGATTTGCTCCATCACTAAATATGGTGGCTGTCATGCCTTTTTACCTAGCCATTACCACAGCATCAGCTCGATGAAGGTGATGAGAGTTCTCTTGGTGGAAGTTAATTTCCAGGCAAATCAAGAAGCCACCCACAAGAAGCCTGATGCTTCCAACCGAGGAACTGGTGTGGTGTAACAAAGTCATTAATGCAAGGGAGAAGCTTAGCTTGCAGAATTTAATCTACTCTGTAGTGCAAATAGTCATATGAGGTGGCCACCATCTGCAATTCATCATCATTTAGATCTGAAAGTATTTGGTTCTTGCTGTGGTAGATACTTCACCTGTTCAGTTTGTTAGACATGAAGGCTGAATGGTGAGTAGAAACATCTTGCTTCCATTGATAGCTTATGCATACAAAACAAGCACTCATATACCAATGTGGATTGTCTACTGTCCCTTGCTTATAAGCCTGAATAGAAGAAATTACATGATTCTATTTATTTTTCAGCATATCTTACCCAAAGTTTTTCCTGGCATGTTGGTATCACATGACAAGGGGTTTGGAAATGCTTAAAAGAAATTAAATTCTTCTCCAAATTTGATAGTAATAATTTTAAGTCTAGATAGTATGTTTCACCTTGAAAAGCCTTCTACGTGCTTTGGAAAATAGATCCTTCCCCTGCCTTTAAGAATTTGCATCTTATTCAGATACTAAACCAGTTGCAGACCGGCCCAGCATATGTCATAAAGGCAGCAGCAGAGAGACTCTTCAGCTGTTGTACTCGTGAAAAATAACAACCTCCATTTGTGTCAAGTAAAAAATGTTTTAAAGCAGTGTAAGGTGGAACTGGGTCTGGGAAATTTTACCCAAAGTTAATAGTGGAAATGCAATCTAAAAAATTGGTTGCAGACACCATCTAACATCCTCAGGGACAAAAATGGCACTATACTCTAGGCCTGAAACTTATGTTCTGATGCAGCTTCTTAAAAGAGTGCAGCTGCCATTTGTGATCCACTACTTTTTGGGATATGCAATACAATTGGCACTCATTTTTCTCGTGAGTAACCCTTAGGAGTGGGAGGGAGGAAAACCATTGAGTTTGAAGTCAGTTTACACCTTTCAGTCTAAGTACGTTGATGATAAGTCTGGTTTTAATAAAGAAGTGTAGCCTAAAAAATGCCACAGCAATATGTTATGAAGTAGTCCAACTCCCCTGCTAAAGCATGATTCCCTAGAGTACATTACATGAGACTACATCCAGGTGGGTTCTGAATATCTTCAGAGAAGGGGGCTCCACAGCCTCCCGGGCTGCCCAAGGAGGTTTTGGAATCCCCTAATCTGGAAATATTCAAAACCCATCTGGATGCAGTGTTGGATCTGTACTTTTATGTCTTTTTAATGTCAGGCAAAACTGGCATAGAAGCACAAAGAGAGCAGCAACTCAGCTTTGTGTGTTTTGGCTAATTGTTCAAACTCCAATACAATGGTTGCAAAGCCTCAGCCTCAGATTAACATAATTTACAGTTCATATTTACAGCCCATTCTATGTTTTGAGAGCTATTTCCCCAACTACAGAACTATGCAGTGTCTTTCAGGAATTATTTTCTCTAATGCATTTTGCACTGGCATAACTCCCTTCTATGGACACTGAACTCTTGTTGGCTCAACTTTAGCTGCTTCCGAAGTCATAAAAGCTAAAGAAGCATCATATAACATTAGTGCCAACATATAACAGTAGTGCCAACATACAACATTAGTGCCACCCTATTTCAAAGCAATAGACTGTATTGGGAAGCCAAGTACACAAAAAAATTCTTGGCACAAATCTGTCCTTTATTCTCTGGCTCTACACTTTTCATTGCAAATCCTTGGGAGGAACAGGCATTCTCCAGGCAATGTAAAGACAGGGAAAGTAATATGAGAAAGCACCAAACTGTGCACAGACCTAATGATTAACACTGGAACCTGCAACTATCACCACAATTAGACCATAATTGCAGCCAAGGATCTGCATCTTTATTGTTTGTTTGGTTTGAAGGGAAGACACTTTGCATTTTGTAGCATAACGCAGCAACCAGAAGGGATAAGGGAATGAGTTAATTACAAATGAGCTCAAAAGATCTTTCAAATTATTTTACAGGGGAAAAAAAAAAACCATAGTGTTTTTAATGTTGGAGTACAAAACTGTTGTTTTGTCCTGCCTTCTGGGAAGCATTCCAGTACTTAAATGTTTATTCCTAACAGTAAATTCTTGTTTTCAAAGATTGGAAACCTGCCTCTACCTGAGAAACGAGTACTCACATTTTACCTTTTGTCAGTTTAAGTGGTGACAAAAAGAAAGTTTAGGGGAAAAGTGCAAATGGTGTGAGACTATGGCCCTCTTCAATGGTTGAAAAACTGCTGTAAACCTGCCTAAAAATGTGAAATATGCTGAAGGTAGAAGCCAAAAATCCTTCCTTTGTAGGACCCTCCCAAATGTCTGGAATTTGTTAGCTTTCTTTAAGTGATATAAAGAGATTTTCAGTCATGCAGTCGTCTTTGACATGAAAACACTGAATGCCTTCTAAATTATCTCCGATTTCTACCTTTAAGTTTCCCCAAGTTTATGATTCCTAACTTTTGGTGCCACCCATTAAAAACAGGCAGGTGGTTTATTTTGGACTACACTGAAAAAATGAATTTACTCTGTCTGTGCTTTCAAAAAAGTAGCCTGAATTCAGTGGAGAATTTGGATAACATTTTGGATACATAATCTGTAATGATGGACGGGTGTATAAGTTGCATTCACATGTAACATTTGCCTCATTATACATAATAAAATTGTGAAGGCTATAAATCCATTCATGGGGAAGGCATTTAAGGAAGTGCTATAGACATGCCTTTGTTCTTAGACTGAGCCAATATGAAAATCTTAACTAAAGGAAACGTAGAAAAACCTATATGGAGGTACAGGAACATTTGGTCTTGGTGCACAGTGAGTTTCACCATGAAAATAATACTCCTTCTGAGGAGGGCAACGGAAAATTGAAAGCATCACTAGAAATAATATAAGAGTTTCCTACTCATCATGGCACGGTGTAACTAGACTTTCTAGAGTCACTCATTTTGTCTCTGCATTCTTGATTAATTTAGAAAAACTAGATGGCTTTTCAATAACTCCAGCTTATCAGAAATGTCTTTTCAAAGCATAATCCAAGCAGAAATGGCAAAGTGGTAAGAAAAAAGTGTCTCTTACTGCAATGGAGTGTATGTCCTGCCCAGAAAAAGGTCCATCTCCTGCTGGTGTTGCCAGTGGATGTTGTTTTAGAGGGGAGGCTGCCCTTGCTGCGCACACAGGGGTGCCCAGCACCACAGGTGGCTGGTGCCACCGTCCCCAGGCAGGGGCACAAGGTGTATGATGGACTGGTGTAACTTGCTTCAAAGCTTCTGACTGCTGACATGGTGATGGACAAAGGCCTGCACCAACCAGGGCTGGAAAGACAAGTATCTGCTCCTACTTAGGGGCAGAAATGAAGTGAAAAAGACTCTTCGCAGGGCAGTTTCCCACACTGAATCATTTCCAAACAAGCGTTATTTGGACATCTGTTTTTATATACGGAGACAGTGCAGAAGCTCTATTTACCATATATGAGCTATTGCTTCAGCGCCAAGATTTTTCAACCTTATGTGACTTTAAATTATTCCCCATGTTTAGCTAGTAACAATTAAATAAGAAACAAACAAACAAACAAAACATCCCTGTGAAGAGATAAGTCAGGTTACAACATGAAGCATTCAAAAGTTATAAAGGGACAAAAGCACAGAAGCACATGTGCTATAGACGTGCTAGGGAGAACCAAACATCCACCAGAGTGCTTGAATACCTCAGAATGAATGGAGTCAACCTGACAAAACATCTGTGAGGTTAAAGAGAACGATTATCCCCATTTTACCAACAGGAAATGGAGAGGACAAGTTTGCACGTAGATCAGGTGTGTCTAATTCTTCCATTTAATTTTGAAACATGGCTGGATTATTTTGACCTAGAGACAATAGGCTCTCCCAACAAAGAACTGACCAAAAAAAAAGAAATTGAACCAAATAATTCGTAGTTGCAGTTGCTGTTGAAAGGGATGATCCTGCTCCCTATGCCATCCTGGGCCTTGCTTGCTTTCCTTGTGTTGGATCTAGTGGCTGAGCAGCCAGAGCTGCTTGCTGAGCCAGCAGCTGCTGCTGCACAACTGCAAGATGTGAGCCAAGTGGAACAGGAGGAACAGGCCAGCAGGGATGGATGGGGCAGAGCAGCCCAGGGCACAGCAGGCCAGGGCAGCCAGCACTCACATGGTGTCAGGGACATGCGTTCGGTGTCGCGAGAAGCCACACTCTGAACGTTTCCTGTTAATGGCTCCTCTGTATTGTTGTTAGATGAAGCCCTTCCTGCGAGCCAGAGGCACTGTCTGGCATCAAGCTGGAATGCTTGGAGCAGCACACCTGCTCTGGCAGCGGTACAGGAACGCAGACAGGTTGCGGGGGGGGGGGGGGGAAGCAGAGACACAAGGTATTTTGCGGGACCAGGGAAAGCATCTAACAGACTATGCAGCCAATAAAAAAAACCACATCCATCTAATGGGTTATGCACGAAAAAAAAAAAAAAAGGACTAACCAGATGAAACAGAAGTCCAGTCAGCACAGCACATGAGGCAGTCCTGCGCTTTTATTCAGACCTGGTAAAATCTGAGTCAGCTGATACAGACACCAGTTCTGGGCACTTAAAAACCCCACTCATTTGGAACGAGTCCAGAGGCAAGTGATGGAAATAATCAGAGGCCCAGCAAACACACATTACTCTAGAACAGCTATGGAGAGGCATAACGAATTTCAGATATGTAAAATGTAGCTATAAAAAGGAAGGGAATAAACTGTTCTCCAGTGCAATGGCACGAGGACTGGACTTAAGTTACGGCAAAAGGGACATCAGGGTTAAATGAGACACAGTCGCTTCATAGCAGCAACGATGGCAAAGCCCAGGAACAGAACACTTAAAGAAGACACAGGAGTTCTGTACTTCGAAGGTTTTCAGGATATGTGGAACAAACGTTAGCCCGTAAAAACAAAAGTGTCTGTCTTAAGAACCCCCACATATTTTGATGGCTTTGCAGAGTTTGAATTCTGAGACTTCTTTATTCTCTTCATTTTCTGCCATGGTTTGCAACACCAATAATAAATTCTGACAAATGTATAATGTTACCCCTGGCACGTTTCTCTCTGTCCCCCACATTCAGGCCCTTAACAAACTATTCTGTTTCCTTCCTAATTTAATGTCCTTAAAGTGTCAGACTTTCCAGTCCATCCGAATCACTCACGGATCACCCCTGGGGCTCACCATCTCCTACCTACAACAAAATACTTCCTGTGCCTTTCTGCCACTGGCACCAACGCGTGTGGTGCCGGCTGCCCTGGAGAAGGATTTTCTGTTTCACAGCCTCATCCCCCCGCTCCTGAAGCCCCTCTCTGCACCCCGCTCCTCTCGCCAGCCCCAGCAGGGCTTTGCTGCCCCTCAGGGCTCCCCTCACACGGCTTCTGCCTGAGCTCTTGGCTCAGTCTGCAAGTGCAGACCACTTGCCATTTTTGGGGGGACCTCCGCCCCATTTCAAATTTCTATCTCCTCTCGCGGAACACCCTCCCGACTTCCCCTCGCCGCTGCCACACGGCGTCTTCGTAAAATCCAAAAGGAGGTTTTCGCCCTTTGTGTTCCGGCGGGATATCAGAAATCCCTGTCTCCACAAACACCACCAACAAAGCCACCCCTGTTTCACCCAACGGGATCTTTCCCCCTGCGGCACCACCGCCCCCGATCGCCCCGCACGCCCGTTCCCAGCAGGGGCACCGGGAACGCGGCTCCCCCCGCCCCCCAGCCGCCGGGCCACGGCCGGGGGAACAGAGCGGCGTTCTCCTTTCCCTCTCTCTTCCCGGCACTTCCCCCCGAACCGCTGCTGCTCCTTGTTTTCCTCTCCCCAGGTCGCCCCGGCGGGGCCGCTGATAAGACGGCCCCCGTTTCAGAGCTCTGCTTTCCCGCTCAGGGTAAAGCAAAACCAGGGGACCTCCAGTTATAGAGGGGGAAAAAAAAAGCAAACAACTTCATGGCCCTCCACTTCCTCCGGGACCTGGCCAGTAATGGGCGCTTTACAAAGAAACAGGAAAATAGAAGTGAAAAACACAATTGACCCCGACGTGATTCGAACACGCAGCCTTCTGATCTGGAGTCAGACGCGCTACCGTTGCGCCACGAGGTCCTGCTGGGCAGTGCCACGCCGAGTCTTAGAACTGCCGCATCAAGAGCCACACCCCGCAGCCTCCGCCGCCCCGCGGGGACCAGGCCGGGAGTGCAGCGGCCAGGGAGGGGTGAAGAGACTCGGGGCCCTGTGCGGGCGGGGCCCTTCTCACTGATCTGGCAGGCGCCCGCCCCCCGCC
>NW_009952366.1:7863641-7870454 GCF_000747805.2 Chaetura pelagica | reverse complement strand
GCTCCGAGCGGCAGCGAGGCCAGGAGCCCGCCCGGCCCGGGGCGGCGGGGAGCGGAGCGGCAGCTCGGATGTCTTTGCGTTCGCATTTTTGCATCTCGTTCACGCAGCCGGTTTCTTTTTACTGGAACCCGAGAAGGCCCGGAGTCAGCAGTCCTTGGGGTGCAGGCACTCGAGCACCTGCTTCTTGCCTCCCTAAAAAAGGAAGGAGGGAAACGGAGACCGGTTACTTGGAGGTTTGAGAGTGAGAAGGCAGAAGGACACAGGGGCCCCGTGGCCCTGTGCCTGCTGGGTCAGCAGCAGCGTGGCTATAGGTTTGCATCACTGTGGCATTAGAGAGGAAACTATATTTAATTTGCTAGCGGTTTAGATGAAGAGTTAACGCCATGTAACAAACCGGCCACAACCGGTGTTCTCTTTTGATGGTCTCTGCCACTGCTGGTGGTGAGTAAGGGGACCCCAGCCCAGCCTTTTCAGGCAAACACAGCTGAACACAAACGTGGATGTCTAAGTCAGCCGTCAGTGAAGCATTTCCAAAAACTGGCCTACTCAATTAAGCATGAATATAACTGTGTTTCGCAGTCAATGCAACAGGTTCATAAATTTCATCCTGACAAGTTAAAAGTAAGAACCAAAGTCTGGTAAGAACCTCGTTACTTTCAGGCAGTGTGGTGAGATGAAGTGGCAGCGCTGTGGGCAGGTGACAGGCTTTAAACCTCCCACAGCAGGATCAAACCCAGGCTTGCTAGGATGGGCTAAACTTGCTGTGCAAGTTCAGACTTTATTCAAAATATGTTGATGGTTAACTTTAAGCTGGGAGACCTTCTGATGGATCAAACATTCCTTGCTCACATTTGGAGGATCCACTCACACTTGGATCATTTAGATCTTTTTGGCCAGTTTCTCCTGTTCCTTGATCTGCGTGGTCAGGTAGCCGAGATATGACCAACTCATGACTGACTTGCTGCAGTCAGACCTTCCTTAAATGCTACTCTCTGCCTCAGACTGGTTTTGCCTCAGGCTTCTCTCAGGACAGGCCTTCTGCTATCTCCATAACATCTCTTGCAAATTTTCTTGCATTACTAAGCACTTCCCAAAGACCAGGCTTACAAGTTGTGCAGACATTTTGTTGTGTCCTTGTCTTTGTCCATGATGGCAAAACTGGACCTGGTTGGGAGTTCTGGACCTCCTGGAAATATGGGGAGAGGCTACAGTGTGACAAACTCTTGAAGTACCATGTTGGTACTTCAGCAAAGATACAGGTGAACTCTGCAGAGCCAAAACCAAAGTTCTGGATTATGGAATCATAAAATAATTTGGGAAGATCGTCTAGTCCACCTACCCTGCCATGGGCAGGGACATCTTATATTAAATCATGTTGATCATTAAATCAAACCTCTTTCCAGCCTTGCTTTGAACACTTCCAGGGAGGGAACATCCACAACTTCTCTGGGCCACCTGTTCCAGTGTCTCACAACCCTCATTGCAAAAAATTCCTTCCCTATATCTGATCTAAATCTACCCTCTCTTAGTTTAAAACCATTGCCCCTTGTCCTTGGTAAAGTTCCCTCTCAATCATTCTTATAAACCCCTTTTATATACTGAAAGGCTGCATTCAGGACCCCCCAGAGCCTTCTCTTCTCCAGGTTGAAAAGCCCCAACTCTCAGCCTGTCTCCAAAGGAGAGGTGCTCCTTCCTTCTGATCATCTCCTCTGGACTTGCTCCAAGAGCTCCACATCCTTCTTGTGTTGAGGGCCCCAGAACTGGACACAGTACTCCAGGTGAGGTCTCCAAGAGTGGAGTAGATGGAGAGAATCACCTCCCTCGATCTGCTGGCCATGCTTCTTTTAATGCAGCCCAGGATACAGTTGGCTTTTGTGCTGCATGTGCACGTTGCTGGCTCATGTTGAGCTTCTCATCAACCAACACCCCCATGTCCTTCTCCTCAGAGCTGTTCTCAATCCATTCGCTGCCCAGCCTGTAACTGTGCTTGGGATTGCCTTGACGTGGGTGCAGGACCTTGCACCTGGCCTTGTTGAACTTCATGAGGTTGATAAGGGCCAGCACCAGTACCGGCCCTTGAGGAACACCACTCATCACTGGTCACCATTTGTACATTGAGCTGTTAAAGACATGTAAGTGCAAACCAGAACAGGTACTAGGAACTAGTATCAATGTTCCAAGGTCTATGACACATCAGGTGATCTACCACTGAATCATAGAATCATTCAGGATGGAAAAGACCTGTCAGATCATCCAGTCCAACCTTTAACCTAACTCCAGTAACTCAGCTGTCCCAGCCCACTGCTAAACCATGTCCCTAAGCACCATATCTATATGATTTTTAAACACATTCAGAAATGGTGATTCAACTGCTTCCCTGGATAGCCTATTCCAGTGCTTAGTAACCCTTTCTGTACAGAAGTTTTTCCTAACATCCATTTCCTGTTGTCCTGTTACTTGTCACTAGCAAGAAGAGTCCAACACCCCCCTCGCTACACCCTCCTTTCAGGTAGTTGTAGAGAGTGATAAGATCTCTCCTCTCAGCCTCGTCCTCTTCAGACTCAACAGCCCAAGTTCTCTTCAGCTTCTGCTTGTCAGGTTTGTTTTCCAGACCCTTCACCAGCCCTCAACTCCTTGCCAAACTGTAAAATGGCACAAGTAATTTCAGCCCAATGGCTGTAATTTTGTATTCAGTGGGGGGAAAAAGGAGCCTTCTATAGCTTCAGAAATTAATGCTTCTAAATCAGTGTAAAACCACAGACCCTGGATAAGAAGTGAAGCCCTTCACTTATGTTGTCTTTAGGATGTCCCAGTCCAGAAAAGCTGCTGCAAATTGAATTAATTTGATTCTGATTACTCGTCGTTGCTATCTTGTACACTCTTATTGCTGCCCATCCATATATATCCAACACTCTGCATTTTGTGTTCTGTTTTCCATTTAATTGTCTGTACACAGTTCACAGTAGAAGGATTCACAGTACAGGATTTAATGAACTTTTCAGTAAGAACGTATGTGTTATCAGTTGGCATATGAAGTTACAGGGCTTCTTTCTATATAGTTTTTAGCGTAATGTCTCTCCAGTGTAATGGGTGGCCTGTATGACTTTGGGATCTCTTTCTGTGCGAATGTATTTTGGTAAGCTAAAACGAAGCTCTAGAAGTTATTGGAAAAAAATCAATTTACATCACTCCAGGGAATAAGTATCAGACATCCTGTGTAAAATCAACAGCTGAAGAGCTGAAGAAATTCAAGGTAAAGGGGACTGTGACATTGTATGTCAGTGCCTACTGGATTAGTGGGAGGAGGGACTTAAGGGGCTTTCCCCTATTAGCATGCATAGTATAGTTTATACAGTACTAAATGCAGCCACACAGCTGGGGCAGCTTCCTCCCTGTGCTGCATCATGTGAACTGTCTAATAAATGGAGCCTTTTAAAAACTTGTTGGAGGAATCTCAGGGCTTGAAAATTTATGTCCTAAGTATTGTGAAATAAAATAGTCAAGAAGCACCCAGGCAGAAGTGCATTTTCTGTTTAGGTAAAAATCACTCTGAGAGAAAAGTTGAATAGTTGAATCTAGGAATTTCTGTTCCTGTAGCATGGTTAAAATCCAACAGATACACCCAATCAGAATAAACTCCTTCTCAGAGGGAATCTGCATTCTGATCACTTTTCCCCTCAAAAGGTATTGCCAAGCTAATGTACGAAAGAAATACCATACAAAAACTGGAATATTCAAAACAGAAAAAGGGGAGGCTGGCTGGTTTTAATGAATTGCTTCAACTTCAAAATAGCAAAAACTGAGAGATATTCTGCTCAGAAATCAGAGAATAGGACTCGGTAATTAAAAGTTTGTATGCACAATACACCTCTTCTGGTGTATAGGAGTTACTGCTTTGGAATAGTCTTGAGAGAGTGTTTATGCAGCAAACCTTTACAGATATAGGAGCATGCTCCAAAACCCAAATAGATAGTGTATGTGTTCCTGTGTAATGTCGTTCTGGATACTACAATGTGCCCACCAGATAACTACAAGAACATTAATAACTTTATAGCTGTGATGAAAGACTGCAATGGATCCAAATGATGTCATAATTGGTCTGACTTGGTCTTGAAATATGGCATTTCTTAGAATCTTGAAATCGTAAATTATTTGCTTAAAAATAGACCAATGATGTAGTGCTTACGAAGGAAAATTCTGGAGACAGCTGTGAAAAAAATCCAACACTGTCACCTACAGCCATAATGTAACTATGAGATAGCAAAATCTGCAGGAATTGACACAGGAAAAAGTACCACAGACTGAAGGTATCCCAAACAAAGATGTCATAGGATAGACACATCATACAAAGAAATTAATTGCACTGTAAAGAGCATGGGGAGATATTTGAAAGAATTTGTTTTACAAAACTGTGAATGAGGGAATATGCAACAAATTTATCTTAGAAAGCTGATTATCACAAACTTCTTTCATGTGTTCCAATGCTCACTCTATACAAACATCATGGACAAGTGCTGGCCAAGTGATTATCATGGGGAAATGGGATATTGAAACCAAAGATGACTATAGGGAGGAGGGAGGAGGTGTTATTAAAACCAAAACCTTTGTGCTTGCTTTGGGTTTGAAATTAGAAATATGCAAAAGATCCTGCAGAAGTGTTCTGGTTTGGTGGGTTTTTTGGTAGCAGCGGAAGGGCCCCCGCAGTAGCTCTGGTAAGAAGCTGAAAAGCTCCCCCTGCTCCAAACCCAGCCAAGGAGTCATTAAAGGGACAACCTGAGCAGAGGAGCACTTAAAGGAGAAGAGCTGTTCTGGAGAGGGAGAGGTACTGGTGGTTGGTGAGGAAGCAGGGGAAGAAGGTGCCCAAGCAGAAGTTTCCCTGCAACCCATGGCAAGACGGCACTTGTGCCCCTGCACTCGTGGAAGAACATGGTGGAACGTTACCTGAAGGCACCAGGAGGGGTGAACTTGGCCAGTGGACTTGGATTTTGTGGCCAGTGGATTTGCTGCCAGTGGACTTGGATTATGCAGCTGCGGAAGACCTTGGCACTAGGGGAGGTGGCTGTTCCCGAAGCAGCCTGTGGGAAGCCCACACTGAAGCAGCTTGCTCTGGACCTCGTGGGAAGGATTTATGAAGGAGAGGTGAGGACTCTCTCCCATGGGAGGGAGCCTATGGGGAAGTAGGTGAGGAATCCTTCTTCCTGAGGAGGATGGTGCAGCAGGAACCACCAGCCTGTGAACTGACTCTAAACCCCATCCCCTGCCCTCCTGTGCCGCTGGGGGGAAGGAGGGTGAGAAACCGGGAGCAAAGTGATTTGGGGCCGGGAAGAAGGGAGGGGTGGGGTAACATATGCAAGCCCTGCTCTGTGTGTTGTGTGTGTCCTGTGTGTGTTTGATTAGTGTGAAATTAAATTATTGGTTTTTCCCCAAGTTGAGTCTGTTTTGCCCAGGACCTTAATCAGTGAAGAACCCTCCTTGTCCTTTGTCTCAACCCAGGAGCTTTGTCCTCCTCATCCCAGTGTGCATGTAGTGGGGGGGAGTTGAGTGAGCGGTCATGTGGTCATTCCTGTGTTGTCATGTTGGACCCAAACCACGACAAGAACACTTAAAAAAAATATATTATATGCTCCCACATCAGAACTCATTAATGCCCAAGACCCTGAATTATGTTTGCTGTTCTTCAGGCTTGACAGATTGTACTGCTGTAGCACTGAAAAACTGGTGGGTTAAAAAAAAAAAAGTCAGTGTGTTGAGCCAAGAATGAATAGTTTAGTTTTTATCTAGCAGTTAACACAAGGGAAACTGACCTCACCTTGAAAACACGATCAAAACCTGTCATGGAAGTATAAAAGGAAATTTATGTATGTTTTGCTGCTCTTGTGAAGGTTTTGAGACCTTTCATCATGACAAGTATGCATCACTGAAAAATTTATGGATGACTCACAAAATCCAGAGTTTAGAAAACACTGAGGCTGAGAGAGAAAGCAGCATTGTGAGCAGATATTGATATATCATAGTGCATAATCAAGATTCATTTTGTCTGTGAAAACATTTGATATTAAATAGAAAGCATAAATTGACAAATTACAGTTTGGAATCTTCTGAACGGCATCTGAGTTAATGGAGCTTCTGTGAAGAATATAATGTCTGTTAGCAGTCTTTCTCTAAGAGTTTCGTTAGAGAAGACCTTCAGAGCTTGATGAATGTTTTGAAAAAAATAATTATGATAAATGTTGAGAAACCAGAAGTGCTAAGAATAGTCTCAGCAAAACATCAAGTTTAGTTTAGCAGCCCAGGACCAGCTCAAAGCTACCAGGGCTTTTCCATTTTGTTGTAGTGCTGGCTTCACTCTGTGTTCCTGGTCCTCCAGTCACCATCAGTCACTACTTTTTTGTGTTGTGCATAGGGAACAGAGGAATAGCTCCCTTTTCTAGACAAAACTGTGGCTTGATGGGGTAATAGTTTCTTCCCTTCTCCTTTCCTTAAGATACAAAGACTACATGGCATGGAAATAGCATTATTTTCTTTACTCAGGGGTGTAATCCCATGATTGCTGTAATCCATGTCCACAGGGAAACCTTGAGAAACCCCAAGTGGTCCTCATGACTAACAAAAACCAGTAAGGCTTCATTCTCATTTCAGTTATGTTTTTTAGCCTTGCTATGCATTTTCCTATTACTCTTACTTCTGGCTTCTCCACTCTGCAGTCCTCACAATTTTGTCTTCTTTTTCCCTATATTCCCTCTGCTCTTCTGTTTTTCTTTCACTATTTCTCCTTAAGAAAAAATTGGCTGCCCCATGACTTGTCAAAGTGAT
>NW_009952366.1:7858951-7862846 GCF_000747805.2 Chaetura pelagica | reverse complement strand
GGGGGGGGGGGGGAGGGCAGTGCAAAAGAGTGACCTGAAGGCTGAAGGAAGCTGTAGGTACTAGTCAGCCATGACAGGAGAAGATCCTAGGATTGGCTTTAGCATCTGACACAATTGCCAGTGGGTGGACAAGCAAGTGAAAAGAATTGGCTAGGTTTTTAGATCTATCAGATGGAAGAAGGAAGATGATATAAAATAAAACATTAAAAAGCCCTTTCATAAATTAATTGCCATTTCCAATGTTATTCATGATAGGGAAAAGCAAATGTGCACATTCACCAGAGATTGCTCAAGATGTGATGGATGGTTAACCATCTTGCTCAACTGTAAAAGCCTGACACTTAAAAAAGATGAAAGAAATGAATCAGACTGCACTTTAAATTTGAAACAAGAAATTAATATTTAAAGTCGGTGGAATAGCCAAAACCACAAATGAGGAACTGTTGAGAACTATGTGCTTAGAGCACAGCTGCTTTAAGTAAGAGCTCATAACTGTTGTGCTTCTGCAATATACTGACAATCACCACAATACTCCTAATAAAATCAAAGAAAAAGCAACAAGACAAAAATTATCAGATCTGTGGCTAGGTGGAGTCACGTTCAGAGAATACAGGACATTTTTCAACATGCTCACAGCTGATAAGGGTGGGAGATGGTGATCTGCAATCACTGGTTTGGAGATGTGAGTTTAAAGAGATAAAAAAAAGGCTGAGGAACTGGTATGGGGCAAAATGTAAAGGGAGACAATGTCAAGGTGCCAATAAACAATTAAAATAAGGGGTTATCAAAATACAGTGCAATAATTCATCTATTCCTGGGTTTTTGGTTTTTTTCATTTACATTAGTGTTCCTCATTACGTGTAATTGGAATGTGGAGATTTTTCCTGCAAAGGACACAAGCGCTGTACTTGAGAACAATAATCTTTATTTGCTGTCTGCTGTTTTGCAGGAAAATGAACTTTCTTTAAGCTCTTTTTTTTTTTTTTTTTTTTCAAAGTAAAATGTCAAGTTTGCAATTGCACTGGCTCCCTCTGCTGGCATTCATGAAATCACAGAATTGTCAGAGTTGTAAGAGACCTGTAGAGATCATCTAGTCCAATTCCCCTGCTAAAGCAGGATTACCTAGAGCACATTACTCAGGACTACATCCAGGCGGGTTCTGAATATCTTCAGAGAAGAGGACTCCAGAACCTCCCTGGGCAGCCTTTTCCAGTGCTCTGTCACCCTCACTATAAAGAAGTTCTTCCTCATATTTAAATGGAACTTCCTAGGTTCCAGCTTGTGCCTGTTGCCCCTCATCCTTTTACTGGGAACCACTGAAAAGAGTCTGGCTCCATCCTCCTTGCACCCACCCTTTAGGTACTTATAGTCATTAATAAAGTCTCTCCTCAGCCTTCTATTCTCCAGGCTGAAAGGGATGGACCTGCTGGAAAGCAGTTCTGAGGATAAGGATCTGGAAGTCCTGGTACATAGTAAATTATCCAGGAGCCAGCAATGTGTCCTTGTCACCAAGAAAGCCAATGGAATCCTGGGGTGCATAAGGAAGAGTGTGGCCAGTAGGTCGACAGAGGTCATTCTCCCCCTCTACTCTATCCTAGTGAAGCCACATCTGGAATACTGTGTTCAGTTCCGGGCTCCCCTGTTCAAGAGAGAACTACTGGATAGAGACCAGTGGAGGGCAACAAAGATGATTGGGGGATTGGAGCATCAGAAATGCTCTACTTTATAGACTCAGCATGGTTCAGGTAAGGTCACCTAGTTTCAACCCCCTTCCCATGGAAATTGGAAGAGTTACAACGTCTTAACTATGGGACTGGCCTGTTTCACTTGGCAGCAAAAATCAATCAGTCCCTTACAGGAAGCTTTAATGGGAGAATTTCCATTTTGAAATTAAGGAGCTTGGCATCTCTTGCCACTTTCATTCTGAACCAGATGTGCAGTTAATGCCTGTTTTTGTCCATTTGCTATTCATAATGAATACAGAAATGGGAGGAAAGAAAGGATGAAGAGAGGAATGGGGAAGCAGTTAGAACATTTCCCCTATTTATGCATGTGCAAAGGACCTGCATTTTAGGGATTTTGCAAAAGATGAAACATCCTTTTTCCTAGAGTTGGGTAACTGTGCAGTCTCCTATTCTTGGTGTGGCAAGACTGACTGAGAGGAAGAAAACTATTAAAGTTACATCATCACTGCATCCCAGTCCCGTCTCTGCAGCTTAAGTCTCCATTACTGAACATAGTAGGTTTCCCAAACGAATGAATGATCCTGCCTCTTCTTTTACTTAATAATCATTGACTTCTCAAGGACTGTTGCCTGGAATCAGAGAGGAAGAATATTTTTTGTCAATTTGAGGCTGCTATATGAAGATTCTTGGGTTGATACATGGATATATTCTTAGTTATATCACTTTAGAAACAATGAAAAGAAGACAGGAAAAAGTCCAGTGTTTCTGTGGGGTAGCAACTCACACAGGAAAAAATGGTGTAGGCTTTTCTGTTTAAATGGATGAAGGGGCACAATATTTTCTAACATAGTTTAAGAAAAGTAAACAGGTTTCTAAATGGCATGAAGAGTAAGCTTTTTGAAAGGACTTAAATGCTACAAACCAGTAATATTTTGCATTTCTGACAAAACTTAGCTGAAGATATAAAATTTATGCCAAGTCTGACAAAATCCTGATCCTACAAGCTGTTCTGCTTAAGAGAAAGGTTTTAGACAAACATATTAGATAAATTTTAATGAACTTATTGGGCTACTGAGTCTGAAATGTCAGCTTTTCAGAATTATTTCAGACAGTTTATTTCAGGTTTTCAAAAAAACTCACAGCAAACAATACTATAAGTAAGAGGTGTACGATATAATGAAGAATTCTCTATGATTCACTTACTAGTGCATTTAAATATAATAGCTTGTCATTTGAAGGCCTATTTACATAATTATGCATGCCTGCAAGTCCTTGGAATAATTCTTTAACCTGTAAGACATACATAATCAGATAAGCAATATATTGCATATGTCAGTATGTTACTCTAAAGCACTTAATATGAACTGTAGAATTTCTAAATCTTGTTTCATCATATGAGGAAGTCCTGTATTATTCAGCAAGTTCCTTACCTGGCATTTCTGCAATGTCTTTGTTTCACACTTACAAAACTGATTAGTATTGGACAATGCCTTTTTGTTTTTTAAACCCACTGAACCATTAATAAGTTACCAATTTATAAATAAAGTTAGTTTCTGAGACAAGAAAAAAATGTAAGAAATTTCAGCTGTATTTAAAAGGCAGAAATGATTGAACTGTGCATTAAGAATGAAACGTCATTCATAACTCTACATCTTATGATTAAAAGCTGAGCTTGACTATTTATAGCTAAGCACTGTCAAAAGCAATACGTGGTGATGAGAGAATGTGACTGTTAGTGCATTCCTAGATTAGATGCATATTAATGAGGTCTGTACAGTGTAAGAAAAGGGTTGAAGACTGAAGATAATATTTAGAAGCTGGAAAGCATTTAAATTGCTTGGATACACAAAATAAAAAAATCTGAGGCAAAAGGAGCCAAAGTAGGTGAAATTTTAACTTTCTAACTATTCATAAAGCAACCCTGCTTTCTCTAGAGATGTAAAAATATAGACACATAATGCTTAATAATATTACTTCTAACAAATACTTATAATTAGTATTTTATAATAGTAGTTAATTAGTACTAATAAATTTAAAAAACCCTATTAAGTAAATAATGAGAGTGTGTCTTTTCCTGATGACATTTTTTTAAACAAAGGAAAGAAAACAAACACTTTTCAGAGGGGCTCTGTCCCAATACAATGCTGACACCAAGCAATCTTATCACACACTACCTCCTGTTACTACAGAGTGTAGCAATCTGTTTTCCC
>NW_009952366.1:7828892-7858683 GCF_000747805.2 Chaetura pelagica | reverse complement strand
TCCCTACATTTGGAAGAAAAAGAGCAACTGTATTAAAAAACTGGCACTAGAGACTGACTTGTGTGTAAAGTCCAGATCTAGATCTGAGTTTGCCTACAATTTAGGGAGGGACAGAAGTGCACTGCAGTTCTGCAGACCGGATCCAGAACTTCAGCTGAGATATTTGGGAGAAGGATGTTGTGGATAGATACGTATCTCAGATTCAAATACCTTTGTGTTTCAGGATGCATTCAGAATTTGGGTGTTGCCCTGTGCTAGTTCCATATTTAAACTTCCTCTGCGGTTAAACAATGACTTAGTCTAAGATTTTGAAGAGTGAAATAAAGAGAATGTATAGCTTTTGAAAAGACAAGGTAGCAAAAGCTACGTTTATAGAGTGGAAAATGTGCACAGAACTCATGGAAAGCGGATACGAAATTTGGAAAGCTGTGACTACAGTTTCTGAAGCCCATAAATCACTACATTTCCTTCATGTGTTGACATGATGAAGTCAAGAGACGGTCATTATGCAGTGTGCTCTCTCCCTGTGCCAGCTCATTTTCTGAGAAGGAAAGTAGCATGAAGTTATGCATCAAGAGCAGCAGTTTCATGGCTAGACCTAAATGGTTGGATATTGTACAAAGAAAGGATGGGCATAGATGACGGTACCAGGGCAGTCCAACAACAGCAAGCATGCCATGCACATTGTCAAAAGTTTACTGGTCAGAGATCTGAGCATCTCGGCAACCTCTTGTGCTTATATTCATCTTCTCCCTCTGTGTGCATATAGAGGTGATGCTCAAATTGTAATTGCTTATCTCCTAGTTCCTAACTGCAATACTTAGTGAGCACACTGTGAAAACTCCTTATACAGTCAGTATACAGAATTTCAGTGTTAGGCCAGTTGAGTGTTATTCTGGGCTGCCTGCAATGCCTGAAGTCAGGTGGGATAAAGGCAAGTTTGTTTTACTAAGAAATTGTTACTCCTTGGCTACAGGAAGATGGTCATAAATGAAAGTTTTAATTTATTTTATTGCTAAAGAGAAGGTTACACTGGGAATGAAGTTTGTTTCATATTAAAACATATTTCATTAGGTAATTTAATTGCCAGGTTTGGTGCTACCACAAGGCAACCACCAAGAAAAGGGAATATTTTAACTTAACATACTATGCATAAACACTTTCCAAGCCTGTATTGTAATTGCACATCATTATGTCTAAAGCAATGGTCTTCTGACAGAAACTTAATGACTGTTATTCCACTGGGCAAGCAAAGGCTCTGGTATTCACTTACTGAGTTACTGTCTTAATTCTATGTGTCTGGATGATCACAGAGAATGTTATTAATACTAGATTGGAAATTAAGGATAAGAGGGTCTATTAATCAAAAACCTTATCCAAAGGACATACAAACCCTGGCTTGCTGGACTGATTGTTATATGCAAGTGATAATGTCATTTGTCATGATGCATAACAGGAGCTGCTGAAGAGTCACTGAACTGCACTGTCCTAAGAAAGATGTATGCATCTTACTGTCTTTGCAAATTGTAAAAATAGATTTATAGAGTACAAATATGTTTTTATAGATGAGACTGCTTTCCACAGATGAGACTGCTTTCAAGCACCTGAAGATGTGATATGACTTTATTTCATTATGTGACTATCTACCCCTTGCTTTCTAAATGCAGATAAACCAGAATAGAGAAAAAGTTTGTAACAGAAGGTAATATGAAAATAAAAAATCTAGAAAGTCTTGGAAGTATTATGAAGAGTTTTCTATCATGCATGTAGTTGACATAGCTATGGTTTCGAGATTTCTCTGAAGGACAGAGAGTTTTGAAATGCCTTAGAAGAGCTGACCTAGTTTATATCCACTTTTTGTTTTTCCTGCAATGTGAGAGGACTTTTTTTGTTCTGCAAACAGCATAATTTTTTTGTAGACTTAGCCATTTCCAGGAGGAGTACATCTTAGAGGAGGAGGGATTTGGAGAAGTCATGGAGAAGTCAGACAGCTGGCATGCTGCAACATTACCTAATTTACATTTCTTTAATTTGTCCTATAAACCACTTCTCAGTTTTTCTGGAGACCCAATGTGCTAAGCTCTGCAGTGGGGTGGGATTGAATATAGAAGGTGGCATGTGATGGACAGCTCAGGGATGTAAGCACATCCCATGGGGCATGTGCTGCGAGTATTGGTCATTTTAGAGAGGAAGAGCTGAGGTGCTGTATTGGTCTTCAAGTATAACTCATGGCATTCTTTTCATAGGAGAGAGAGATTAAGAAAGCAGTGATTTAAGAACATGATGGTGAGCTTCAATTATTTCTAAACAGTGTTATTGCAGAAGATTAACTTGAAACAGAGACTGAGATCTGAGGCCTGAGTGTCAAAAGTAAAAAATGTGAATAAAATACACTTAACTTGTCAGTAAATATCAATACCTCCATAAGGCAACAATGAGAGGTCTTCTGCCAACACCATTTCAGATCAAAAGAAAGGCTTATGTTTTCTGAAAATGTCTCAATTTTTCCAGTTATATGGATTTGAAAAAAAAATAAAATCTCTTATTGCAAACTGTGACATCTTGAGGACTCATAAGAAAATTCCACATGGCTGAAGTATTGGTTAAGTACATTTTATGGAATTCATTCTGCTGATAGCCATTGATTTTTAATTGTATTGTCACAGTACTTCTGAAATGAAAACATTAGGGAGACAGTTCTCCACAAATATGGATTTCAGCTCCCCAAATCTTTTACATCATCTGCCTGATAGAGTTGGGAGAGGATAAGCTGATGGTTCGTGAGAATAAAGAGGTACATGAACTGGAGTATTGACAAAAACAATTGACAAATGGCCCCTAGGAAGAGCTCCTGAGGGATCACTCAAAGTTGAAGTGTTAGTCCAAGATACTGAAATAAACATCACAAGACTGAAGTGATCACAGAATACAGAGTCTTGCTTGTTTCTTTAAGAATAGGCTCAGTTTCATCCTCAAGGGATGTTACTGATTTCTTGAGACAAAGTAGTTCTTGGTGCAGAACTTCACCTACTTATAATGTAATACATCTGCAGAAAAACATAGCAAAATACATCAATCCTCAGAAAAAGTTGCATCATCGTGTAACAACAAGTGCTCAGAAGCAGCAATAAGTAATAGTGGTGGGGGGGACTCCCTTCTCAGGGGTACTGAGGGACCATTTGCAGACAGGATCCGCTTGCTAGAGAGGTCTGCAGCTTACTGGGGGCTCGTTGGAAAACCTGGTCTCCTAGGGTCTGATGGGGTTAATTTGTCAGAGAAACAGGAAAGAGTCTTTGGCCAAAGGCTGGCCAATTTAGTTAGGAGGGATTTAAAATAGTGATACTAGGGGACGGACCCTCAACTCATCCCACACCCACCACATTGAAGACAGAGCCAGTAACATATGACCTGGGCCTGCAGGAGGATTGCAGACCAACAGGAAAGCATCTGACCTGCAAAATGTTATCCTTTCCAGCATGACTGCTTCCAAGCGGGCCCATCTTAAATGCCTCTATGTGAATGCACGGAGCATGGGGAATAAGCAGAAGGAACTGCAGATGCATGCATGCCTGCAGGGCTATGATGTTATTGGTATCACAGAGACATGGTGGGAAGACTCCTACAAATAGAGTGTGGGGATGGTTGGGTATAAGCTCTTTAGGAAGGACAGGCAGGGCAGAAGAGGAAAGCCTGCTGCTGTCTACATCAGTGACCAGCTGGAGACGCTGGAGCTCCACCTGGGGATGGAGGAGGAGTCAAATGAAACCTTATGAGTCAGCGTTAAAGTGAAGACTGGAGCAGGAGATGTCACAGTGGGGGTCTGTTACAGGCCACCAGACCAGAGTGTCCAAGCAGATGTGACCCTCTACAGGCAGACAGGAGCAGCCTCGTGCTCACAGGCCCTGGTCCTCATAGGGAATTTCAACTACCCCAACATCTGCTGGAGTGACAACATAGCAAAGCACCAGCAATCCAGGAAGTTCCTGGAGTGCATTGATGACAACCTCCTCCTTCAAATGGTAGAGGAACCAACAAGAAAAGGTGCTATGATGGACTGTGTTCTCACCAACAGAGATTAATTGGTTGATGATGTAAGACTTAATGGGAGTCTAGGCTGTAGCAACTGTGACATGGTTGAATTCAGGATATTCAGGGCAGCAAGGAAGGAGCGAAGCAAGCTCACTACCCTCCATTTCAAGAGACCAGATTTTGGTCTCTTAAAGGATTTGCTTGGTAGGGTATTGTGGGACAAAGCCCTGAAGCGGAAGGGAGCACAGGGAAACTGGTCCATATTCAAGGGTCACTTCTTCCATGCCCAGGAGCTATGTGTTCCAAAGAAGAAGAAGGCAGGCAGGAGAGCCATGAGGCCTGTGTGGATGAGCAAAGAGCTTCTGGACACAGTTAAATGTAAAAACAAGGTATAAAGAGAGTGGAAGCAGGGACAGGTATCCTGGGGAGAGTATAGACAAGTTGTCAGAGAAGCAAGGGATTTGGTAAGGAAGGCCAAAGCACAGATAGCATTGGACCTGGCCAGGGATTTTAAGAACAACAAGAAAGGTTTCAACAGGTATGTCAGCAATAAGGAAGATGAAGAAAATGTGGGCCCACTCCAAAAGGAAACTGGAGACCTGGCCATGCAGGACACAGAGAAGGCTGAGGTACTCAATGACTACTTTGCCTCAGTCTTCACTGGGTGAAAAATGGATTGAAAACAGTCCAGAGGAGAAGGACTTAGGGGTGAGAGTGGACAAGAAGCTCAACTTAAGCCAGCAATGTGCACTTGCAGCCCAGAAAGCCAACAATGTCCTGGGCTGCATCAAAAGAAGCGTGGCCAGCAGATCAAGGGAGCTGATTGTCCCCCTCTACTCTGCACTTGTGAGACCCCACCTGGAGTACTGTGCCCAATTCTGAAGCCCCCAAGGACATGGATCCCATGGAGAAAGTCCAGAGAAGTGTCACATAGATGATCCAAGAGGTAGAGTACCTCTCCTACAAGGGCAGGCTGAGAGGGTTAGGGCTGTTCAGCCTGCAGAAGAGAAGCCTCTGGGGGGTTTTTATAGCAGCCTTCCAGTACCTGAAGGGGGCCTACAGGAAAGCTGGGGAGGGACTTTTTACCAGGGCTTGTAGGTGGGAGTACAAGAGGTAACGGATCAAAACTTAAAGAGGGGAAATTTAGGTTAGACATTAGGAGGAAATTCTTCACTGTGAGGGTGGTGAGGCACTGGAACAGGTTGTCCAGGGATGTTGTGAAAGCCCCATCCCCGGAAGTGTTCAAGGCCAGGTGGGATGGGGCCCTGAACAACCTGATCTAGTGGCAGGTGTCCCTGCCCATGCAGGGAGGTTGGAACTAGATGATCTATAAAGTCTCTTCCAACTCAAGTCATTCTATGATTCTATGATTCTGTGATCCTGCTCTGTCCCCTTGAACATGTAACCATGCAGAGTCCCAAATGTAACAACTAGATATTAATATCTCCAACTCTAAAATCTTCCCTCAGTCCCATGGCTTTTCTTCACCCCTTTCCCATTTTTTCATACTCTTTTTCTAGCTACATTTTCAGATTGCATCTCCAGAGTTGTAGAGGAGACAGATGGCATCCTCATTACATTTGCAGATCACACCAGATCAAGGGGGCTGTTTGAGACACTTGAGGGCAGGGTTGCTGTTCTGAGAGGCTGGAGCGCTGGGTGAACAGGAACATTATGAACTTCAACAAGGACAAGTGGGAAGCCCTACATCTGTGAAGGACAAACCACTGGCAACAACAGAATGTAAGGGCATACAGGCTGGGTGGAGCTCTGCAGAAGGACATGAAGGTATTAGCAGTTAGAAAGCTGAACAAGACCCAGTGGTGTGCCCCGGCTGCAGAGGAAGCATCCTGAGCTGTATTAACAGCAGCACAGCTTGTAGCCTGAATTTATCTCCCTCTACCAGCATTTTTTAGATCACACCTAAATAGTACATGTTTTGGGCTCCTCAAAACAACAGACATGAATAAACTGGAGCAAGTTCAGCAAAAGGCCACCATGTCAGTCAAGCTGGAGGACCCACTCTGTGAGTGGAAGCTGAAGAAATGGGGGCTTGTTCAGCCTGGAGAAGAGATTGCTTCAGGGGACCTAGGTACAGCCTTCCCATACTTAGAAGGTAGTGACTGAGGAGGCGTAGCCAGGATCTTCATAGCAGTGTATGGTGGGAAGCCAGGAGATAAGGGTATAAATGGAAAGAAGAGGGCTTCTGACTGGCTAGAAGGAAAGCCATTTTCCCCATGAAGACAACCAAGAAGTAGGACAGAACCCCAGAGAGGCTGTGCAGTCAGCATCCTTGGAGGTTTTTAAGACTTGACTGAATAAATCCCTGAGCAACCTGGTCTGATCTCATAGCTGCCTCTTGTTTGATCAGGAGGTTGGACTTGAGAGCTCCTGAACATCTCTTACAGCCTGCATTATCCTCTGATCCCAGAAAATTATTTCTGAAAATTTTCCTCTCCCCTCTGTTCCTTGGATGACTCAAAGAGAGTTTAAGAGGGTGAGAAGAGAGGTATGGCATAGGTAGAAATCAATGTTTTATTTCATTAAATTACACTAAAATCTTATCATTAGGAAAAGGGAGGTCTAAATGGGACAGCAGAAGCCATAGGAAGAAAAAGCAAACTGCAGAGTATTTTGGAACAGATGCTGTAAACAGTTATTCATGTGAGCAACACAGAGCCCTGATTAATGTACAATTGTAATGAGACTTCATGCTCTACAAGATCAAAATAGTAAAGTGCTCCATTATGGCAATTATCTATCAAAGGGTGAAAGCCCAATAGGTGAAGTTGCTAAAATACTTGTTTTCATTAGCCTCATTATGCTGCAAATGTGTTATAGGGCACTATATGCTAATGTTGTACCTGACAAACAGCAAATGTTAATGGAGATGATGGAAATACAAATTATAAGGAATCCAATCCATGTTCCAGACATCACAAATCCAAGTACATGTTCAGCCTACAAATACCTATCAGTGGGTCTGCGGTCAATTTCTAAACTCCTTTCATCTGATCCAAAGATTGAGGTAATGCAGTATTATTCTTGTGGTATTACAGATCAATAATATTCTACTCAGCGCCGAGACTGAACAAGTTTGATTTTTAACTTAGGGAATCAGACATTTCTTCATTTGACCTTGAAGTTCATTGGAAGGCAAATAAATGATCAAGCATTGTCAAGCATTCTTTGGTGAAAAGCTCTCTGTAATCAAGATTTACAAACTAAAAGACCCAAATAACTTGAATTGAAAGGAACTGCAGCATTTCAACATGAAATTTAATAACAACACCTATGTGGTTCCTTGCTTTCTAGGACAAATATATAATAAGGTTTTGAATTTAATTATTTTTTATATATTAAAACTTTTAGATAGCTTTTTCTTAAAGTCATTATTTTTGCTTCTGGTCAGGAAAAAGCCTTTAACTCATCAGCTGCCAGTGCATTCAGACATATTTTAAAAATTTCACCATTCTCCTGTGTAGCTGGTTCAGGATTTCAATATTAACCCACATGTCTGGGGAATACAGAAGTGTTGTATAAATCTTTAACAGTGTGGAAAACATTCCCTTCATAGTGGTGTCAGTTAACAAGCTATAGGGAGGAAGGCCTATTCCAGCTCTTTCTCAGATCCCTCCAGGCAACTGTTCCCAAAGCTCTAAAGAGTCCTTTGACACTTACATTCAGAAGGGTTCTAATTATAACCAGTTCTTCACCAGTGACATAGATGATGAGGAGGGGAAAATGAGATCTCAGCGTGTTTCTTCTCTTTTTTATTCACCTGCAGGGAGCATCAGAGAGATAACTGGCTTTTATTGATTGCACATGGCACACCTGTCTTGAGATACTAGGAAAAATTTATATGAATGGCTGATTTGTGTAACCAGCTAGTTCTAAATTTGGTGCTCATTTCTAGATTAAAGCCCCAGAACACAGATCTGCATGCACAAACTCTCAGGAGTTATAAATTTATGTCAAGAATTAAGCCTGGTGCTCAGGAAAAATTACACAGTAGCTGGAGAGGAATAAAACCACGACAGGATAAAAGTGCAAGTGCATAATAACAGGAAAAAATGAAGGCACAAAAAGGAATAGATTGTTTGTGAGGTTAGAGGAATAGAGGTCTATGGCTAAACACAGATGGCCTGGAGGAAGATAAAAATAGGCAAATAAAAATATGCAGGAAAGAAGCATTGCCAATTAAGTTTTACTATTATTTGGACAAGAAAGTAGCAATGTTTAAAAATAATCTAATTAAACTTGAGTGTATTAACTAGCAGGGGCAAAGATACGTAAATGGGGAGTTCTTAAATAACTAGCACAAATATTTGCTGTTCTCAACAACTTACTTTCTCCAAGGAGAAGTGCAAAATATGACACTAATACCAACAGTCCTCCCATTTCCTAGACCAGATTTTTTTCCCTTTTTTGAATCTTTGCATGCTTTAATAGCTAAAAAAATGTTGCAGAGAGATAGTTAAATTGTTCAGTAGCTGGACTCACAGACAGTAGTTAGAAGAGATTTGCAAGCTGGGAGAAAGAAAACCAAAAGTTCTGAATAAAGAAAGAAAAAATAGCAACAGAGATCAAAGTATGTTTCAGAACAAGCTATTCTTTATTATTGCAGCAGGTGCAGCAAGTGATGTAGCTCTGCTGTGCAATGAGGATAAGATTGGCTCCTGTGCACAGCCCTTAAGGGCCGTGGGATATGCATGTCACCCAACCATCACACACCGCCGTGCCATAGCTTACAGGGATTGGAATAAGGTAGTCTTGTGACAATGATGGGGGCCAGAGAGGCTTATCAAATTCCCTCGAGATTTTTCTACGGAAATAATGGCACCAAAGTGACTACTCTTTCATGTATACCACTGCAGCTTCTGTGCGTAGGCTGAACTACAGGATGCTTTGGGACAGAAAATGTCTCCTTCTGTCCTTTGCCTAGTGTTCAGGAGGGAAATTGCTCAATTGGTGAGTGCTAACACTGGCTTAAGCTCCCAAACTTCTTATGCTTCATATACTCTGCCCAGTATGTCCAAATATGATTTTTGAGTCTTGTGTAGCTCATGAGTTATTGAAGTGAAGTTGCTCTGCTGCTGTTATGTCATGTGGTGAGTAGCTATGAATTTTAGAGTTTTCTTTTAGGACTCAAAATAGTATGATACTGGCATCTAGAACGTAATTTTTTAAGTGAACCCAAGCTGAAGCACATTCTTTGGGAACAAGACAAAACACTGCTCTAGCCTATTACTCAGGACAGATTGCTAAATGCTTTTAGTGAGACTCTAACAGATCCTTTGTCATTAGCGGACACATGCAGAGTATGAACACTTTGACATGGGAGATAACTAACAGGCACAGAAAACATGACCAAAAGCTGGTCCCTCTCTGCTGTATTGTATCATCCCTTCTGGGAGGCAAAGGATGCAGTAATACCAAAAAATATTAAGCCAGGGCTTAATCTCAAGCCTCAGACTCTGCCAGCTTTTGCATTGCTCTATAAATCATACTTTCTTCTTAGTAGAGTTAGGATGTGTTTATATCTAAGCTTCAAAGTCAGCACTCATTGATACAAGTCACTAATCTACATGTCTCAAAGCTGAAGCTAGTTGTTTATTTTTAGGCAGAACTATTTTTCATCTGAAGGCACTGATTTATGAAAACGGAAGTGTTTTGTGGGAAGATGTTTTAGCAAAAATTGAGTAGAGCTGTGTGCTGAAGAGGCATGCGTGAGGACCAGCCAGTTTGCCTGAGCAAGGCCCAACAGCAAGTTGAGAGCACGCAGCCCAGGAGCCAGGTGTGTGGCTCCTGCCAAGCTCAGCTTCTCTGTCCTCAGTTTTTAAGTATCTCCACTTCAGTGTCTTCAGGGCTCCCATGAGCCAGCAATGGAGAAATTCTCAGTGTTCAGCCCCGAACTACCCAACCACCCCAAACCCTGCTACACAGCGTTTGGGGAACATGAGGGAACATGTCTCTAGACAGTAATACCTGCAAATCTATGTATACAGCATTAGGTTCTCACTTCCTAAGCTGTCTCCACAGGGCTTCTTAAATCCCGTGTAGTTCAAATATGGAAACAGATGTTGAGACACAGCAGCAGTCACCAAAGGGAAATGCTCATGGACAGCAGCAATAGTTTCATATTTAGGGACAGCAGCATGGTATGCACTAGCCAAACAGATATCCCATGTTGCAGTTATACTGCTTCATGAGTTTAAGAATGCATACATCAGTAGATGCCATTCTCAGGAATTTTTTAGGGGTACATAGAGAACCCTGTTTCACTCTCTCCAGCTCTGGGTTGCTGCATATAAGATTTGCAGTTTCTCCTTGTTGTATTTGCCTGTGGACAAAGCACATAAAGAACATCTGCTCTGCTCCCCTGAACAGTGACTCTAAAGATCTAGTGTCAGAAGCTGTGAAATAACTACTCTCAATTCCCTGAACAAGCTTGAGATTGAACTGCTGCCTTTGTTCTTACCTAGGGAGAGTGCTCATCTCTAATTTGCTTGGCAGCCAAACCACAACCTCCTACTATTCAACATACTCCAAACAATAAAGCATTGGTTTGACTAGTGTTTTATAGTGAAGAATTATATAAAATAAGAAAGACACAAAGGCAACCTAAGTACTTGTCTACATAATTACACTAGTATAATTATACTGCTAAGATAATACTTGTATAATTCACCCAGGATAAGTGTCTTTTTTCCCCTTGCAGCTCTGTATGTCTTTTAAAGCAACATGATGATCTAAGTCTTTGCTAGACTACAGTATTATGTTTGCTAGGTGTGAAACTTTCATTATTTAAGTACTCTGATCAGTAAATAATGAAAATTTGATTGATACAGGATGGCTCAGTGACTCCTCTGACTTGTCCTCCTGGCTCTACAAGCACCTTTTGTAGTGTTCAGCCCAGTCTGCTGCTTTGGCATTCAAGATGCTTCAATATCTGGCTCCATTTTACCTGAAACATCCTATAAATTGCCAAGAGGAAGACTGCAGTGGGTAACCTCAGGAGAGGGGCAACAAGTATCAAAAAGGGGCTACTCAGTTTCCGGAGGCTGCTGGCCATTAGTTTATTCTAATCTCATATTGCTGCCCCAGTCACCACACAGTCATATTATCAGCTATTCCTTGAAGTACGTTGAGAAATGACATATGAATTTTCATTCTATTTTGACCAAAACATGTTGGTTTGTACAGAGGCAAACTGGGAAGGAAAGTCAGAAAACTGCATGTGAAGAATTGTAGTTCCCAGTACATGCTCCAGGCTTCTGATAACCTGAAGTTTATGATTGTCTAAAGACACAATTTGTATGATACTGCTGTTTAAAATGAGCAATATTCCTATCTTTTTACAAACCTAAGAAGCCTGTTCAGAGAAGCAAAAGGGTATACAGGGGTTCTTCCCTTCTGGTCTAGATTTTGCTTCTTTAAGAGGAATCAAAATTTACAATGTCCATGTCAGGCCATAAGCTTCTTCCCTCAACTAGGATTTTGGAAAGCATTTACTCAGGAAACATCTTATGGTCCTTAAAGGTTAATTATATATGGAGTTTGATACTGGCATAGCAGTGAATTTTAGATTTTATAACTTTTACTTCTATCTTTCTAGTAATTAAATGATTCATCTTCATATTGTCCATGATACATTTACATCTATGTAACTGTTGTTGCTACTGGCCTTTTACAGCTGAAATATCATCAGTTGTATTAAAATTTGTTTTTAAATTGAGGATAATGAAACTACATGTTTCTGCCTTTTCCTCAATAGCAAAATATATTTTACTACTATATATAAAACTGCTTGGCATATTTTACTATTTTAACGTTATCTATATTCCCTTTTCTAAGCTTGAATGCAATTAAGCTCTTTAAAGACAGCCAGTGCTATGAGTGTCATGTAATGATACATGAAGTTTGTACACCTAATGTGGTGGCATCATAGCTGTGGGAGAATCAACTAAGAAAGTTAGGCAGAATTTCCTTTTTTTGTTTATTTGAATACATAAAATTGATCAGTTCACAGTCCGTGGATGTCATCCATTTTGCTTTTGGACTCACTGGACCATCTCCAAAAATAACTGACGTCCTTTCCTCCACTACTTTATCTGCCTGGGGGGGGAAGTCTAGTTGCTGAGTAGAGAAGCCAGGCCACATCAACTTAAAACTGGAACTTAAAAAAGATAGTGACTATGTTGACACTGACCTTCAGCAGGCTCTCATTACTTTTCTTGTCAGCCTTATGCAGCAGTTGTGCTATGACCCAATGTACAGAATGGTTGTGCTTCTGTGTTCTGTGCTGTCCCTCCTGCCTGTCATACGTTGTCTCTGGTTTTATGTTGAAGGTGTCACGTCTCTGGAGCTGCCAGCCAGCAGGGAGGAGCAGGGACCTGGTGCCTGCCGGCCTCACGGGCAAACTCTGGGCGTCGGTGGAAATAAGAATTAATTAATAACATGGTGAACATTTTCCTGAGACGTTAGTACTGCAAATACACTATTTGCTCCCTGTTTTATTACTTTTACTATGAAGCCTTTAAAAACATCCGGTTAGAGGCCCAAAGGCAAACAGCACCGTTTAAGCCGGCACCCGAGGTACCCAGGTGCCGTCCCAGGGCCGGGCCTGCCCCGCCTGCTAGACACTGCCTGTGTTTGCAGCGCAGGAAAACCCAAATGAGACCACTGGAGGGGGAAAAAAAATAATAAACATAAATCAAAATTGCAAACTGAAGAGTCAATCTAGCCCTAATTTCGTTTGAGAGCTCCCCGCCCCGCTGCGCCACAGCCGCGTCCAGGCCGGGCCTTCGGCGCGGGGCGGCAGGGCCTGTGCTGGGCTCGGGGGGACATCTTGTGGCCAGCCTGGAAAACTCGCCCTCCCCCAGCAGTCCGCGGAGCCTCGGCTTCCTCCGGGCAGCCAAACGCGCACCAGGGCCCCGCCTGGCACTGCTGAAATCCCGAATGCGCTGGGCCGCGTGTGAGGGAGATCAGCGGCCTCCCGCGTCCTGGCGCCGGGGGCCGCCCCAGGGAAGGCAGCTGGGAAAAGCTTCCCGGTGCAGCTCAGGGAGCTGGGGGCAGCCGGGGCGTCTGGAAAACTGCGTTTCTGCCGTTAGCGTGCATTGCTGCTGATGTATTCTCTCCTTAATGTGCCTCTGGGAGCTGCAGCCCCCAGCCTGAACAGAGTTGCGCAGTGCAGGGGGAGCTTTGTGTCGGCAGGGCAGCAGCTCACAGCAGGGCACGGGGATAAAAAACCTGCCTTGACAACGTAATTGAGGCAGGGGAGTGGGACAGGGCTTCTGAAGCTGGACGCTGTTAGTATGTGTTAATTAGAGTGTGATTTGTGGGAGCGTGACTGAGCACGGAGAGCAGGGCCTGCTGCAGGGTCACACAGGCCTTACCCAGGCTGGCCCTGCAGGGCACCGGGCTGAGCGGGCCCCTGCTGGATGGGGACCGGGCCAACAGGCCCATTCACAGGCTGTAATAATGAAGGGCGGCAGGAGGCAACGGTGACGCACTGCAGATGGTGCTGTTTGGTGGCCCAGCCAAGGTGGGCTGAGCAGCCAGTCCCCAGGGCTGCCTGCCTTGCCCGCATAGTCTGGTCAGAGCTAATGGTGTCACCAGACTTCTGCGTTCATCCTGCTGTGCTCACAGTGACATGCGTTGGACACTTGGCAGCATCAGGAACAGGAAGAAAAAAGCAATAATTTGTCAGGTATGGGACTGTCATGTGTCTGCCTAGCATGTCCTCTGTAGAAAGAAGTTTGCAGGTAATGTTGCTACTCGTCAGACATGCTGAACACGAGCTGCATAGGTGTTGCACAGGGACCATCACAGTACACTCATCCTACAGGGAATCGAGATTTCTACTCACAGCTTTCCTTTTGGACCATGTGCAACAGTGTGCCACCAATTCTGTCTACCCAGACACATGGAAATCCCAAACAAATACAGCAAATACTCAGAATTCACCAGGTAAACAAGTCCAGAGTGAAAAAGAGACACTGGTGTCTGTCAACTTTAATCAGGGCTCCAGAAGGGTGGAGGAAAAGAGCAAAATGAAGTGACAGCAAAGAAAAGCATGCTGGGCTTTTCTGGGAGCAGTTAATGGAAGGCCCAGAGCTGTGCTTTAAAAGATATTAGCTAGACCTGCACTTAGCTGTCTATGTTCTCTCCATGTTCTTCATATGCCCTTTGGATCAAGGAATACCTGCATTGTATTTGTGCAAAATCTACTACAATGAGGCTTATTTGTTTTGATCTTGTATCTATGTCTAAAAATATATTAAGAATGATCAGCTGCCACATTTTCACACTGTAGTGTAGAAAGGTGAGATCAGCCACATGAGGGACATACTGACTGAACTTGGCAAAGTCTGTTTTTTATGGATCTGACAAAAACAAGCATGGTAAAAATGCAGAGCATTGTGTTTTATTTCAATTTAATTCTGTATTTTAGGTAAGCAGATGCGAGTGACTGTTGTAATCACCTCAGTCAAACATTTATTTTGTCGTATCTGTTCATTGTAATAGCGATAAATCTGTTGGGATGATGCTACATTAGGTCAATTGTTCTTCAAGGGTTTTTTGTTTCAACTTCTGCCCTACAATCATGTCTTAAGTTCTTTGCTGCAAATCCCAAGATTGGGCAGACACCCACTGTACTGTGCACACCTTTTATTTCAGTGAGTACTACCATCTAACCATTTCCTTGCACTACTCTGTGGCACTGCCTGACTTAACATGATGTAAACACCTGACCATCTCATTTTCAAATTTGTATACTATGCCTAATGCAGTGAGGTCTCAAGGCTACAGGCACTACCTCGCTAGGGCAGAAGTAATTACAGTAACACCAGTAATGTATTTAGTGGTCATGAATTTCACTGACATGATGTACCCTTAGCAGCAGGTCTAGCTCCTGCTGCATTGTGCATCTGAGGGTTGTGCACAGAAATTGGAAGGCAGTCTTCTCATGGAGATTTCTGCTGCCTAAGAGACCACCTTGAAATCTTCATCATTGCAGCTTAAAATAACTTGAACATTTCTTTAGAATTCTGTACAGATATAGCTCAGCTGCTGAAGAAGCAGGAACTGTTATTAGTCTGTCTAAAAAAATATTCACAATAATACTAGTGAAAAGAAAATGTCTGCTCAGCTAACTTGCATCCAGGGTTTAGTTTCAGTAAGTAGAACTATTTTAAGGGAGACAAATAAGATTTCCTTCTGATACTGGTGTGCATACAGGAGCACGGGCAATTTTGGTTTATGACTACATTTTCTTCAGTTTCCTGATTTGAGGGTTTTTTTTTTCAATATTACACCTATTTTCTACTGTTAGAACTCCTTATATGAGACTGAAATCCAACATTGTCTTGGTTTGTCTTTGATCATTGAGTATTAGGTTTTGAGTTGAGTTTTTAAAATCAGAATATTTGTGCTTATTTTGCAGGTGGAAGAACTATCCCACTGACAAGCCCTTTAGCCTTATTTCAGTTCTAGCCCTCTATGTTTATCATTCAGTAGGCTCCCCAAAACCATGTGTTTTTTTCCCCATAAACAGAAACAATTTGAATTCCAGGACTGTTTTATTTTTTCTTCTGGTGTTTATATTTTAAAACATTTTGTTTCATTCTGCACAGTTGGCTTCTACAGAGAGAAATATTGTATATGTCACTATGAGCCAAAATAAGAGTAATCTGCAGGTGATCTTTTGCCAAGGCAGGAAGGACAGCCATAGGAGCTAGAAAAGAAAATGTGAAAGCAGACCAAGCTGCAATGAAGTAACAATTCTTCCAGTTGCAGAGAACATTAGCTTCTCTGATAATCTGTTATTGCCCTACTTACTAACATACAGGTCATATCTATTAGTATCCAGATATTTAACACCTATCTAATCACATTTTTAACAGAAAATATACTTATTTTGTACAGTCATGGTCCAAATGTATCTTTAGGTGGCTCTTATATCCCATTAAGTTCAGGAGTGTCTTTCGTGTCTTGCACATTTACACTGGGCAACATTCAAGTTCTGCAGGATATAATTGCATGTAACTTGAGTCTGTGTGCTTTCACAGGAAACATGGTGTTTCATACTATGCTGCTAATCCCCCACAGGTAGGGAAATAACTTCACTGAAGTGGCTCACCTTTAACCTGACTTCTGTTATATCCATCCTGTAGCTTTTGACACCCCCTTACCACCATAATAGCACCTGAGTCTAAAGCATGAAGTGATGCTGGTTCAAGAAGCAAGTCTTAAAGGCACAGGGGTAGGCCTTCCCCCTGTGCCTAAAGACAGGCCAATGGGGAAGAAGACCAACCTGGGTTAATGAAGACATCAAGCTGCTACTCGTGGAAAAAAGGAGAGCATATGGCCTTTGGAAAAAGGGGCAGGCCACTCAGAATGTCTACAAGGGATATCGCAGGGAGAGAATCAAAAGGGAGAGAATCAGAAGGGCCAAAGCTCAACTGGAAACCAACCTAGCTGCAGCTATCAAAAACCACAAGAAATACTTCTATAATTATGTTAACAACAAAAGGAGGACTAAGGAGAATCTCTACCCTTTACTGCATGCAAGGGGAGACATAGTGATCAGGGATGAGAAGAAGGCTGAGGTACTTACTGCCTTCTTTGCTTTGGTCTTTAGTAGTAGGACCAGTTGTCTGCTAGGTACCCAGTCCCCTGAGCTGGAAGACAGGGACATGGAGAAGTTTGAAGCCTTCATAATCCAAGAGGAGATGGTTAGGGACCTGCTGGACCACTTGAATATATGGAAGTCTGTGGGTCCAGATGGGATACACCCAAGGGTATTGAGGCAGCTGGTAGAAGCGCTTGTCAAGCCACTTCCCATAATTTAGCAGCTGTCCTGGGTAACTGGGAAGGTCCCGGTAGACTGGAGATTGGCAAATACGACCTCTATCTACAGGAAGGGCCAAAAGGAGGATCCAGGGAACTACAGGCCTGTCAGTCTAATCTTGGAGCTGGGGAAGGTTATGGAGCAGATTATCCTGAGTGCCATTGTGCAGCACTTGCAGGACAACAAGGTGATCAGGCCCAGACAGCATAGGTCCATGGAAGGCAGGTCCTGCTTGATGAACCTGATCTCCTTCTACAACAAAGTGACCTGTTCAGTGGATGAGGGAAGGGCTATGGATTTTGTTTGCCTGGACCTTAGTAAGGCCTTTGGCACCATTTCCCACAGCATTCTCTTGGAGAAACTGCTTAGACCAGTGTACACTTCACTGGGTAAAGCAATGGCTGGCTGGCTAAGCCCAAAGAGTTGTGGTGAATGGAGTTAAATCCAGCTGGCGGCTGGTCACAAGTGGTGGTTGCCAGGGCTCAGTACTGAAGCCAGTTCTGTTTAATATATTTGACAATGATCTGGGTGAGGGGATCAAGTGCACACTAAGTAAGTTTGCAGATCTGCAAACAACTGCTTCTGTTGTCTCACCTGTGGGCAAGAATCTCCCAGCAAGTTACGGGACAGAGATCCATGAGAATTAAACTCCCTGTGTATTGTGAGTCAGAGCCCTTTGGCATATTTGAACCTGCACAATGATTTTTTTGAAAATGTTTGCCACTGCTGCTAGTCCCAGAGTACTGCCTGCATGGGTACTGTTGGCCAAGCTTTTCTCATTCATTGATGGTGTAATCATGTGTCATCAGAACTGTCTGAGACTGTTTTGTAACAACCCACTGCACTTTAATACATTTGTTTTATTTCTCTGTGTGAAAAAATTGATTTCTGAAATCAAAGCTTGCAGCCTATTCCCCAATAATATAAATTAATCACTTTGCTATTCCCTTTTAGACGAATCCAGCAGTTGCGATAATGACATTTTTGAAAGTGGCTGCTGCCTAATGCTGTGTAATTATTTTTAATAACGATTGATCCATAAAATAAAATTCATACCATTCTTAATACACATTCTAACTAGAAGCAGTGATGGTGTGTGTGCACAGCATGCATATCAAGAATTATCTGAGTCCTTGTTTCATGGGACATATCAAATGCCTTGTTGGTGCAAAGTAGGTATTCTCCTTTGGCTGCACTGGAATTTCAGTTACTATCAGCTGCAGAGAATTCATTCTGTAATCCAAACAAGAGTCAGACTCCAAAGCATGCTGTAGAAAATTGAAAGTAAAACAGTATTATGTGTGGATACTTTACTGT
The DNA here is from genome assembly GCF_000747805.2 of Chaetura pelagica. Taxonomy (NCBI): domain Eukaryota; kingdom Metazoa; phylum Chordata; class Aves; order Apodiformes; family Apodidae; genus Chaetura; species Chaetura pelagica. Next base: position 7,840,481 of record NW_009952366.1, on the reverse strand, counting down.
CCACCCTAGACCATGAATGAAAGGAGGCAATGAGAAACAGAGATAGTGTTGGAAATCCCCTGCTTATACCAGGGATGTTTTCTGTGGTAAAATAAAATGTAGTTGTGGTTAGCATGTTAGGCCAATGTGACACAGTCCAAAAAAGTGATGGCCCATTTTATAAATTAAAGGAAACATATGCATACGCGTAACTTTTTATTTATAAATTGGCTTAATAAAATTTATACCCCCTTGGTCAAACACACAGTTCAAGTACTAATGTACAGGACATGCCTGTAGCTATTATTAAAAAAATACAAGGAAGTTAGGATGAGTCAGAAGAGGAAAAAGTCTTTTTAGTTTTGGTTGAGCATAGCTCAATAGTACTAAGTACCTAAATAAGCAGTATCTTTTTTTTTTTTTCTATGGAGCAGAGAAAGAAAACTTCCTTTATATAGCCATCTGCTATATAATGGTATCTACGCAGGCATTTTATTAAGCAGCCATGACTTGGCCACAGGGAGAGTAATCTAGGCTTGATTCCTTCCTATTACTGTACCATTACTCAACTTGTGCCTTTTCACAAAGTCCACTAATACATTTTGTCTGTTGTTGATCTATTATAGAATCCAAAAATCTGTTGAACACAGGCATCTACATTATTTTTAATTTATGCATCTTCTGGTTTATACACTTTGAAAGGCATTGTACATTAACTCTAATTTGATATCTAAAGGTATTAACAACAGTTGTGTATTAAAAACAACACCTTCTGAGGGCAATAAAGTATGCCTTCAAGAGCTGATAGGAACATCGAGTTACAAAGACTTTCCTGGACTACGACATTCTCTTTTATTAGCATGTGAACTGCTTTCAGAAGGCTGCCAGCTAAAAGGGATCAGTTCAGCTGTGACCTACTGAGTACACGTGGAACCAGCCCTTTGTTTGCAGGCAGTTGCTAATATCTGAAAGACAAAAGCACTTGAGGGACATTACTAGCCTGTCATGGATGAGTATTTAGATAAAAGCATGACTTTAACAGAGTTGGATGGCAAGGTTTTACTCTGTTACTTACTACATGGAGGAAACATACAGAGAAATTTGGTTTGAATTGATTTAGAATGATTTACACAGGGACTGGAGATGTAAAAAAGGAGACCCTCCCGTGTGCTCATGATGTTCAGAATGGACCCCTTTGCTTTCTAAACTCCTTCACAGAAAAGTTGAGGTGCAGCCGGATCCAAACTAAGGCCCAGACTTGATGAATGGATTATGTCCAAGAGATACAAAGGGTACGGAAAACCTCCCATAGAGTAACAAGGTTCAGAGTGGACCCCCTTTCTAAGCTCATTCTCAGAGAGAAGTTGGTTTTAAGGACATAATGGTTTATGGCTAAGGGACTGCAGCTAGGATTCCAAAGTTTCATCATGCTTATTCCCAATTCACTTGCCTTCCATCTGGGCATCCAGTATGAGCCTGTTCTGAAGTTCAAACCTTAGGTTTCCTGAAGCAGGCTCTTGGGGATCAGATTTCATAAAAATAAATAATTTAATAGAGTGATTACAGCAGCAGAATCAGCTCAAGCTGTGTGCCTCCAGAGAGCAATCCCACTAAAGAAGCAAAGAAATCCCTGGGCAATTATACCCTTAGAGACTATTCACCTGCCCCTCAGACATTTGTGCAGTCCAGTAGTAATATTTGGGTGTGGGCTCTTTTTGTTCCTCATTGAATTTCTTCACTGCCTTCAGATGGGCCATTATCTTATTTGTTGGAAGCTGCTGTTCATGGTTGTAGCCTTGAAGCCTCCATATCTTCTGATTTACACTGGCTCTGGAGGCCCTGTTTTGACTAAGTAGGTACATGTTCAGTACAGCTTGTGGCCTAAGGCTTCAGCAAACCTAGCTACTCGTGCTAGGTAGGTAAAGCTAAGCAAACACCGTACTAAATCGCACAATATTATAAATCTAAGTGATTAAATCTGTTTAAAACTTATTTAAGCTAAACAAGTAATCTTGAGAGGTGTCCTGCTAAAGGGAAGAGTTGCCTGGCATGCAGTCCAGTTGCTGTCCATGGAGAATTCAGATTGGGTTCGTCCAACAATCTGTCAATGCTAAAAGATCTTGTTGCTTAGAGGAGCACCCTGGAGAGGCATCCCAGCTCCAGAAAAGATCATCGCTGTGCAGCCACGCTGCCTAGCAGGGAGAGCTCAGAGTATTCATGGGTTTAAAGTGGTTGGCTTGTAGTCAAACTGCATACAGTGGGAAAAGTATGCATGAGACTCCTTGTACTCACATTTTTTTGTGTTCACTGTGTTGCTCTGTTTCTTTGTGGGTTTTCTAGAGGAGTTCATGGCCTGGCTGTGGCCTAGGCCTTTACCTCTTTTGCAGTCTGTACCAAATTGCTGCTGGTTTGGTTTAAGGGAGTGTCGACTGCATCTGTCACACAGCTGAAGAAAGAGGTGGGATTTGTGGGGTTTTTTTTCTTTCTTTCTTTTTTTTTTTTTGCTGTTAGAGGTGCAACAAAAGGCAATTAAAACAGTGATAGAAAGTGTTACGTCTCAACATTGCTGCTGTTTCTTTATATGCTTTTTGGGGGGACCTGTCTTAGCCAGAGACCCTAATTCTGGAGACCTCCTCTCCACCCTTGGCCCTGCTTTGCTGAGACACTTGCTGACCAGCAGGGTCTCTACCAGTAAAAACAGTGCCTGCAACTGTAATTGGTGGCTTTGTACCACCTGGAGAACCAGCCTGAGTGGAGAAACTCAGGGGCTAAAGTAAACAGAGTGAAGTTTAGTAGAAGCAAATGCAGAAGATGATAAGAAGATGAAATCAAAGTGCAAAGTGGCCAATGACTGGCAAGATAGCAGAGCTGCAGAACAGGGTCTGGGGCTTATACTGGATCACAAACTGAAAAAAAAACCCCAACCAGTCAGTGAGATATGGTTGCATAGAAAATTAATCTCCCCCTGGGATGTAATTAGCAAGAGGGTCACTGAACTGTTCAGAATTTACTCTTGCAGTGCTGGTGTGACATAACTTGGAGAGGTCAAAGCACCACACATTACAAGGAAGACATTCCCCAAAATAGCGGTGAGAATAGTCAGAGGCATTTAAAAAACATTATCTGGGAAAATGAAAGGATTTGTTGCTTTCAGAAAAGAGAAAACTGTGACTGGGGAGAGGTAAGGCTGAGGTGAACCTTTCAGCCCTCTAAAATTTAAAAGATTATTATAGAGAGGACAGTGATCAATTGTTCTTGCTGCTTATCAGCACAGACCAAGGAAAATGGCAGCTGAAGTTTCAGCAAACATTACTTTGTTTAAATATTAGGAACAAGCTATCAAGTTATGTTATGTCTTCCATCAGAATTTTTCAGAGTAGTTTACATAAATGTGTACCTCTTCATAACGGGAGGCTGTAGTGGATGTTGTCAGATCCTTTCCAAGCCTACAGTGGGAATGAATGCCAGTGAGAACTGCAAGGTTACCTCTGTGACAAAAGCCTCTTCAAACTGTTAAGCTGCATTAGTGTATGGTGTTACCAGGTCCTCATCTTGATACTGCACTGTGTGCAGGTACACCTTTATGTTGTGAATTTTTAATATCCTTGGTGACTGTGAAGTTTTTTCAAACTACCATGTCAATTTCCATGTTAAGCACAACCTACAAGGAGCTGCTTGCATGACACCCTACTTCTCTCCAAGACATAGCAACACTCCTCTTTCATAGGATCAGGACATGGACTTGCAGGATCTAGAACAAACGTGGAAATTGGGACTGCCAGTGAATGTACCCATTCTTTCCCCAGTTTATCTGTGGCCTGACTCCTTTTCAAAAGCCTGCATCGATTTTCCTACCTCCTGGGCTGTGGCTGAAGTAAATAGAGATGAGCTGAAGGACTTAATGCTGGCAGCCTGAAGGCAAATAATTCTGTCCCTGGGACTGTAAGCAGGCAGCTAGCCAGTATCAACTTTAGTAAATCAGTAACATTCACTGCTCTCAGCAAAACCCACTTTGTTCTCTAAAAGAGCACATTCTTGGAAATCTACACTCAGAAACCCACTTAGGAACTTTCTAGGCAATTAATTTACATCTCTCTGGCTTCTGGCTTTTAACCTCCTCCCCACAACTAGTTACACAATTTGGGCTGCTCAAAAGACTGCTGTAGAGATTGCAGCAGGAAAACATGGTGGGACAGAAGAATATACAGTACTGTTTTGATGAGGCATCATGGATATGGGAATAATTTGTATGTAATGACAAAAAGGCTCTCAAATCTGTTACTACTGCTGTTGCTTTGGCAGGCATAAAAGCATACAGCGTGCTGTACAAGCAAGCAAGAGGTTCAGATGCATTTTTCAACGGTGTGTTCAAAAGTCTTGGTGCTGCAGAGGCTCTGTGCAGGTGCAAGATTAGTTTTAAAAGTCATTGTCCACACTTCTGCTGTCACTGGGGAATCCCAGGGCAAGTAAACCCTCTAATCTTTCACCAACTCTTGAAAAGATATCGCTAGAGACTGAAACAAACTATTTCATGCAAGAAAGGTTTCCTACATTTTGGATTTAGAGAGTCTGATTGCTGAAATTCTGCTTTCATGCAGCTTTCTGTTCTAAAAATTGGTTTTCCCAAAATGATCCCAAACTTGCTGAAATGACATGACAAATCCTAATTCCTGTAGAACTTTTTTTTCTCATTTTTGGTGTTATCGTTTGTAAACATACCTCTAGGCTGGTATTATGTGGCAAACTTTTGACGTACTTCTAATAACTTTTGACACCTGCCTTTTTTTTTTTTTTTTTTTCCCCCACAGGAGAGTAAATCCCACCAAAAATATTTATAGTGATCATCGTTTCAGACGCCTTTACAATAAGTCCAGAAGACTTCAGAAAAAGTGTCAATCTTTTCTGTGGGCTTCCATTACTGCAGTGACTCTGCCTGCAGTAAGTCACAGCTCCCAGAGGGGCTTTGGTTATATAGATTCAAATGTAGAGAGAGTAAAGATAAGCCCAGGAGCTAAAAAATACTGAATCCTGCCTTAAAATTAACAATCACAAAAGCTACATCCATTTAGAGCTTTGATTTGACTAAGTCTCTCAAAGCACAGATCAATCATAGGCACAGTAATGAAGCCAATCACCATAAAGTTGAAGTGAGGATGGTTATCCCAGTCTCATTGTTCCTTGCATTAGTCTAGAGATATGGTAGGATCAAGCTCTCTTGTTAGACTCTCAGCCGTTCCTCCCTTTGTATCTACAAATGACAGACAAGGGACTGCAACAGATACATCTTGCAGTCCGCAACAGCATATCAATGTCCCAATCTGCATAGCACACAACAGGGGTCACCTTGCAGAAGGATTAGTGGGCCAGTTCCCTGTTGCAGTTAGGTAATATGAGTTACATGAAAGTTAATTAGCAAAGCAAAGAAAGCAGAGAGCCTAGAAAGGCTCTGATGGTTTGTTTAAATACTATAATCCTCTGATGTTCTGCAGATTTACAGTGAGACTCATGGATTCCTCTTTTTTATGGCAGAATGTAGGAGATGAGATACTGCTTGGTGATTTTGACTCTTTAGATGCATAGCTGAATAATCTATAACACATACTTAGAAGACAGAGTAATGCTTCATGAATCAGCCCCAGAGCTACTTGTTATTTAGTGTCCTTTGGGTACATTCCATACAGATAACATTTAATAGGACTGCTCCTTAGTTTGCCTAGCCAAGGCAGATCTCCAAAAGGAAAGACTTGAAATAGTTTGGGGGTACAGGCCTATTTCAAAGTCTTAAATTTTTGTTCTACTTGCCTGAATATTGCATCCTATAGTGAATTTTATTTTTAGCAAAATACACTAAATTTTTGTACTAAACTTTTATGTTTAGTACTAAGTGTGACCTTTCCCTTAGCTGCCATATGCAGTCTAGCCTGGTACCGCAGGCAGAGCAAATATTTACCCCCAAAGGTTTTGTGTCCTTTCAGTTGTGTACCATCCAATCCAAATGCTGCAACCCTATAGAGGTGAGGAATAAAGTTTAATCTTATACTACAAGGACTGCTTTGCAGTTTGCTGAAATGGTGGCTGTACTTGTGCCCATCAGTCTGGGGATCAGGACTTCATTGTCATGGGATTCCACACATAGCAATGTGATGACTGTCTGCATAGGATGGGAAAACAGATCTACACAAAGTGGTGGAGATCAGATGAATGTGGTGATAAGAAAGCAGAACCAGGTGGTTTATGGCTGGGAGAAGAGCAGAGCTTCTTAATTTCCATCCAATATGGGTGGTAGCTCAAAGGAACTGAGTCATAGTAATAACTAATACAGCTGTTCTCCATCTCCTTTCCTATGGATTAGCACTTCCATTGCAAAGATGTTACTACTGCTGTGGATACTTTTATTAACAACTAGTGGTGTTCTTTACAGAAATTATGCCCTTTGTTGAATTTCTGCAGCTGTGCCTCTAACTCTCTCTGGCTATCTGAAAATCCCAGTGTAGCTCTAGAGGGGCGGAGGACTTGCTGGAGATGACCAAATGTGATCCCTCCAGATCAGTGCTGAGTTTGGGTAACAAGGTGGCAGAAGGAAAGTTGCTATCGGCCCGTGCTGTAGATGTCCTTTGGTAAAGTGAAAGAGTTAGTTTGCAGGGGCAGCATGTGGAATATTCAGAAGTTTCAATCCCCTATGACAGGGAAAATCAGTGGTGGAGCTTTCAGGAAGGAGGAAGCTCCAGGGAACACCAGACACAGGACTAGCAGGATGGGATTAAAAGGGGAGAGAGCAATGACATTCTGCTAGAAAAAGGATGTTTCATTGTGATTTCAGGATGTCAACTGCTTTGCCTTTGGCTGGCCACTTCAATCATTTGGGCTTTCACCCCTCAGTTGCAAACTTCTCTTTTGAGGGATTCAGTGTAGATGCAGAAGTGATTTTTTTTTTTTTTTTTCCTGAGACCTAAATGTCAGTACAATGCATTGCTGGAAGAAATGGATGTTTACCCAAAAAGTGCACATATATTTGAGCTTTCTGTTTAGATTTGTGTGCTAATGCAGAGAGCAGTGTGGTTTCATGAAACAGAATAATAATCCATAACATTTTTCTCTTCCACAAATGTTTTTGTGGTAGGGTTGGAAATCGTACAAGCAGCCACTGGATGGCAATGTTTAACACACAATTTCGGTCTCAACGGTTTAATGAGAGTTGGAGTGCAGGTGCTCATCTGATTAAAACTTTCATCCAAATCCTAGTCTAACACTTATTTCAATTCCATGTTTATATCGCTGACAAAAATTGAACTGGCAGTTGTATTATGGAGAGACTACTGGCTCTGCATAGCTAAGGTTGAAACTTGTTTTCCATTACAAACTCAATCTTGGCCTCACCTCTGAAATTCTCAGTAAAGACCATTCTTCTTTCACATATCAGGCTCACAATGAATAGTAAAGATGAGTAGTTTTGTTCACATTTCAGGCAGGTTAGTCAAGGTATCTCTTTGATTCATGCCTGTGGACAGTCAGGTGTTAAAATACGTCTTGACTTATTTTACCCCACTTTTCAGTGTCTCCTCTGTGAAACTTCCTATGAAGTTTGAGACCCCAAGGACATCATAGGCTGGGGCTGAAAGGTTCACTGGGTAAAATGGGAAGTGAAGTTCCTCCAGCTGAATTCACCCTTCTTATGTTTGCCTGCAGTGGAAATTCACCTAGAATTCTGGAACATTTTCAGAAAATGAAAACCTAGCAACAAATAACACTGTGACAGGTGCAAGTATTCTCAGGAAGAAATTTTTTACACTCATCTGTCAGTACTCATGCTGGGTGCACTCACACCTGGATTCAACTAGGAAACAAGCACAGCACAGATTGGGTGATATGGCTGGCAAATTACAGCTGACCAACATGGCACAAAAATAAAACACTGAATGCTTAGAGAGCTAAGGTGGCTTCCATCCACTTTTTTTCTCTTTTAAAAGTAATCATATAACACTTTGGAAGACAATTTGAGATAAGAAAGTCGAAGAATCCTGATGATCAGAAATGTTTATTGGGAAAAAGCAAAACACTAAAAATCACTGATATTTTTTCCTGTCTCCCTATACACCTGCTCTTGTTATCTATTGCTGACCAGCACATGCCTGATAGGTATGCCATATGCCTGGCAAGAAAACAGAAAATCACAGCTCAAAAGAAATTATTAACAAATCTTGTTGTTGTTTCAGTGCAGGTTTCAGTAGTAATTCAGGGAATCATGTTAACTCCTTCGTGCCTTGGCCAATTTATTATAGTGTTAACTAGGTCTGAGGAAACCAACTCTTTTGGAGCAGGATTGTCTCCTGAGATGCTTCTTAGTGCTGTGATCCAGGAATGGATCCACTTTCTATTCTGTCACTGATTTGGAGCAATAAGCCTTTCACACCTGCCCTCAGAGACTTTGGAATTCTTCTATATGGAAAAAAATTCAATCTCATTCCTATATCTGCACAGGCTTTGATTTCCCTGCTTTACTTCTGAAGGTCATAGAGAATGCTTCCAGCAGATACTGTGTAACAGATAGAAGGTACACAGAAGGGAGGACTGAAAGCCTGGTATTGCTGTGGAAGAGTTAAGGTTAGAACTACACCTGAAGATCATTTCCCATTTCAAACATTCTCAGTTTAGTCTTACAGAGTGTTCCCTAACTTTGTAATGGTTCTCTTAGAGAACTGAAGTGCTCTTATATTTTATTTCTTTGATACTGACAGGCACTCTCACACTGTACACAAGCTTGTGTCTGGGAAGTACGTCACTTTTTTCCTTTGATGCTGTGTAGAGTTCAGTTTGGAAGGTGAATTTGTATTTGATTGAGCTATTTTAAACTTCCGTCTTTTTCGGTCATGAATGATGACATGCCACAAAAGTACGTAAACAGCCAGGCAGTAAGGCAGAAAAGAAATTAGACTTATGTTGTCTAGACCTTGCTGAGAAAATGATGTCACGAAGCAGTAGCATAATGATACTATTTGCGTCACTGAAATTAATTTAGAAGGTCATCATTTCTCTAAGGAGCTATTGCTTCAGGTGTTAGTAATCTGAGTGTAAATATTTGTTTTGACAGGACTCTCATCACTTTGCATATATTAAAGTAAATTACTTAAATAGGGAAACCTTTTAAAAATAATTCAGACTATTCATGCAGTTAAAGCACATGGTTAAAACCCTGAACACACTGCCCAAATATGTTTTACAGGGTATATAATAAAGGAATTTTTGTTAACAAGCGTATGTTGACAGCCTAGGAGTTCAGGTTCTTGGCTGATGCAGTAGGTCAGTCATACAGAAAGGGTAAATCTCAGGGGCACTGAACAGCCTTTTGCATAACCTGCTCAAAAAAGGGCCTGACTTTTTAAAGTGGATGATTTTGTTGAAATGAGTGAGATCAAGCCATAGGTCTAATATACAGCTGCAGCTATGCATGCAGATCTGGCCCTGGAATTCACGTGGCACATTCTGTGTGTGGGGAACATGCAAATAGTGATCACATACAAAAATATAATTCTAAATGCCCTGCCCAAAATCAGATAGGAAATCTTTGGCAGGGAAAAGGGAATACTCTATGCTACTGAAATAATGAAAGATTGAAGGAACTTCCCCCCCTCAAAAAAAAAAAAAAAAAGCCTTACTGTTTGCCTCTCTGAATCAAATATTTTATTTTTGCACCTTGAATCAGGACAGACTGCATATTGACATATGTGGCTGCAAATCAGAGTGAGAGGTGTCCCAGTGTATCCTCTCAAGTATCATATAGTTCCTGAATTAACTATAAATATGCTTGAAGCTAATAATGCAGACTTAAGTCTTCAATATCAAGCTTGTATGTCATCACTGGAGTTCTTCCAGGGTGTTGTGGTGGGCTCAGATTAGGCAGACCTAATGTACCTTCAGTTTTACATTTTAGCAAACCTCTTAGCTGAAGTCATCAAGCCTTTGTCTGAAAAAAGAGAGTAACATTTTCCACACTATTTGTGGTAAGGCAAACAAACATAATTTTCTCTTGTCATCGAAGAACACATATTCTAAACACCCTCCCTGCAGAAGCACATAATCAGGCCTTGGCAAGAAAATGAAATTAAGAAAACAGAGAACAATGAAGAGAAGTACTTTCACAATTAAAATTTGGGGGTGACTTTAGGATTAACAGGAAGCACTTAAAATAGCATTGCAAAAACATTCTTACTCATGAGAAGCTTCTGCATATGAGGAATGTATTTCCCATGGAATTATAAAAATTAAAACAAGTTTGGAAAACTAATGTGCCAGTATACATATTCTAAGAGGCTGTAGTCTGAGTTTCTTAAAGGGAAACTTGTCACAGCCAGTCACAGAGGTGGGCTAGAGACATGATGAAGCAATATGTAAAATGAGACTGGAATTTTTCAGTGTGGTAACTTTCTTTGTGCTGTGAAGTCAACTAGATGTTAGGGAGGTAGACTGATTTGCAAATGCAATGAAATAATAATATAAATTGTCACTATTAGCATTTTTTTGCCTGACAAATGTATTTTTCCCATCAAATATAAAAATATCCTGATACTTCCTACACACTGTATTTGTTAATTTTCTGTGTACTGACTGAGCTAATTTAATAGTGGGAAAGAGAGAGGGAAGAACGTGTGCATGGAAGGACATGTAAGACCTAGAGTACTGTTTAGTGCTGTGTGCTTGTGGAGTTGGTTGGGCAGGACTGCCAGATGATCCACAACTCAGTGTTTCTGCAGCTTTTCTTCTTTGACCAGAAGGGGAGACTGTGGGTAAAGAGAGCATGTCAGAAGTGTGTTCCTTCCCTGCCTTGTGAGAGTTGTGAGAGGAACAAGATGACCACCTTCCCAAGGAGATGGGGAGGACAAAAATCCTAATGAATAGAGGAGTAAGAAAAGTGGAATGTGAAACCTGGTGCCCAGAAGTACAAGGTCAGAGGCAAATTTCCCGTGAAGCCAGTCCTTCTGCACCAAGAACAGAAGGAAGAGAGCCAGAAGCTTTAAAGTGTTCACAAGGAAGTTGGCTTTTTGTTTTCTTAGTTGCATTGCAAGTTAAATATTGGAAATATCAAATATTTTATGCCTTGGCAGAAGCTTGTTTTTCCCTGTGGGAAAGAAAAAAAGAGAAAAGTTCCTTAGAAAGCTTTTTAAATGGAGAGGATGTTCTTGGGTTTTTTGAGCCAAAAACCAAATGTCTTGAAGGCTGAAAGAGAGTATTTTTTGTTTGATTATTTTGTCAGCGGCTACTATGTGTTTTACTAGAAAACAAGAGGCTTCACAGCTCCTTCATGCACCTTCATTTCCTAGCAAAATGTTTTCATCCATTTCTTTTTAACTTCCTTGGAACAGTCTCTGTTAAACTTGGCTTTAGTTTGCTTTTTCCTGCTTTCATTATTTTGGTCCATACCCAATTTTGCAGAACCTACAGAAATGTTTTGGGTTTTTTTGGCAAAGAATCTCTGTCAGGTTTAAAAAGAAAAGGTGGCTCAAGCAATTTATCTCTAAAATGACAAAGAATCAAATGTTAAACAGTTGTGTCCCCTCACTGCTGCTCTCCTGCTTATACCTGTGATTTTGGATTTGGATCTACTTTTCAGTGTAG
>NW_009952366.1:7810961-7828852 GCF_000747805.2 Chaetura pelagica | reverse complement strand
GGAAGATTTCTGGTTGCTATTTTATTTTGCTATAGTGTATCTCCAGTAGTGGCATAATCTCTAGTTGTGATGTCACTTACCAGTTCATTAAAAGAAAAAAAAAATCCCTTAAATTTTAAGCCAATAAATGACTTCTCTTAAACATGCAGTGGACTTGTACTGTTTTTTAGCTTTGCTTGACATCTTGAAAAAAATCTTTACCTGTAAATATATAAACAAAGTCTAATTTCCACCTTAATTCCAGACTCAACAGGTTAAAGAGAAAACTGTATACATATTTTACTGATTTAAGGGAGACACCTGAAAAAGGTAACCATTGCAGAGATTGATTCTGCAGTTTCAGCAACTTTGAAAGTAAGTAAGAGGTTTAAAATCACCACCGTCAGCATTTTCAGAATACAGAAAAAATGTGAAAGTGAAAAACATCTCTCAGTCTGGAGCTACAGGGAACAGCATCTGTTACATTATGACTTATGAATGATGATAAGAGAAGAAAGAACAAAGAGGTTCATGTATTTAGAATGGCTTTCTTTTGGATCTCAGGAACTATTTCTTGTATGAAAGGGTAAATTACTATATTGTGTCCAAGAAATGTGTTTGTTAGAATATGCCTAGTTATTTTCATAACCAAATAGCCAGTATTTTTTTATTATTATTTTTTTAAACCAAAGAGGATATACTCTTTGGGGAACCAAGTGACCACAGTCAGCACACACAACCACAGCCTGGTTTTGGATGCTTAAGTGACAACATAATTTGAACTGATGCCCTGGGAAAGCTCCATCAGCAAGAATCTCCATATTTTGGTTCTATTTTTCTTTTCTGTGAGGTGCCACGTGCCTGTCGTGCTGCATAAACAAGCAAACAGCTTCATTGATAGGACAATGAGAGGTAAAAATGCATGTTGATAACAATGAAATACTAGAACAAGTTTTATTTTGGATTACTGTCTGAGAAGTGGTCTGAGGCAAAGCACAGAGAGGTAAAATCTTCTACTGATTGGTTCTACTCAGTGTAAGGAATTTGCATCTTGGTTCTTGATAAAATATAATTTAAAAATCTGAGATTATTCTAGGCCGAAAAAAGACAATCTTGTTCAATGAGTCCACACCTCTACTTCATCTTGCATTTCCTTTTCCCAAATTTCTGATTCGAACTACACTATTTATTGCCACCATTACTTTTAGTATTTGCTTAATTTGTATGCTGGACACTGAGAACAGGGTTCAATGGGTATCTTATTGCCCCACTAGAATGTTGCCTTTGTATCAGCTTGTCTGGAGTTTGGTCAGCGTGGGGAAGGTGGATCATCAAACATTTGTATTCCTTGTTAGCAGTTCTGCAAGAGCCTCACACGAGAGAGAAATGGTTTTAAGGTGTTTCTCATGAGTGAAGATGCTCTGAATCTAGTTCACTCCTCAGACCAGAATATGGTCCATGCTGGCTTTGTGGCTGAAGTGGGACAACCCTTTGATGCCTGTAACCAATAGCTCTATTTTCCAGCAAAATGTTGAAGCAAAATTCACCCACCAACACTGGTGAGAGGATGGGTGAAATCTACTTACAGGCAGGACCTTTTTCTTTCAGCAACTTTTTTACCATTTGAAGCTACCAGCCGAAATACAGCCATACACTGTGGAGCCTGTTGGATTGCTTTGCCAAGGGACATTCATGTTTGCATAATGGGACCAGCTGGTCATGGCAGGTTATGAGATGCTGGCAGCTGCCTCTTTTCAAGCAGTTTTAGTGGCCTCTGGTCCCTGCCAATTGCAAGGGTGAGACACAGGGTCCTTTGGGAGCACAGTCTTTATTAAGCAACCTGGAGAAACCCTGCTGTTTAAAAAGATTGAAGCAAATTAGAAGGGTGATTGAGTACTTTATCTGAGCTAGTTGGAGATGTCTGTGCTCATTGCAGAGGGGTTGGGCTACATGACCTTTAAAGGTCCCTTCCAAACTATAATATTATATGATTCTGTGATTCATGGCTAGTTCTACCAGCATATCTGTTAATCTAGAGAAAGATGACTGAACAAAAGGGAGTAAGTGGAGTCTACTTTTTGTATGTTTTTAATAGCTAAGAATTTCCTTTCAAAATCTTTTCTGCATTGGACCAGCTCACAAAGAGGTGTCGTAAATATTTACTGCTTTCCAGCCTGGTGTTAATTGTGTGAGTTGCATGTATTGTTTCTGCTCTCTGAGTGACTTAGGTAATCAGCCATGTCAATGGAAATTATAACAATCAAACTTAAATATGGGATTTTTTTGGTTTGTTTTCTGAGTATCAGAATTCAAAGGTGAAAATGTTTTGAACATCAGTGGAAGTGAAGCTCGACTGCGTGAATATTTACTGACAGCAAAGATGTCAAATTGGCAAATCATATTAATCAAATTTTGGTTTGAATGTTATTATTGTCAATAATAACTGGTTGTGTTATAGTATTACTTGATATTCTTTCACTGTTCAAATACAGTGAAAGCATACAACTAAGTGATAGTGTGAACTTCAAAGGAGTCACAACATGAGCATAAAACACAGGGGATCTACAGGCTTTGGAACAAATGTTTGCAGAATTTCCTCCTTTTCTCTCTGTCTCCTGCCTCTCACAAAAACACATCCCTTTCCAAGTATAAAAATAATTTGGAAAAAACTGATGTAATATTCCCCAAGATATGGCTGCATAAAGCTTTTGGTTTCTCTAACTTCTGCAAGTGCTTTGCTTTAGACAAAAGAGAGGAATCAAATAATGCTGATCACATTTCTGTGATGTCACAAGATTCAGTTATACTTCTGATATGCTTCTATAATTTATTCTGCAGAGGGATCTGCTGCTGCTGCTGCAAAAAATGTCCTCTCTGAGATTCAGCATAGAAATCTGTCACCTCTAGTAGTTTTGGTACTTTAAATAGATAAGAGGGTTGGATAAGTATCTCTAAACCTTTTCTATGTATATTAACAACCTTACTATTAAAATCTTTAGACTCTGTTTAAAACCTTCTACAAGAATAATAATTCAAAATTGACACTTTTCCCACTGAACTTTCTTACAAGATTGTTTATGGAAAACTTACATTTTATGTTAGTTTTCACAATCTGACTAATAAATTACTAAGTAAACATCTGAATTTTAAAAAATGTGAGCTTTTAAAGTAAAAACACTAGCCTAAATCTTATAATATGTAATCAGGGCATAAAAACATGCCAATAAAAGATATGCTCAATCTAAAGAGTTAGAACATGACATTTCAAACATTGAATCCCTTCTATGGGTTACTCAAGCATAAACGTCAGACAGGGAAATGTATTTGATATGTTTGAAATATTGCATACATTCAAGAAAACCATAGTCAAAAATACCAAAGGGAAAAAACCTGTATATTTCTTCTCCACTTGTAAGAGTAGTTTGGCACTCAGAGGTGGGATAAGCCTCAGAATTACCAGGAAAGTAAAGGAAAACTTCGACAACCTTTGCTAGCAATGGCTACCAAAGTGCATAGTGCTAATTAGCTGATGTGGTTGCAGTACTGTCACTGATATGTGCAGAAACCTCTTGCCTCCCCCCACCCCCAGCAGCTCCCTCAGCACTGTCCTTAGTTGTGAACAGTCCCAAAGAATCCCAGAGCTGCTGCTGGAGAAAGCAGAGTGATGAGGGTCAGGCAACAGGGGTTCTGTACATTTCCTGAATACATTTGTATATAAGGGGGCCCTGTATGTGTACAGTTATGGTACAACTCCTAAAGTGAACAGAACAGTCCATGCTGGCAATAGCAGTAGCAGGTTCAATTTTACCTCTCCGTTTTCTTTCAAGCTGAATCTCCCAGCTCTTGGTCTGAATAGCATTGTTGCAGTAGGGATGCTTCTGCTTAATGTTTATAATGTATTGTGGATACCTAGGGCGAGGTGTTGCTCCACTCACTGCCACTCCCCCACAGGCAATGCTGCTACCACTGTTGCTGCTGCCACCTGTGATGCAGCCACCACCACTGCTGCTGATACCATCACTGGTACTACTATAAAAACATTCCAGCTGTTATCAGCCCAAGCCGGGATGCTTTGCTACTAGTTAAAAGAAAGTTTACTGAAGGAAAAAAAATCAGTAAAAGGAACAATAGCTTAATCCTGGCTCAAATCAGGACAAATACCCTCAGATTAAGCCAGGGTTGTTTCCATCAGTGCAAGGATAATTTTAAATGGTTTATTTTGTTTTGGTTTGGTTTGGTTTTTTACCTAGTAGTTGAAGACTCTTACGACATAGGCAATCACTAACTGCAGTGCTAGAAAAGAGTGAAGATCATAACCCCTGGCAAGATTGCAGAAATCAGAGTGAGAAGAGATGTATGGTACAGAGCCTGGTCAAAAGCCAAAGGAAATCAATGGCAGATCATCTACAGGCTTCAGTGGGGTGGGATTGAAACCAGGGCATCTAATTTCAAACCTGATCTTCACTTTGTAAATTTGGGCAAGTTATTTCTACTTCATAGCCTTTGTTTTTTTCTCGAATGGCTGTGAGGCTTAAATTAGTCTTTCAGAAAAGTGACAAAATGAAAACATTAACAATTCCAGAAATATGAACTAATACCAATGCACAAAGTCATGGGCTTTTTATCTTAAAAGGAAGTAGCAGCAAGATGATAATATGTGTAAAGTGTAATAAAAGTGCACTTAAACTTCCGAGTTATGGATTCAATTAGAAAGGTATTTCAGGAGTGTAGATGAAATATGTAGGAGTTCCAAAGAAAACCAATAAAACATCCAAATCATCAAAATACCTGCCATATGAAAACTTTGCCTCACATAGAGAGAAAACCCACAGGTACTGAATATATTGGCAAAACAAAGGGAGAAACAAAACAAGCAGGTGCTTGCAAAAATAAAACCCATTTAGGGAATCTCAACGAATAACAACATGACTACTTAGCACTTAGATAATGAAGGGAATATATTTGCCAGGGCTCAGTATTAGTGAAACTTAACAAAACTGTGAATAAAGAAAAAGGAGCATGGTCAATACATCTATTGATAGGTTGTTGGATTCCATATTAGAGTATCAAAAACTTCCCTTTCTGGGTCTGAATAATCCATATTTCTGGCTCCACAAGAGTGCTCTAGTAGCAGCTAATTAATCCTTCTGGTCATCAAAAAATAAAAACATATATACATCACTGCACCTTTTTCAAAATGAGTAGTCATTTACTCAGACAAATTAAGCCAAAAGGACATTTTCCTTGAATTGTTACGATTCTTAATACTGTATTTTTTGTCATACTGACACTGGACAAAGCATTGCTCTCTACTTAGAGAAATTCTATGGTATCCAGTACTGATCTCATATCCTGCGAAGACAGTTTTCTTAAAGTTTTTCTCTGTTCCTGGACTGTCTCTTTTCAGGCATCTTTTAAGGTACTCTACCGTCTTACATTTGCTACATGCAAAATATTCTTGGGTCTCTAAGCAAATTTTGCCCAAGTGTGTTTTTGCCAAGTATTTTCATGCAGGCACAAGAACGTGTCCTTTTGTCCCGTAACAGATCAGTTCTCCCCATATATTAATAATTGATATTTTGAAATAAATTTAAAATTTATTTTAAAATACAATTTTATATATAAAAAAAGTATAACGTGAGATGGGTCTATAAAGCTATCCTGATGTGAGCTAAATCCACTGTGGTACCTTAGTAACATTCTCTGACAGCTACATAATGAAAAGTATTTGCAAAAATAACATTTAATTTTTTAAAAGGGTGAAATTCTCTATATGTTAATGCACTCTTGAAAAAATGTGATTGATTTTTATGAATTTCTCATGAAGAGAGGCTGGTTTATCCATGATAATGTTGTATAACCCAAAAGGATCCCATCTGACAGCTGTTGAATAGCATACATAAAAGATGGGATGTGGGAGCAGTCAAGTCCATTATAACCTATATTGATGCCCCCCTTTGGCAATTTTGCTATAGAAATCAAGACTTAGTGTGCCTGAAAATAATTACCTTCTCCTCACCAGAGATAGTCCTTCTGTACTGGGATAATGCTATGTGGACAATAGCTACAGGACTGCTTTTGTCGTGCTCCTCATGCAATCTGTATTTGACTGACAAACAAAGAATTTCAAGGGCAAAAGTTCAGGTTTTTACAAGTGCTAGCTGTAAACCCACAAGGTAAAATCCTCTTCTCATACATGTCAAGATACTCTGTTGTCCCTCATGTGTGAGCCATCTCAGAAGGTGGGTAGCAGAGAATAATGACTATGAGAGCAGTGATGTGACTCTGAGATGAGACTTGTGCTGTGAGAACACTCAGTTCATTTAAACAGAAAAGGACTCATTATCCTCCCGTCTGTGACAAAACTTTGAAGCCTAATTTCATTTCAGTCCTTTTGTCTGCCTGTGGAAAACTAACCGTGCTAATTCCTGTTTGCTCTCATTTGCCTGAACAGGGTAATGTCAGGCTCTCTGTTTCCTGATTTTAACAACAATTAGACCTTTGGGCATTGCTGAACTGGCTTGGATTTTTATTGGTAAACTTTTAGACTTGAAGGGCTGTGAAAGCCTACAAAAATAAAAACTATTCAGCAGCCTCCCCTGTGTGTGGGATTGCTTTGCTGACTGCTGTTACAACACTCCCTGCTCTGATGTTCTAGAGCTGCTTTTTCTGCTTCTGAAAGGACAGAGTGTGAGAGGGAGTTTGTCATGAAAATGTAGGACTCAAAAGCCCAGTACAGGATTGGAAGTCACCTGCAGGCATGCGCAGCCAAGGTTTTTGCTCCCCCTGCACTCCATAAACCTTCTCCAATACTCTATAGCAAAATCAGTAGAAAGAGCAGAAGCCCCAGGAGCTACTCTTTGCCCAAGGAAGGGTGTGGGTGCATCAACACTGCCTTGCATTTTTCTAAAAACGAGGCATTTGTCAGGCAAGAATGCCTCAATGGTCCTGAAAGAGATCTGCCCCCAGCAGTACCAAGGGAAGTAAAAAATAAAATATGTCATGTTTTATCTCTGCACCACTTTGTCTTGCCCTGATATCAGAATGACACACTCCTCTGATCTTTTCAAATGTCAAAATGTTTTGGTAATCTTATCCGGCTCCCAACAGACACAAGGACTGCATCCTGTAGCAGGCAGGTCGGCACCGAGCAACTGAAGGAGGTGAACAGGGCTGTCACTGGGGAGAGGTGTGGGCGTTGGGGCTGATGTCATGTTCTTGCTGGGGTGTGGGAGTGAGATCAGGTACAAATTAGTCTAGCTTTGACTCTCTCTGGCCTCGTGTCATGTTCACTAGGGCCGTATTTTCAGAAATGCTTAGCACCTGTGGCTGAACCTGGTTTTCAGGTGTGCTTCCAGTTAACCACTGGAATAATCACCCTTAGCAAGTTTGCTGGTGACACCAAGCTGGATGGTGTGGTCAGTATGCCAGAGGGCCAGGATGCCATCCAGAGGGACCTGGACAAGCTAGAGAAGTGGGCCCAGGTGAAAGTCATGAGGTTCAACAAGGCTGAGTGAAGGGTCCTGCGCCTGGGCTGGGGGAACCAGAGATATGAATACAGGCTGGGGGAAGACATGCTGAAGAGCAGTCCTGTGGGAAAAGACCTGGGGGTACTAGTGGATCAAACCCTGAACATGAGCCACCAATGTGCAGTTGCAGCCCAGAAGACCAATGGCATCCTGGGCTGCATCAAGATAAATGTGCCCAGCAGATCGAGAGAGGTGATTCTGCCCTGGTGAGACCTCACCTGGAGTGCTGCATCCAGCTCTGGTGACCCCAGCACAAGAAGGATTTGGACCTGTTGGAGCATGTCCAGAGGAGGGTAACCAAAATGACCAGAGGGCTGGAGCACCTCTCTTATGAAGACAGGCTGAGGAAGTTGGGGTTGTTCAGCCTGAAGAAAAAACTCCAGGGGGACATTATAGCAGCCTTCCAATACCTGAAAGTGGCCTATAGAAGGCTGGGGAAGACCTGTTCACAAGGGCATGTAACAATAGGACAAGAGATAATGGTTTTAAGCTAGAAAAGAGTAGATTTAGGTTGGACATTAGGAAAAAGTTCTTTAACATGCAGGTTCAGGATCATTGGAACAGGCTGCCTAGAGAGGTGATGGGGCCCCATCTCTGGAGACATTCAAAGTCAGGCTTGATGGGGCTCTGAGCAGGCTGTTCTTGTTGAAGATGTCCTTGCTTATTGTAGGGGGGTTGGACTAGATGACTTTTAGTGGTCTCTTCCCACCCAAGACATTCTACAATTCTGTGATTTCAAAAAGCTCAGACTCTTGGGTTGAATTCTTCTAAAATTCTGCCTGTGTTTGTGGGTGCTGAGCATTTGCAGATCTTGTGCTGAGAGCTTTTGAAAAATGACTCTGACTCTTGCTAAAGGCAAAGAATTACAGCTGAGTTTCATTTTTCCACATCTAGGAAACAGTACAAGCAAGTGCCTCCTGAAATCTTTTCTTTCACATCCTATCAATGTCTTGACTCAAAAGTAATATGAAAGTTGGTCTACCTGTGGCTTATTTAATCCATTAAATCAAGCCAGATCTAAGATGGTCTGGTCAGATAGGGTCTGATCTGAGCTGTTAGCTCAAAGCCTCTTGGGATCTTCTGTGCCATTTTTTTATTCTGTTCTGTAAACATGCTTTAAAAACCTCCTGGAGGAGAGGCTTGTGAGCTACTCATGAATTGTCATTTTGGTCTTGTCTGGGTCAATAAAAAACTTCGGAGAGATCTGCTAATATGCTGCAAAGCCTGTTAATTGAAGATAGTAATTCTGGTGTGTCCCCTCTGGGTACCCTTCTGATTCCTGGAAAGAAGGGAATCATTCACACAAGAAGATATTAACAAAAATGAGAGACCAATAAATGCACCTGTCAGTGTTCAACAACAGCTAAAATTAATTCACAAATCCAAACAATCTGCAGAAAACTGAACACAATTATATAAGAAATTAAGTTATACAGTTGCCATGACCTTTAATCAATCATTCCAGCTGTTAATGTTAATTTTGTGATCTGAAAATCATAGTTCTATTTGCATTTTAATGGCTGTTAAATGAGAGTCATCAGGAAGAAATAGTGGCAGCTTGGCCTTTTGATACTAAGTTCTGCCTTCCTAATGTGATTTGGAAGATTTGAAACTCCTGTTCAGGAGGGGATTTGTTTCAAACTGCAGCAGGCATAGGGAGCCAATTTTGCAGAGGGAAAACAGGCAAAGTGCCTTTTTAATCCAACTGTAGCTACAAACATAATAAAAAAACAGCTAAGAGAGCTGTAATGGCAACTTCATTACCCTCATACTATAAAAACCTCTAGAATATTTTAAAACTCTTCGCACAGATACATGTTATTTTAATATTTTTTCTAACAGCAGGGTCTTTGTACTTAATTAAATGAAATAGAACCCAGCACATGCAATAAAACCACTAAATAATCAAGAATCTTAGGTTTACTTCAATTAGTTTATTTTGTATTTACCTGGCCAAAGCATTGCCTATATGTCTGGCTTATACCATAAACACTACTCATTGGCTTATTTTGCAGATAATGATGTTAGTTGTATTGCCTTAGATTGAAACTCTATTTAAATCAGATTCCCACTTTGGAATAACTGTGAACTTGTTGATTGCTTTAATATTTAATAAGACCTAAATGTCTTCTAGCCTCATGTGCTAGTATTTTCCATTTTAAGATTAATACTCTTTCTTATTAATAGAAAGTTCATTGTTACATGACAATTTATTTGTATGCAAAGTGCTCAAATCTGATTAAAATGTGATGTTTTGCTTAAATCTTCATTTAAATCTCCTAGGAGACAGTCCCCAGGTGAATCTTCTTTGGTTAAAAAAGGAGGTTTTGGAACTACATGTTCAGAAAGGAAAGCAGTGAGCTGAGACACATTTCAGCTATTGGAAAGCAAAGTCAGTATTAACAACGCAGGAAGAAAAAGGTTTAGCTCTATCCAAAGTCTTTTTTATTTAAAACAGATAAATTGTAAGAGGAAGAAGATTTCAGAAGATGTTTTCAGGGTGAATTTTATAAAGGACTGAATAGCAATGGGAAAGAGGAACACTGATAAATGCCTTGCCTTTTATCACACAAGTAGGACTTCTGTCCATAAAGGCAGCCTAATTTGAAAGCACTCAACTGCACCCGCTCTTTTTCCCCAGGCACAGGACCCATGCATTTTCTGCTTCTGCATTACTTCTACAAATAAAATGGGTACAGGTGGTATGCATGACAATGGGGCTGATCTCTGAAGTCAGCACTGATGAGTGCAGGAAATCATTGCAGGGCCAACAGACTCCCATCCACACTGTGGCAAGCCTTACTCTGTGTTAGGCCCACAGACTGTGGCAAGCCCTTTAAGCTTCCTGTTTTAAAAGCTAACCAGGAAACAAGACAGCTCTAGCTTTGACTGAAACACAAATCAAAAGCAACAGTCTCAGGATTCCAATATTTTGGTTTTGTTGGACTTCAGGAAATCTGCTGCCTTGGAAACCCAGGGATATGTTTGTCTGACCAGCAGTGTTCCAGTCTGCAGTATAGCTTTACACAAAGTCAGTGCAGTCATGTGTGCACATGTGCATGTGTGTAATTTTAAGTACGTGGTAGTGTGCTGTGCATAAGTGGTGACAGAGATCCCTAGTCTGAAATTCCAGCCCCACAGGAGTCAGTGAGGGCTTTGCCACCAGTTTTGGTGGAAACACATAGTCACCATGCAGTCTGAAGTCCTTTAGTCCAGACTAAGAAAGGGTGAAGCTGCAGGGGCCTGAGGGCTTCTCCACGCTGGGCACACTTAAGAGTTAATTAGTATTAATTGTGGCCATTTTTTTCATTGATATATGTCTTTCCATTGCAGGTGTTGTCCTATTTAAATAGGAATATACAAATCTCCAGAGGTTTAGAGTTTGATTTGGACAGGTGTTCAGAAGGTCTGTGGCTAATTCTAGTTCACTTATCTGGACTTCTTCAGTTAAGACATAAGTCCACAGATGTCCTGAGTACAAGCTCTCGCATAGCATACCTAGTAATTTGAATTGTGATCAGGTTAGAAATAGGAAGCTTTATTTATTTATTTATTTATTTTTCTCTCCCAGGTACATTAGGATTTCTGTGCACATTAAGTAATGGATATTAAACATGCTTCAAGAAGAATGGCATATGGAAAGGATTTCCCTAGATTTTTTGCTAAAGAATCAGACCGCTCCTTTTTTTTACTAAACCATACACGTCTTCCTGAATTTTCATTGCTGGATTAAAGGCATTAAAGAAATCCAAACAGACATCTTATCTCATTGTTTTCCACCTGGTGATAATCGTTGGCATTTAAAATGTCAGTATTCGATTTTTGAGACAGCTTTCTCAGGTAACCCTGTGTGGTGTTTATCATGCAATATATATCATGTTCCTTAACAAATTTCAGAAATCAAGCCAGCAGACTAGCTCCAGAACAGACAGATCTCAGAGGTATCTTTATAGCTATATTGCAGGTCAGAAGCTCAATGCAAATGGGACCTATTTTGTTGCTCACAAATTGCTGAATTGCAGGAAATGTCTATGTTAATATCCTGAACAAATATATTCTTCCCATTATTTTTTATCATATCTTATTTGTATTGCCTTTTAAAAATCTAGATAATTTCACATTAAACTTAAATGGTTTTAACAAATCAGACCCTGGGGTACTTTTTTTTTCAGGTAGTCAGGGCTTTAATTCACCTTTGTTCTCTGATTTCATCATTCTTTCTGCACCAATCAGAATTGCTACCTGCCCAAATATATTTAAGCTTAGGAAACCAAATATTTTACAAGATATTTTAATTCTAATTTAATACATTTGTAATGCTTGATAGCCAGGTTTTTGATGATGATTGAGCCTTAGGACTAATGTATGTGCTGGCTGAAAAATCTCTATGCAAAAATAAGACCATTTTCAATTTCCTTTCTGAAAGGATATCAAAATCAATGATAGATGGTTCACAATCTTGGTGTCATGAATATGCTCTTTTTTTCTTCAGAAAACTCTGACCAACCTTGTTCCATCTCATTGGTTTTTAGAAGCTTTACATAATTAATGTAAAACTGATAAGTGTTGTGAAAAAGAGTTTCATTTCTGTCCAGTTCTCCAGATTGTTGGCAGTAGTGCTGAAGTACACACAAAGGCCATCTGGTCCATGGAAGATAGTTTCCATACAAACAGACTTATGCCAAAAAAAATTATGTATACACAGATAAGTAAGAAGGTTGTTGAGACTAAAGGAGAAGACTCTTTTTGGTAAAATACTGACTACTGGAGGGTTTAATTGTGACAGCAGAACTGAGTTTCCTCATATATCCTTTGGAAAGACAGACTGGTTGCAGTGTTCATCCATTGGTGTTGTCCTAAAAAAAAAAAAAAAGAGGAGATATTTGGGGATGGTGTCTTCCAGGTCAGGCAGGAACTAGAGAATGGTGATGGGAGAGAGTGAGCAGAGCCCCCCACCTACACTCTTGCAATGAAGACTGGAATCATGGTCAAACTCTGAGCACAGCTTTTCTGAGACAGCTGACCGTGCATCTGCAAGTGCGAGACAAGAACTGGCCTTTTGGCTGATGGGCAGCTGCCTCCAAAACTGGTGTGGGAAGGCTCTGTTGCTGAATCCTTGCTGGTTTCATTAGCCCTCAGCCTCTCACCCTCCTCTCTTTGCCCAGGAAGTCCTCTTGGGCTCCCAGCAGTGATTATTTAGAAAGTTAGTAAACTCACCTGTTACGGTAATTCCAGAGAGTGGATAAATGCTAGATATTTAACCTGGGCCATGCTACCAAATCCCCCAAAGTGGAGAGAACCATTTCCTTAGCCAATTGGTGGAACAGTTTATCACATCTTGCTCAAGTACTAGGTTTGGAATGTGTCTTGGTGCCCTACTAGAATGACTTTTCAGACCATAGGATTTCTCATTTGCCTCAGGAATGAGTTTTTGATTATGTATTTAGAGTTCTAGGCTTTGCAGGCTTAATGGTAATATAAAAAACTGGAAAACAGTATAATAAAGTGAATGAAATATAAGGTAAATGGCAGTCAAATAAATAAATCTCTCAAAGAAATGATGTCTCAGCAGAGAACCAGATTTAATGGAGAAAAAAAATTTATTGGGAACTTAAACAGAATCTGCAGGAAGGAAGGTTAAAATGAACTAATCAATAAATGTTTAGAAAGTTGCCATTTCCCCAAGTCTCCTAACACTCACAAAGTCCTAATCCCACCTTCTTAAACTGTGTAGCAGAGCTGAGGTTGCAGGACAAAATAGTATATCTGGTACTACTGTGCTAGCAGACTTAAATTTAAGTTCCCTATATTTTCTTCATCCTTGGGACCTACATGCACACTAAGCTGATTTACCAGAGCTGAACTTCAGACAAAATAGTCCCAGAGGCTATAAAACAAACTTTGAGTTGGCATTGTTATTTAGAAAACTGCATTTAATGATTCAGGATGAAGATGATTCCAGCTAGAGTTATATTTTAAATAGCTTTACTGATTTTAGATGAATGGTTAGGAGTTTATCACAAAAAATAATACATATAACTCTGCATTACGTGAAGCACTATTAATAAGTTGCTTCTAGTGACAATGTTATTGTTCCTTATATGTGAGAACATCCTGCAGGTGTCACAGGTAATTTCTGAAAATAATGTTCAGGATATTTACTGATAAACCTGACAATTATTGGTTTGGATGGGAAAAATCAGGAATAGTCTATCTTCTGAATCTTCTGTAACTGATCATAAAGTAGTTAACAGAAATTCTCCACCACTGCCGGAATATTTACAGCAAGGTGCAGTTTTATCAGCACAATATTTAGTAAAATCTATTTTGAACAAGGCTACCATACAGCACTGTGTATGTGAGTATTCCTGCTTCAGAAACTTGCAGTATGATTACTCTCATGTTCAACAATCTGGAACGTAAATCAGCAGCATTAGAGGAGCTTTTGATTCATTTGCATACTGGTTCAACATGTTATAGAAATAACTTAGATTCTTTTGTATTCAAGGACTTTGGAAGGACATTTTTTTTTGCCGATGACACAAAAGCATGTGGTGAAGTTGACACGTTGGAGGGCAGGGATGCCATCCAGAGGGACCTTGACAGGCCTGAGAGGTGGGCTTATGCAAACTGTATGAAGTTTAGCAAGGCCAAGTGCAAGGTTCTGCACCTGGCTCAGGGCAATCCCAAGCACAAATACAGGCTGGGTGGAGAATGGATCAAAAACAGTCTGGAGGAGAAGGTCCTGGGGGGTTGGTGGATGAGAAGCTCCACATAAGCCAGCAACATGCTCTTGCAGCCCAGAAAGCCATCCGTGTCCTGGGCTGCATCAAAAGAAGCATGGCCAGCAGGTCAAGAGGAGTGATTCTCTCCCTCTACTCCACACTCGTGAGACCCCACCTGGTCTGTGGGGGGGAACTGTATCCAGTTCTGGAGCCCCAAAATAAGAAAGACATGGAGCTGTTGGAGAGAATCCAGAGGAGGGCCACAAAGATGAGCTGAGGGCTGGAGCACCTACCCTATGAAGACAGGCTGAGAGAGCTGGGGTTGTTCAGCCTGGAGAAGGCTCCAGGGAGACCTCATAGTGGCTTTTCAATACCTGAAGGGAGCCTACAGGATAGCTGGGGAGGCACTTTTTACAAAGGCTTGTAGTGAGAGTACGAGGGGTAATGGATTAGAACTTGAAGAGGGAAGATTTAGGTTAGACAAGGGGAGAAAAGTCTTCACTGTGAGGGTGATGAGGTGCTGGAACAGATTGCCCAGGGAAGCTTGGAAGACCCATCCCAGAAGTGTTCAAGGCCAGGTTGGATGAGGCTCTGAGCAACCTGATCTAGTGGGAGGTGTGCCTGCCAATGCAGGGGAGTTGGATCCAGGTGGTCTTAAAGTCCCTTCCAACCCTGAGCATTCTATGATTCTATGATCAATAGATGCAGACTGTTGTTGGGTGTAAAAATAAAGTGTAATGTTGATTGCCTGTTTGACCTCTATGCTTCACCTCCACCAGGAAGCAGTGAAGCCCAGGAGTTCCAGCTATCAGTCTCTATTGACACAAAGCCATGCTTTCATCCATTCAGAAACCTTAGGAGACATTAACTGCTGAAGTCTTCTCAGCCTTTCCAATTCAGAGAGCACAGAAAGCAGCAGCTGAATAAATAAAACTGCCTGTAGGAAGACTAGGGCTTTCATTTGCTTTGCTGGGAAGCTTTCAAGAAGTATTGACATCTGCAAGAAATGAAGACATCTTCTTTTCATAATAACAAGCTTCTGGTCATCCAGAATGTCAGAAACTAAAACCATTATAGGATACAAAACAATTTGATGGTAGGCTGCAGGATTTACTATACTGCCAACTGTAATCTGTTCATCCATCATGGCCTTAAATCCTGGATTATCCAGATTGGCCTCTTTGCTCATTTCTCTTGGAGATTTCTGAGGGCTACTAGATAGCATTGCTTATGTACATTCACAGAAGACAACATGTGTTTCCGTGAAGCTATTTAAAGCAGATGGAGCTCTCTATTTAAAGAGGTGAAAAGTATAAATGTGAAGCTGGGGACCTGCTTCAGTCAAGTGGCCACAGAGAAGAGAGGAGGGCAAGACAATAAAACTAAAAATCACACTGCAGAGGAGCTAACTTACAGCCAGGACAGGGAAGAAGAATGAATTCTGAATTTCTTTTCCCTGCATGCTGAAATATTTTCAACATGAGTCTAAAATAAACCTATAAACTAAACTTTAAAATACCACTGAATAGTTCAAGGAAGTTTCTGTGAATATAATAGACAATATTGAGGATCCAAAGTGTCATATTCAATCTGTCTGTGCTGTCAGCCCTGCAGCTCAAACAGTGATGTCCCTCAGGCATTAGCTGTATCTTGGTTATACCCAATCTATAGAGTATCAGGTACTAAAAGCCAGTATATAGATGGCCAAGGAAACAGACATGGTTATCACTTTGAAGAACTGCCTTTTTGAGGGCCCAGTAGCCTACCCAGGAACCTTCAAAATACAATTTTCTGGGGATCTCAGAAGGACACAGATACCTAAGAAACCAAATAGATCCTGTTTATCCTAGCAGCTCAGAAGCTGTGTGTAAGAGACACCAAGTTGTCACCTGCCATGTTTATTCTTGTTCTGCTTGTACTGCTCAGGGTAAATGTCACCTACCTTTTGGGGTCTGCCAACTGGAAGATTTAGTTGCCATAGGTTCCATGAATCTCTGTGTGTTGGTTGGTGGGCTTTTTGGTAGTGAGAGAGGGGCCCCAGGGGTGGCTCCTGTAAAAAGCTACTAAAAGCTTCTCTGGCTCAGGTAGCGAAGGAGCCTTTAGAGAGGCAACAGAGCACCTCTGCAATTAACATATGAAAGAACTGATATAAGAGCAAGTTGAAAGAGCTGTGCTGGAGAGGTGAAAGGCAATGCCCAGGTCTAGATCCCCAGGTTGGTGAAGAAGGGGAAGAAGGTGCCCAAGTAGGAGTTCCCCTGCAGTCCATAGCGAGATGGCAGGATGGCAGTCCCCTTTTATTCATGGAGGAACATGGTGGAACATTCCCTGAAGCTGCCAGGAGGGGTGAATGTGGACTTGCAGCCTGTGGATTGAGTCTGCAGGCGTGGAGGACCCCATGCCAGGGGAGGAGACTGTTCCAAAAGCAGCCAGTGACTTTGTGAGAAGCCCATGCTGGAGCAGCTTGCTCCTGACCTCGTGGGAAGGACTCATGAAAGAGAGGTGAGGATTCTCTCCCATGGGAGGCAGCCCATAGAGAAGTAGGTGAGGAATCCTTCTTCCTGAGGGGGAAGGAGCAGCAGGAACCACCAGCCTGTGAACTGACTCTAAACCCCATCCCCTCTCCCCCTGTGCCGCTGGGGGGAAGGAGGGAGAGAAACCGGGAACAAAGTGATTTGGGCCCAGGAAGAAGGGAGGGGTGGGGTAACATATGCAAGCCCTGCTCTGTGTGTTGTGTGTGTCCTGTGTGTGTTTGATTAGTGTGAAATTCAATTATTACTTTTCTCCAAGTTGAGTCTGTTTTGCCTGAGACTGTAAATGGTGAGCACACCCTCCTTGTCCTTGTCTCAACCCACAAACTTCTAGTTGGCCTTTGTCCTCCCCATCCCAGTGCTTGTGTGTGTGTGTGTGTGTGTGTGTGTGTGTCAGGGGGAACTGAGTGAGCAGCCATGTGACTGGTCTTTGTTGTCGTGTTGGGCTCAAATCATGACACTCTGCTGAGTAGAAGAAAGCTCAGCAGGGAGCAGCAGACGTGGCAAGGAAGAGAGGAAAGGAAAGCCCTCTTCTCCCAAAAGGGGACTGGTGGACTGAATCCCGTGGTCTTCCCCACAGGTCTATCCCACCTTCTTATGATCAGTCCCTGATCACAGCAATGATGAGGCTCCCTACAAGTTCCCCCATCACCTGCTTATGCAGGATGTGAGGCATTACACACTTTCCACAGTCTTTCAGGGGACCCCTCTAACCACAAGCAGTTTATAGTTTAATGTGTATTTGCAAATTGATAATTTTGCATCATGTTGGAAGAGGCTGCTTCTCCCTGGGCAGTGCTCTATTAGGAATGGCATTCATTTCACCGTGGGCTCCTGAGCAGAAACTAGAAAGACTGGAAATACAGCAGAGAGATAGTGTTCGTGGCCTTGGAGGGAGCTGCTGATAGCCCAGAGTGTCAGAGCAGGACTGGGCCCTGGGGCACAATGAACGAGCTGCTGCAGCCAACTGAGAGTTGTTCTCTTCTTCCCATGCGCTGCCTTAGCAAAAGGAAGAGTTTGACTTCTGGGACTGGAGCCTCTTCCAAAGATATAGCCAACAACACTGCACTGTCACAGCCTTACTCTTAGTGGAGTAGCCCAGCATACCCATGTGTGCCATGCACAGCATT
>NW_009952366.1:7806537-7810840 GCF_000747805.2 Chaetura pelagica | reverse complement strand
CAGCAGGAAGGCACAGCTGTTAGCTTTGCCCTGTGCTGACAGAGTACTCAATAGCTTTGCTGTCTGGTAACCTCCTGAAAGCTGCCAACGGGGACAAGGGCAGCTCTTCCCCACCAGCTATAGAGCTGCTCTCCCACAGCAGCTGTCATGCCTCGGGGCTGCTGTGCTACTTTCCCCTCAGACAAGGAAATATAAGAAGAAAGGGGGAAAGGATAGTCTAATCAGGGAAGCAACTAGGAGGGCGTGAAAGATGAAGGGTTCTAGGAAGGAAAATCTAGTTCAGTCTCAGGAAGTCACGTTTGTACTGAGCAGTGCTGGATCTGGCTGGGAAGGGAAGAAATTGAATCATTTGTGCTTTAATACAAGCTGCATAGTTATTGTGCAGGACTTGGAAATTCTCGATGATGAGAGAAGGTCTGATGTAATTGTCATTGCAGAGCATTAACAGGGTGATTCATGTGAGTGAAATCTTTGAATCTCAGGGTGTAGTTCTCGTAGGTAGGACTGAGGGGGAGGGATGTCACCCTGCACTACCGCCTTTAAAGTGAACAGTAGCTGGAGGAGTGTGAAAAAATGCCAGTGGTAAGCTGCAGAAGGGATGTTGGGGAAGTGAGGGGGGGATGAGGAGATGCTGTCTGCTGCAAAACAGTGAATCAAACCAGAAAGTAGGATGAATTACTCTTCAAGCATCTGTCTGCATTGTAAAGTGAAAATTGCATTATTACAGGGAACTTAAGTCTGGAAGATCTCATACAGCTGGTAGTAAAACATAATGAGTTTCAGTGATTTAATTTTTTTTTGTCCTTTTTTTTTTTTTTTTTTTTCTCTCCACAGAAGGGGGTTGCACTTGACAGCTACTTGGAGACTCATTCTAGCAGATAATAATAGATTAATTCTAGGACTACAAGTTGCTGATTGCCTAAGGCTTATAGGGTCTGGTTATGTTCATTATAAACAAACAAAGGAAAGTCCTAACTAGTAATATTTATGTTTGTAGCTTCACAGAACCAAACCTCTTATCAGTAAGGAATATTAAGAGAATTTGACCACAGAGTGGACACATGGCAGAAAAAACCTACCTGAAAATCAAGAGCTGTTTAAGAAGTTTGCTAGATGGGCAAAAAGCTATGGCCTAGAGTCAAAAACAAGGACAATTTTGGCAGAATGTTCAGGATGGTTGAGAGAGGAAACCCATGACAACAGGTTTGTTAAGCACAAAGGTCTATAAAGTGGCAGTGAACTGTTGCATGGAGACAACCATAGCATATGGCTTCTAGCTCAGCACACAATATCCTTGGATATTGGCAATTTTTCTACAGACCATTGGATCTTTCAGAGGGATCTTCTGCAGAAGTTCATCCTCTAGGAGGATGACCCTGGATGAAAGACAAGTGTACCCCATGCAGCAGCCAAGCAGAGCTGGCCTCAAAAAGTTAACTGTTGCCTTCAGCCTGCCATCCAAATTCTGACACTGGGAAAAACAAGTAATTTTATGTGGTGTCCCTGGAGAAACTATACTTTCTCCTTTGTGAATGATGAGCCTGTGCTTGAAACAAAACCAATTTTAACTGGAGGAGAAAAGGAACATTAATTTAGGGAAAAAGAAAAACCAAAACAAATTGAACAGCAGCAGCAAATCAATGGTTCAGCTGCACAAATAACATGTGAAACATCTGCCTACACAGTAACCTTCAGCAGTCTTTCATCTCCCTCTTTGCAGCTGCCTTATTGGCCAACAAATGACTGCCCTTTCACAGGCCACTTTCCACCCACACTTTGCTTTTGATGCCGCCCTTGCGGTTGAGCATCATTAGCTGACAAAGTCCAGCATCTGGACTCAGGCAAGTTCACGTTCAGCCCTGAGGAAAAATAGTATTGTGTTTCTGTGACAGGGCTGCTATGCCTTTTACCCCCAAATGATGATTTTCCAAGCGACTGTCACTAGGGAAGCTACCCTTTGCTCATCTGGTCCAGTCCTGTGCACCAACTGCTGCCTGTATCAATGAGGATTGCCATATTCTGCATAGAGTTAAAAAGGAGGGAAACACAACAGTTCTGCAGGCCTGTGCTGCTGTCTGCAGCTTCATGGACCTCATCAGCCCTGACTCTGTTTTCACCCTAGCTCCAGAGGTGGGATGAGATGCTCCGGATTCAGTATTGTTAGGTTATTAAGTTGCATGGTGAGCCCATGGTTTCCCAAAATGATCTCCATTCTATTTCTAAAGAGTCTGTTTATCTAACATTCCCATTGAGTCTGGAAAACATGCAAACCAGGTTAGTTATTAAAGCACTTTTTGGAGTCAAGTTTATGATGTCCATATGAGGCTCTCATTCAGAAAAGATCGATGTGGGACCATGTGCAGCTGGCAGTTAAAAACCCATTCATTACCACAAACTGAAACCAGCAGAGCAAGCAAAACTACAAAGCCTAAAAAAGCCCAAACAATTCGTTTCTGTGTGGTACTCCCCACCTCGAAAAGCCCAGAGAAGCTGAGAAACCTTGGCTGAATCTGTGCAGCTTGACCCTGCCCATCTGTCTGTGAGGAAGAGGTCTTTGTAAGGAAAAAGGGAATCGGCTTCAATGAGGCCTTGACCTGTTAAGTTGAAATGTGAATTTCCGACATAAGTAAATTTAATGTATTTTTCCTCTTAAAATGAATTTTCAAGCACTAGGATAATATTATAGAGAAAAATGCATACTTTAGGCAGCAGCAGTCATTGTGGAGTGGTATTCACATATGTTCTATTACTGTGAAAATGGCCTATTATAATGAGAATCTTCTGTATTTATTTTGCATATAGAATCATAGAATTTGCTGAGTTGGAAGGGATCTATCAGGATCATCGAGTCCAACACCCCTCCCGGCTTAGGGCACCCCAAGAATCACACTGTGTGCCTGAAAGCATCATCCAAACGCTTCTTGAACTCAGGCAGGCTTGGTGCTGTGACCACTTCCCTGGGGAGCTTCTTCCAGTGATCTATCATCCTCTGGGTGAAAAACCTCTTCCTTGTATCAAACCTAAACCAATGTCCTCTCAGGTAGTTCTAGAAGGCGATGAGGTCTCCCCTCAGCCCCCTTTTCTTCAGACTAAACAGCCCCAGTTTCCTAAGATGCTCCTCATAAGACTTGTTCTCAAGGCCCTTCACCAGCTTCCTGTGCCGTGGTCGGCACAAGCAGCCACCCTGGGGTGAGCACTTAGAATCATAGAATCATCAAGTTTTGAAAAGATCTTCAAGATCATCAAGTCCAACTGTCTGCCCTACAACCCCTAACCATTAAGCCATCTCCTGAAACACCACATCCACCCATTTTTTTAACACCTCCAATGACAGTGCCTCAGAGTACTCAAGGGTACACGTGTGTTTTTTTGTACATTCATTACTCAGCATTAGCCCTGCAGCAGGGCACTAACAAAGAGCTCTACACTTCACCTTGAGAGTAGCCTGTTAACAGCCAACTTCTGTAAGTGATCTGAAATCCAAATGCTTCTATGGACCATCCTTATACCTGCTGCCTCTCATGAAGATGTGGGGCAGAATTTGGCATCCAAACCAAATTTTGATGCCTCCCTCTTGGTTGAGCATCATTAGCTGACTGAGTCACAAATCACAGAACGTTTGGAGTTGGAAGGGAGCTTAAAGATCACCGAGTTCCAACCCCCCTGCATGGGCAGGGACACCTTCCACTAGAATGGGCTGCTCAGAGCTCCATCCACCCTGCCCCTGAACACTTCCAGGGATGGGGGCCCCACAACATCTCTGGGCAGCCTGTTCCAGTGTCTTGCTACCCTTACACTGAAGAATTTCTGCCTGACCTCTAACCTAAATCTCTCTTCTTTCAGATTAAAACCACTACCCCTTGTCCTCTCACTGCAAGGCCCTGTAAAAAGCCCCTCCCCAGCTTTCCTGTAGCCCTTTCAGGTACTGGAAGGGCACTATGAGGTCCCCCCCAGAGTCTTCTCTTCTCCAGGCTGAACCACCGCACCTCCCTCAGCCTGTCCTCATAAGAGAGGTGCTCCAGCCCTCGGATCATCTTGGTGGCCCTTCTCTGTTCCAACAGGTCCACATCCTTCTCGTGCCGGGGACACCAGAGCTGAACACAGTGCTCTAGGCGAGTGCTGCAACGGGACCCAGGCCGGCTCACGTCCAGCCCTGAGGAGAAACAGTACTGTGTCCCTGCGACAGGGCTCCCCTGCCCTTTGTCCCGCAATGATGCTTTCCCAGGTGACCGCCAGCAGCTCACCCAGCACCGGGCCCGGCTCCGGCGCGGCCCCGCGGGGCTCGGGTGCGCGGGGCGCGGGG
>NW_009952366.1:7802117-7806059 GCF_000747805.2 Chaetura pelagica | reverse complement strand
CCCCTTGCGCTCCCATCGGCTGCTCTCCTGCGGTTACCGCCAAGCCGGGCTGGGAATTCACACACACGCGTGTTCACCAGGATTTCGGCTGTGTCGAGCTGAGAGCCGAGTGCTCTCCCCGTCCTGCTTTAGGGTTAGATCAGGCAGTTAAAATACAAGGGCTCTCCACACCCGGCCCTGCTCTCTTGGCTGAAAACTCCTGGGTCTGGTCTATATTAACTTCTTCATGCTCATGACTAATTCCCCTTATAAATAATCCCTCCTTAAGGAGTTAAAGAGGCAATTGTTCTCCTCCGTATATGGATTTGAGATTTATTAAATTCAGAATTCTGAAATCTTACGAGTTGAGCACAATGATGTGAATAAGTTTGGGGTTTTGTTTTAGTAGAGGCGAAAAATTAATCAAATTCTGTTAATGTGCTTTTGTTTTGGACGTGCTTGCTCTCTTTTTACTTTCCTTGTTTGAATAGTGTATGATATACATGTTCTAGCAAGAGTGATAGGTGAAACAACTGACAGTTTGAATGATTACAGGAGAATTCTCATCAAAAGTAATTTTGGAATTAAAAAACATTATAGGGGGCATTGGAAAACTCTTACTATAAGAGTCTCATCTAATCAAGGAGCAGAAAACTATCACCTGATACGCACTATCCATCAATATTAACCAATACAACTTAACAAAGAATGTTTAATGCTGCTATAAATTTTTCTGGAGCAAACTATAAATCAAGAATATATGCTTAAATTATACGACAAATAAATTCTAGCAGCGACTTACACTGAGGGGAAAAGCTTTTATGTTGTTTGCCAACAATTCACAAAACAAGAGATGAAATCATGTAGTCATTGTGAAAAACAAACCCAGTTCTAATTTTTTGCAAATAGTTTTGCAATTGCAATTACATTTTCTGAAACACAGTATCCATTTTTGTAGATAAGTAATTTTGATTCAATGAGATTCAAGCTAAAAGCCCTCTATTATTTAAAAAATGATTGCTGTGTGCATGATAATGTTGCAGAGCTCAGATAACTGCCTTGCTGAATGCATATTGCATGAATATTAATCTAACAATATATGCTGATAGTCATTTGGTCTAGAAATTATCACCTCATGTAGACAGAAAAAATGAAATACAAAAATGTCATCAAACATTTACTGAAGTTGGCAAAACCGTGAAAGTGGACATAACATGGACAAGCTTTTAAAACGTAAGAAGTACTTCTGGTGCCAAAAGCTGTGCTTGGTCATCTTGTAGCATCCTCAACGTCTGTTAGATGTTAGGCTCCCTGTACAGCACGTGTATAGAAGTGCTTGCCTTGAGATGAAGTCCAAGTAGCTGCTCTGCTGTGAGAAGGTGAAGACAGGCAACAGCAAACATTACCATATAGTGCACGTCTAAAGCCTGTTCTTCCCCTGGACTTGAACATTCAGGAGTGCTCTTCCTTTCTGGAGGTAGGCTTGTTTGTAAAAGCCACTTTTGAGCTTTTCAATAGCAGGATGCTCTGGGTAGCTTGATCCCAAGCTCTTCTTGAATACTGACTCTTAAATACTTCATGAGTAACTGGGAACTCAAACCACATATTTTCTGCTTTTTAAGAAGAGCTGAAGCACAGAAAAAGAATATCAAGTGCCACCTTTCCTTTTCTCGTTTCCAACAAGAACTTGATTGTTCTGTACAGAGCAGAACTTGCCCAGAGAGGAGTTATGCCAAGCCCAACCTGGGAGACAGTCCTGTCTGTGGTTAGGGCAGGCTTGGGGGTGTTAGTGCAGTGGGTTAATCCCTTCTGGTGCAGGTCAGTTGTGGCAACAGTCCAGCTGGACCCCTGAAACGGGGCACCTCAAGGAACCTCCTCTGCAGCAAGTTCTGCAGAAAAGAACAGCCCCTAGTTTGGGGGTCCCAAAATGTGCCCCTGTCTGAGACAGAGTTGAGCTGCTCCTGGGCTGGGACAGAGGC
Source organism: Chaetura pelagica (assembly GCF_000747805.2). NCBI lineage: Eukaryota > Metazoa > Chordata > Aves > Apodiformes > Apodidae > Chaetura > Chaetura pelagica. The sequence goes on along the minus strand of NW_009952366.1, from coordinate 7,804,101 downwards.
TCCTCTGATATGCGGCAGGGTCAGATACTGGACTAGAAAAAGGTGATGTTCAAACCATAAAAACAACAGTCTTCATGTGTTTTCAGAGTAAAGGGAATGGAGTTTATTAAGGCCTGAGTTTTGAAAACAGCATTTCAATGCTTAGTGTATCTCGCCCTCTGCTTTCTGGAAGGTAAAAGGATTTTTTTGTTGAATGCAGGGTTAACTTATTAATGGAAAGATGACCTTGATCTTACAACTGAAAACAAAGGAAAGAAGAAAGGATTTGAGGATTAGGAGTCCCATTTATACCTGGGCCACTCCCACTTAGGGCAGATGTTCTCAGACCTCAGGCAAGATGAGAAAAATGCATAGAGAACAGCCTAAACTCTTCTTACGGCCACTGATAGGGTGAAAAGGTTTAACAGAGGGAGCCAGTCTAAGCACATTATGTTCCTTGTGCAGTCAAGGTGTCCTAGTTTTATTCCCACAAAAAAAGCCTACCTATCAGGCAGAGATGAGTTGTCCTCCCTCTCTCCACTTTGAATGAACTAAATTGCTTTAAGGGTACATTGATGCTGTTATTAATGATAGCTCTACTGCAGGTATCAGTGCTTGCCATTAATAAATACACCAATAAACACATAAAGCTCTAAGGTTTCCTCAGCTAAATGAAAAAAAAAAAAAAATCACACAAAAAGAAGGCTTTTTCAAAGGCTTTTTCTTCATGACTAAAACACAGCCTATTTAAAAGTGTTTCAAAAACAGAACTGATAATTTAAAAGCGGTTTTGAGGTACCATGTTACATGTTTTTCCTGCACAAGTGCATTAATGAGCATACAAATAGTGATGGGTCAGGCCCTTAATGTTTTATACAATAAGAATTCATCTTGCAATCAATGGAAATTTTGGCATAAGCAGTTTGAGGGGAAAAAAAAAAAAAATCCAGAAGAAATTTTAGCTTATGCTGAGAAAGAAATAGGGTTCTCTTCCTCTGTTATGTGGGCCCCTCATGTCAGGGTATCTCCTCCTCTGAGGGTTCCTCATCTTCTTGGATGGAGGAGGGAGGCAGGGCAGCTTGTTCATCATGGCTCTGCACAGGGCCTGGGAAGAGAGGGGAATCTTGTCCAAACTGCTGCTATATGGCAGCAATCCCTGATGGTCTGGCATGGGAAATCCTCTTCTGCTTCCAGGATTGGCCCAAGGTCTCCGCTTGAAGGAAAAGACAAAGAGGGAACTGATCTGAGGTTATTCAAGATACAAGATAACCCAATGGCTGTTCCACATACCTGAGTTAGGACTTCAGTTCCCTCAGAAGTAAAGGGTGAGGTAAATCCTCACAGGCATCAGACAATATGGGTATATCCAAAACTGCATAAATTATTTAAAATATAGATATAGCAGCTAAACTATAGCAGAAAAAATGGAACTGTAGATATCTGAATGGGCCAATCTGTTTTTCTGTACGTACACAAGGCAAACGCAGGGTTTCTAAACATAAATGTGGTGAAAAGGAGTGTTTTCAGTGTGTTTTAACTAGATTTGTACAAGAAGACATTTTCTGTTAAGACAACACAGGGAAGCTCAGTTGCAAGACACTGTCCCTTGCTTAACGAATATATTATGACAGTTTAAATTCTGAAGCAAAATTCCACCAACTTTAAAAGAGCTTAAAAGACACAGGAATGAAAGCCCTAACAGTGAGCAGCTAATAGCTCCTGAGATGAGGGCTTCAACACTGGGGGAATTTTGGCTTTGCAACTGAAAATGACATTGACAAGTGCCAAGGGTGTGTTGGTGTGCATATCCTTTTCTCCTTGGCCTTCTCCACACCTACTAAGAGAGGAATTGAAGTTTTCAAGACCCACAACATCACCACAATGCCAAAATGAAGCTGGACAGTGCTGATTATTTTAGCATGTCAGGTTTCTGTGCAGGAGTCATCACCGTGGTCATTCACAGCTCGTCTGTCATTAGACACCATCATCGGGATGGGAGAGTCTC
>NW_009952366.1:7794269-7802030 GCF_000747805.2 Chaetura pelagica | reverse complement strand
AGTCTCCTTCACGACTGCTGCTGGATTTGCATTAGACGTGTTGAACATACAGGTCCTCTGTGTGATTATTCAGATGAGCAATTAGGTGATTCATTTCCTGTTTTAACCATCTAGATATGGAGCAGAGCATCCAGACTGTTGCTGTTATTTGTATTTTTTGCAGCTGCTTGTAATGGGCTCACTCATTACTGCTTGTGCAGTGCCATCAGTGGGTAGAGTGTTTTACTGACACAAAGACACACTTGCCCTGAGGAGCCTGCAGTCAAAAGCAGAAACCAGGATAGTGGAGGCTACAAGTATTCAAAAAGCACAGGAATGAGAGAGTGAGAGCTGAAACACCGAAAGATTATGAGTTATGCTTGTTATGTTCACCTCTTGCTAGCTCCTTTTTTTTTCAATCTATGCTGACATGTAACCTGAATGATCTTGTGAAAGAATCATGTTCTGAATTCATATAGCTTCTTGTGATAAGCTGTTGATGTGCTAGTGGTATTTTTAAGACACAGAAGAGATATGTCAGAGAAACAGGAGCCCGATTGCACTGCAGATAGAATATTCTAATCAGTGAGCAGCTTATCAGCACACTCATGAGCAGCAAATGTTTCACAAATCCTGGGGAATGCCAGCTGAAAATCCCCATCATTACTGACATAACTTTCTTGATAAGCCTCCTCAACAATATGAGCTATTGTTTATACCAAGAAGCACTGCTGTAGTTCAGTGGAAAGGTGTGCAGAGCTTTTTCCCCCAAACAAATGAAGTGCTGGATTCAAGGGTGAGAAGCAGACCTGCTGGCATTCACAGCTCTTATTCTATTCAATGGTCACAGCAAATGACACCCTTTCATTTTCCCTTCCTGCACTTCATAGTACAAAAGAAAAACTTGAACCTAAACCAGCTATTTTTATTTTTTATTAAATCTTTATTTTCCCTCTCCAGATGGTACATGCAGGAGCACGACATTAACCCAAAACAAAAATGAGCAACCAGAAGCAAGTGTGCCATTAGCTCAGCTCGGCATCTGATGTGTTTATTTTCAGTGGATCTGTGAAGCAGGCTGACAAACAGAATCTTTTGCTTCACATACCGCTTACAGAGCTCCAGTGAGCAAGCACCATATGAAACAGCCAGTGAAAAAAGCTTCAACAAGGCATGGCCATGTGTTGTTTTTTTTGGTTTTTTGTTTTTTTTTTCTTTTTAGGCACAGATATAGTCGATCAAAACCTCAGTCGATGAAAGAGACTCATCAGAGACAAAATTAAGATAATTGCATCGTAACTACAAATTGTCATGAGACATTTTATGACACAATTTAGCTGAATTAGATACTATTGACCTCAGAATGGTTTATCAAGGCAGGAGAAATCAATTAAGAGATGTGAATACTCTGAATGCAAACGATAAGCTACATTTTCCAACATCTTTTCAACTTCTTCGGGATCAGGTGGGATGCTTTGATTTACAGTCACCAAAATGAAAAGTTCAGACTTTCAAGCTACTGTCATGTATGAGCACAGCAGAGCCAGGAAATTCACAAGGGCACATTGCATGGCTTTGTCTATGCCAGTAAACCAGGCCAGGGCACGGGTTTGTGCATTGGCCTGGGATTTATACATACTGGAAGTTGCATAGCAAGATTACTGACATGGTTTTGGCCTGTGCCAGTTAGCATCCCTCTTGGGTTTCAGACACAGCCTGAGGGTTAGCACAGGCTGAGGACCTTCCCGAATGCAGGCCAGATGTGGCTCCCTGTTTCGAAAAGTTTAGCCATGTGGATGAGAGTGGTGCTGTGCCAGTGGACCTCAAGGCCCGAGAATGATCCCTATTATATGGATGTGCCCTGCAATATCAGACAGAGAAGGGGTTAAAAAACTTTTCTGTGACAAAACTAATGTTCCAGTGAATAGCATTGTTAACTGGACTTTCTGGCTATTTCATGGTGGCTATGTTGGAGTGCTCCGCTCTGGTAAAGCATCTCAGGAGGCATGGCTAATTTGGAAATACTGGCTTCTTTTGGGCTGGTTCCTGAACTGCATAAACAGAAGGATACAACATACAGAGGCATGCATGCTTGTCAGATGTGAAACAGCTTGCACCTGGAGGTGTTGTAACACCATGGTGCTGCAGCTCAGGGGAACAACTTTAGCTGGTTAATACTGACAGTGTTCCCGTGTGCAGATTTTGGCTAGGGTCTTTGCTAGCTGAGGGAAGTAACTATGTGGTGCAGTGCTCTACCAGCACATCCTTTCCCCCCCTGTCTGTGTCAGCTGGGAGGTGACTTTTCTTAAGCGTTTGCACACTGAAGGGCACTGGGGTGGGAGGGGACTGGCCAAAGGGTTTGGCTGCTATTGAAGCACAATAGATAACAGGAGTCACTAACAGTGCAGATCAACTGAGCATCAATCAGTCCAACTCACCTTGAGAAACACTGCCTCAAACACAGACAAAAATGAGATGTCCTCTTCATTAAACTAGTAAGATTTCCCACTGAATGTACTCAGCAAACACACCACAAACCCTTACTGAGTTCACTGCTGCTTTCCAAAAGCGGCACCTCTTAGGACCTAAAATCTGCTGACACAGATGTTATAAAAGACTTTTTGTAGGATTGACAGAAAATAAAGTGTTCCGCTGCTTATTGCAAGCATTTTGATGGCATAATTATGGGTATCCTTGCTCCAGGCTTCCTAACTGCTTCCCACCTGACAGACAGCCTCACAGATTTTATGCATTCAACAAATGCATTGGCATTTACCCCTATATTTCAGCATAAATCCAGGAGGTGAACAGGCATGAGGTGACTGTCTATTTTGAGTCCTCTGTACAGCTTTTTACATTCCTGTCTTTTCTGTGTTGTTAGAGAAAGTCTCAGTCTTTTCTCTCAGCTTTAGGAAAGAGAAATAAAGGGCTGTATCACAAACATCAGAAACAAAAGATGAGAATCATGGCTGAACCAGGGTGCTGTATGTGTACATTAGTGTGAACAGTTGAACATTGTGCTTTTCTTAAAGATAGCTTAAAGGGAGGTTGAGAAAAACTGGAGAACTAGAGCCTTCTCTTCACAGGTGTTGAGCACCTGAATCTTCCATTACTTCCTAAGGCCTCCATTTATTTTAGCTTCAAGGTGCTCTGGGAACAAAAAGCACTTAGGGGGAACATGCTGCTTTTTAAATGGCAGTGGCCAATGACAGACAATAACAATTTAAGGAAGGACAAGGAGCACTTTTCTGTAAAAAGACAAGAGTACCTCTGAAAAAAATCAGGACAACCTGATTTTTTCTGTTCTTAGTTTAACAGAATACTCCAGAGCACACCTATTTAAAATCTCCACTAAAACTTATTTCCATGGAGGAGCGATACCATTTGTGATCATGGACACCATCTTTAGCTGTGACTTTAAGCACACTAAGCTACTTTTGCTTTATCCTTTGTAACTTTAATTGTGCAGTAAACTGTTCTTAGCCTCCTCATGTGACACTATGCTAGGAGTCAGCTTTCTGCTGTACATCTCCCTTCTTTTATCACATCTTCAGCTTTTCTTTATCTTTCTATAGCTATTGCATCTCAATACAACTCTCATTTGTCGTAACCTCTACCCTAGCTTTTGGAACTCTTTCTCTCTTCAAAATAAACTTTATACCTTGTCTAATCATCACTTCCCACAGGTTCCTTTTGGAGCAACAAATTTCAGTATTAATGTGCAAAGTGCAACACTCAGATTCCTGTTACACTTGTGCAACTGTTGAGGTCTGAGGAAGTTGTACTGGTGTAACAAAGGTGAGTTCAGCTCATTAAATTTGCAGTCCCAAACCCCTCCTTGCTGTTTCTCTGAAGTGTGTATCCTCAGACATCTTTCTTGCTCCCACATGCTGTGGAGCCCTAGGGAGTGATCCTTTGGCGTGGGTGCTGCTTAATATCAGCAGCTGAGAATGCAATGGAGAGCAGAGGCTTTTCTTCTTCTGATCTTGTCCCTAATGCAACTCATACCTTTGCATTTGTAGTTACTTTCTCCTGGGTAATGTAAAAGCCTGATAACTGAGTCTGTAGTTCTGACACCTTCTAGTAGAAGATTTAAAAAACAGTGCTACCCTTTTTACACTTTTTACCTTTACCCTTTTTTACCCTTTTTGGGTATGTAGTGACAGGACAAGGGGAAATGGTTTTACACTGTAAGAGGGTAGATTTAGGTTAGATAATAGAAATTAATTATTTCCGGAGACTGTGATGAGGTAGTGGAACAGGTTGCCCAGAAAAGCTGTGGAAGCCCTGTCCCTGGAAACATTTAAGGCCAGGCTGGATGGGCTTTGAGCAGCCTGGTCTAGTGGGATGTCTCCCTGCCCATGCAGGGGGGTTGGAACTAGTTGATCTTTAAGGTCCTTTTGAACCCAAACTGTTGTATGATTCTGTGATTCTGTAAGTGATAGAGCTTCTTAAGACCAGCAATGCATATCTTTTTAGGGCATCAAAGTTCATTTGTATAGCAGGGCTACAGTGCAACATCTGGCAAGATGTGCCCCCACAGGGGTTGTCAGAAGCAGGCTCCCTTGCAGAGGGAGCATCTAGATGCTGCAGTGAGAAAACCCAAAACCAGTTACATCATTGTCTCCATGGGAGTCCTAAGCCTGGAAAGACTCCAGTGTACATGACCTCTGATGTGATGTCCTAGTGCTGCTGGCTACCAGGCCCAGCAGATGTTTGCCACAAACTGGGGGTCACTTGGGTGGAGAGTCAGAATTAAAAGACAAAACAAATATCTGTCTGAGAAGCCTACCAGAAATATTGGCACTTCTCAAAACTAATGAGATAAGGAGGCAGCAGGGAAAAAAAGTGTAAATTAAGTTCATTTTGGAGGGAATCAGCATGGCCAGAATACAGCAGCTAGCCCTGGACTCTTTCTTCAAAAGCAGAAAGACCCACTGAAGAGCAAAATCACAAATGTTCAATCCTGTTAAGTGAGGTCACAGTAGGAGTAATTTTTAAAATGATAAGCATGCCCACTGTTCAGAGATACAAGCAGGAGAATGGCAGGGGAATCTGCGAAAGGAGAGAGGTGATGAAGAGAAACAGCAGGAAATCAAACTCCACTCAGAACAGCAACCCGTAAAGTTCCAGTGCAGGCTGGTCTGCAAAATAACAAATAAAATCTCCCCAAGATAAATGAACTGCCTAACGCACAGGTAGAAAAAACAATGAGTTTTACCTACAGGTACCTCATGGCCCTATTAAAAGGTAACATTTAGAAATCCTTTTGTTTTTCTAACTTAAGTTATACATGCTTTTGTAATAGCAACATAAGAAATAAGGAGTTTGGCAACTTGGTAAAATAATTATATTTCAGATTACCTGCATCAACAATAAAGTGTTTTCATTTTCTTCTGATCTATTAATCCATTACTGTAGGGGGTATCAATTATAGACAAATGTAACTGTAAATCAGATGCCATCATATTACATTTATAATTAGGTATAGTAAGGGGCGACCTCATAAATGTTTACAAATATGTAAAGGGTGAGTGTCAGGAGGATGGAGCCAGGCTTTTTTCAGTGATGACCAGTGATAGGACAAGGGGCAATGGATGCAAACTGGAGCATAAGAGGTTCCATGTGAATATCAGGAAGAACTTCTTTACTGTGAGAGTGTCAGAGCACTGGAACAGGCTGCCCAGAGAGGCTGTGGAGTCTCCTTTGCTGGAGACATTCAAAACCCACCTGGACGTGTTCCTTTGTGATGTGCTCTAGGTGACCCTGCTCTGGCAGGGGGGTTGGACTGGGTGATCTTTCGAGGTCCCTTCCAACCGCTAGGATTCTGTGATTCTGTGATCCTAAGTGAACCCAAAACCTAGTGTAAACTCCACCTTAACAGAAGAGGTCTGCTTAAGAAAATATTTTTTATTTGTAGATGTTCTCACTGCTCATTTTCATTACTCAGGTATAAAAATTGATCCACTGCTTTAGCATGGAGTATTAGCTTTCTGATAAGGCATCTTGTAATGAGTTGTCTACATTTTACCTTTCAAATATCTGTGACATTCATGTTAGGAATATCAAGAATTGTTTCAGGTAGATAAAGTAAGCATATTTATTTTAGATATATTTTTTTCCCCCAACTTTATTGCTTTCACCAAGTTCAGAGGTAGCTACTGTACCATTGTTCAAAGTTGTGAGAGGTGGTCTAAACTCATTAGAGACAGGAGCTTTGACTGGTCAGGCGTGGTGCATGGCTGTAAAGACTCAATTAGGAATTTAAGCTACTGCTTAAAACAAGAAAGATGGGTTGATTTCATTAGTATTGACAGGCAGGTCATTGAGAAGTTCACCACAGGAGGAACTCATTTAGATAATAAATCCTCATGGGTTTTTATAAGGTAAGATTTAACTCTTGTCCAAAAGGAAAAGGAAAGATTCTTACTTTTTCCAATAATGAAGGTGGCTTTAGGAATTAATGCAAACATATTTGGATTATAGCATGGTCAGCAGTTTCACTAGGCAGCTTTGGACAAACCTACCCTGGCAGTAATTGTCAGTGAGTGCAGCACTGCCATGCCACTTCTGCTTCAAGTGCTAGATATTTCAGTACTGCAGAGAACATCAGGATTGCAAGGCAACTATGTGCTTACTACAGGGATTTGTGAATTTTTCCTGACCGAAAGGCTTGCCTTGATTCAATAGTAGAAAACTACATTTAACTTACTGCCTCCCATTAACTTGTGCAAATTGCTTAGCAATCCTAAATAATGAAAAGTTTTATACTGAATGATTTTAATTAATACCATTTCATTTATAGCCAGTAAGATAATTCTCGCAAGGAAAAAAATTGTTTTGGGATGGTATTTCCTTAGTTCCCACAGGTTTGATACTTTGGATCTTTAGGTCTCCTCTTCCACAAACACACTGTGGGTAGCAGATGAAGCGTGTCCCCATGGTATTTGGGATGGCCACTAATGAGACACTTAGCAGCACATTAACCAGGATTCTGTGGAGCTGACAGAAATAAGGTCAAGTCAAGAATGAATCCCTTCTCTGTAACTCATGGAACCCAGCAAAGCCACTGTGGCAGTGACTAAAGCAAAGGCTTTACTGATTTCTAGTCAGTGGAGCTACGTATTTTAGGAACCCTGCAGGCACACTTGGATTCTTCCTTCAAACTGTTCCCCTTTGTGTTACGGCTGCCTTAGCTAGAATATCTGGCAATTTTCTGATGCAGATGGCTAATCTGCTACTGCTGCCCTGCAGCAAAACCCAGAGGACTGTTGAATTTCTCCCAAGACTGATTTTCCAAGTATCTAAAGCAAGCACCCCATTTTGGGGGATTTTTAGGAGGGTTTCAGACACAATCTACTGAGATGGTTTCAGCTGCACAGGATGAGCTGTGCTGTCAGCTGTCACTGATCATCCCAGTGGTCTTCAGTGTATTGAAATTAAAGATGTGCTGAAATTCAAAAATACCGGCATGAACAATTGTGCACCCAAGAATATTGACGAAAGTTGCACCAATTTAATGTGTGATCAAGGTTTTGAGATTGCTAGGATAATCAGGTTGGTAAGTAGATGCCCAGGTGTGTAATATGTCTGGCTTTGGAAGTAAGATGAACATGCAAATAAGCACTCTTGTTAATTCCTTACTTATTTTAAAGCACTGGAAATCACTAACTACTGTTGCCTTTAATAGGTCAAGTAGTGCCCTTCCTTCCTTCCTTCCTTCCTTCCTTCCTTCCTTCCTTCCTTCCTTCCTTCCTTCCTGCCTTCCTTCCTGCCTGCCTT
>NW_009952366.1:7785479-7793246 GCF_000747805.2 Chaetura pelagica | reverse complement strand
CTTCCTTCCTTCCTTCCTTCCTTCCTTCCTTCCTTCCTTCCTTCCTTCCTTCCTGTGGTTATACTCACCACAAGACACATACATGTATCATGTTCGAAAATACACTTTGAAAGGATATGATTGTTTACAAAATCAAGCCCTTAGAATTTAGGAAATGCCAGAATCAAGTTTTCCTGTGCACCTTTCATTGGGCTCTGTTCTGGTTTTGCATTACGATGAGTGCTTGATCGTATGGCTACATGTTTTTTTACCCACAGGTGCCTGAGATAGATTAGGATCACTTGCTGGGCAGCTTTTCAATATTCTGTTTTATCTTCATAGTTCAGCACGTGGCCCCATGTCTCGGGTATTGCACTATATTCAAACTGTGCTCTGGTACATAACTATTAATTTCATCATCAGCTTTTGGGCAGCAGTCACTGTGATTGTTTTCAAGTGGCTTGTGAATAGCAGTGAATTCTGTTTTCTTTCTCTGGGATGACAGGACACTGTTATCTTCATTTTTCAGTTGGAACGAAAAGATGCAGGAAGATTGAAGTCCAGAGCCTTCACTAATTTCAGCCACCAAAGATTTCTGCTAATTACCCTTGTGGAAAGCTGATAGCGTTAGCAATAGGCTTTATGTGGTTCAGTGCTAACAAGCCTCGCCAGCGGCCGTCACAGCTATTTGCTGACAGAGGAGGCACTGGAGCCCAGAGCACCTCCAGACCCTTTAAGGCAAACGTGCCGTAGACAGACACAGCCTCGTCTGCTCATCCCCTCCACAGCATATGATCTGTGGGCAGCTGGGTGCCCCACTTCCCATCCTTGCCTCCAGCTGAAAGTGGCAGTTTTGTGCCCCTGGCATCAAGAACAAGCTGAACAGGAGCTCTGCTGCCAGGCCTGGTGACTGTCCCCAGCCAGGCAGCAGCTACTGGGCAGTGCCAAGGCACCACGGCCGGGACCATGCCCAGAAAGCACAGATCCTTTGAGGAATTTAATTGCTTTCCCATGCTAAGCATGCTCTGACTGTGATCTTAGGAAGGCACATAACGTCAAATTTTTGTTGATTTGCACAGGAGTAGCAAGTGACCTGTTAACCTTTCAAGAAGAAGAGGCCAGGGTATTTATTTCCCTTAAACTTAGAAAAAAATAAGAATGGTCTGGAGTCAAATATTTCCCTAACATAGCCTGCAGAAAAACCTGCCTAGAAGATTTCATCCCAACAAAAGTTTAGCAAAGTTTTTAGCAGATGAAGCAGGGAAATCCTGGATGACTTTACTATTGAGTAGTTCTTGTAGTGGCCTTGCTGCTAATACGAAGGCATATCCACGCACACATGGACCCACACACAGACTATGTGCACATACACAAGCACAATAATTAGCAGGATGCTGGATGCCCACTCATTTATTTTACTTGTTCTTTTCTGTAGGGCTTAGTCTCCCAGACAGTTTGCTTTAACCCTGAGTGGATAGAAATGGCAGGAGTCTGTATAAAATTGGTGTCAGTTTTCAGCCACTGAGAGCAGAACCCATCAGAAGGCAATGCTGAATAAATCTAGAGGAATACCATGGCATTAATTGTGCACCGTGCTGAGCGTGCCTAGTGCAGCAGAAGGTGACTCCCACCCTGGTGATGGATGGGATCCTGTATGAGCTAGGACCTCCTCGTATTTCACCAGTGCAGAACTGCTTAAAGCTTTATGTCGTGGCCTAATTAAAATTAATCAAATTTAAATGGTAAACACAGAAATACAAACAACTGAAGTACAAAGCGAAGGAATCCACTGCAGTCGTTCCTCTTTAGGAAATGTAATAACACCTTTGGAGGAAAAATCATTGAGACACAGGAAAAAAAAATTAATTTGCCTATGGAAAGAAAAAAAAGTCAGACTTTTCAAAAAGATGACCTGCCAGATGCTTTATATGTTAATTATATCTTTATATGAGTGCTGGTGATGCATGTATTGGTAAGAGCTCAAATTTACAAGGATTGTGAAGCAGTAGTTTAATCTTCCTGAGATATATTGTCAATGCTTTTTATATGTGTGTGAAATTCAGTGGAAACAATCTTAACTGTTTTCCTTCTTATTAAACAGTCTTCTAAAGTCTATAATTCTGTGAGACATTAAGCAGTTGGCATTTGTTGCTACGCAATCCTGGTCCACAAGCCCCACTGTAAATTCAGTGGGGCATTTGGTACTAGTCAGTTTTTGTTATCCATAACTCTACATTAAAGAACTTGCACTTTCCTGCTAATGAACCAAACTGAAGAATAATAAAGTTGGTCAGGATTTTAAAACCTTGGTTTGGATTGCAGCTCTGAGATTTCAATGCAGAGAACTGCAATGAGATGCTCTCAAATCCAAGCATCTCTCACTACTAAGTGCCAGTATGCTTTTGTCTCCTACAGATGGACATATACAAATTATAGCAATATTTAGACATCAGTAGGATTACATCACTAAGTTCTGACAGAAGATCTCAAATATTCAATGAGCTGTATGTATATTAGGGAAATGAGAAATGAAAAGGCAGACTGGATCCTTGAGTCTGAATATGGTGAGCAATACAGGCTGAAAACACAAGGTAGAAAGATTAAATTCTGACACAACACCTCACCTTGTCTTCGTAGCATGATTATTGCTTTTTAAGAAGCCTTGCTTTTGAAGAATGGTAACAGGTTTTACCCCTCAAGCAGTTTGTAAACTGATAAGCATGTCAGTTGGACTTTGATCACAGGCACTGACCTCAAAAGTCTCTCTGGATTTAGGGTAGGACCAAGGTCCTGACAGCTTCTTTACAGTCACCCCAGAGTTTGCACAGTGGCCGCCACAGCCTCCCTTGCATGAGCCAGCTGGGCTCAAGGAGCTGGCTTTGGTTCTGTGAAATGGCTGGCATCAGTCCTCAGATGACTGAAGTGTGATGGGTGCAGGTTGCTTGGAGGTGAAGCATCTGGGCTGGATGTGTTGGCATGGGGCTGCAGAGCTCAAGGAGCTCCCAGGGCAGTGGGGATCATGCTGTAGTGTCACCGGGGCATCCTGGGAAGGTGCCTTTGCCTTCTAGAAAGCTCAAAATGGGGATGATGAGAAGATGAGTAAAAGTTATTTTAAACTGTGGTCTCTGTCCTGTGGTTCTGAGGCCAGCCCTGTAGTGTCACTGTGCCCAAGGGGGCTTGCTCCATACCGTTTTTGTTTTTTTTTTTTTTTCTTTTTGGCTACTTGTCTGAATAACAGGTTATTAACCCTCCGGTATGACACTTAACATCTAGCTTATTTCTCAGATTATCATTAAGCAAACACTCAACATATTTTTTTGGAAAACCACAGTTCTACCCTGCTTCCTTGGATTTCATCGTCCATCTACCTCCATCCTGCTCCACAGAAGAAGGGAATTAACTGGTTTTATCAGCGTTGTGGGAGTGACAAGCGATGTCACGTTAAGCTGGAGATATTCCTTCAAATGGGAGGAATTTCAGTTTAGCAGATAAAATACTGTTTTGGTGAAGCAAGTGTTCTGAGTTTGGACTCTGACAGTGGAGATGAGCCTGCATCCTGCAATCTGTAATATTAGGGTGAGTTTGGACTGCTGAAGCCTGGATGAGTTTTGTGGCTTATGTACAAATGGGCAGGCCAGAGATTTTTGCTTTTTTGCACTTGTATTTTTCAGCTTTTTTTTGACTAGACAAGCTATTGCCAGAAAAATATGGCTGAAATATTTGTCAAGAACCAGCTGCAAATACCTGTCTTTTACAGGAAAATGCTCCATCTTCCTCCTTTCTGCACCCACAAATATGAGGTATCTCATCTGCTCTTCTTGTTGAGGGACATCACATCAAAGCCAGGAGCACAGTTTTGCAGGGGGAGGGAATGGCCAGTCAGCAAAGTTACAGATGTTGTGGCATGGGGTTTGTTTTGCCCAACTCAAGGTTCTGCCAGCAAAATGTTTTCAGGCTGTACAAAAATATGCAAGACATTAGTGATCCTGATTTTCAATGAATTTTAAAATGAGTTTATGCTGACACAATCACTTTTGTTAACTGCTGAGCAACTGTGTTTCTGTTCACAATTAGCTGTGGAAGTATAATGTCAGGCACATGGACAGAAGCTGGATTTAAACCAGCACATTCCAATTAAATATGTGGCTGATAACTGCACAACAGGACTTGTAACAATGACATTGTCAGGAAAGATCTGTCAGGTGTTTAAAGGCGTGTTGTGAAGCCAACTTGAGGGTTAAAATTCTGCACTCTGTAATGTCTGTGAGGAGAGCTGGCTCTTTTCACTACAAAAACCCAGACTGTGTGGGTGAATGGGAAGTAAGGAAAAAGGCCACAGACTTCTGACAGTGGAGGGTTGCAAGGACTCAAAATATGCCAGCAGAGGAAGGCCTCAGGGCCTTGGTTTGGTCCCTTGATCTAGAAAAGGACAGTTTGTTCCCATTATGAAATATTGTGGAGATAGATTGTCAACCCCTGTGTGCAGTAATTGCAACTTTAAACTATCCTGCTTGGAAAAGATTTCTTGAGAATCAAGCTAAGTGTATGGATTGCTCCAGCTGAGGACAAAGAAGAGCACTGTACTGTAGATGTTCCTAAGTGTTAGGGCATGCATCAGAAAAACCCTCAGGATTACTGTGGCATTGTTTGAATTAGCATATTTTTTAGTTGTGGTTTTTTTTTTTTTTTTTTTACTTTAGGACATGCAAGGATGAGGAGTTGTTGCCTTTCTTCAGGGAAGAAGACCAGTATCTTCTTATTCTTTGAAATTGTCCTGTTGTATGGCAATTTCTGAGATTAAAAGATTAAAAATATGGAGTAGAATTGTTCTTTTTTTTTTTTTTTTTTTTTTTTTTAATAACTTGGCAATGCATGGGTGTGTGCAAATTGTCCGTCAGGAGATCCATCTCTGTGGTAGCCTTCAGAACAGTGCAGCAGCTTTGAATAATTTCCTGTATTTGGCAATATGTGGGGCAAGTGAAGTGTCTTTTTCTGTGAGTTGTAGGCACCCCACAGAGGTCCTCCTTTCCTTCATGCTCTTGGCCAGCAACAGCTGTGTAGAGGGCTGGATGAGGACCTCCAAATCACTTCCCAAGTCAATTCCGAAGTGTTTACTGTTGCAGAAGGGGAGTCAGAAAACCCTTTGTGAATCCCTGCTTTTGAAAGAGAATCTTTACTTCCCTGGGTTGCTGAGTTTGAAGACCTTGTAGTAGGTTATTCCCAGGAGAATGATATTGTTTCCTAGCCAACGAGGTAGAAGGAGTTTCCTATGTTTATTACAAATCTTGGGGAAAAAATGGGAAAAGGGCTGTAGATATGGAGGGAGAGCGAGGAGTCCTTCTGCCTATCCATCCAGAGTCCTGACAGCCAGCACAAATGTTGCAGGACACCGGGACATACCCCAAGACAGAGAAAACACTGGCCAAGTCTTTTCTTGTATGTCTATGTTTTTGTATGCATGTAGCCAGCTGAAGGTGCAGAAAGCAGCTTGTTTATTATTTTCTCAAAGAAGTGTCTATTTCTTGGCAGGGCAAACCCAGGCTGAGACACAGTACAGCACACTCCACACTTGCCAGGAGCAGCGAGGAGATGGCTTGGAGCAATATCCATGTCCACCTCCAGCAGTGAACATCTGTCCCAGACGCTGGTACAGCAGGGAGGGGAAGGCAAGTGGAGGGGCTGCCTGTGGGCTCGGTGCTGGGCAGCACACCAGCTGCCTGCTGCATGTCCATAGCCAGTGCCTGGGGCAGCCTGGTCCTGCTCCAGGGGTGCAGAGACCTCCTAGTGCTGGAATGAGAGATTGTGAAGGCATCATGTCCTCTATTATCCTTCGAAGCAGGGATTATCTGTGCTCTTCTGGGCAGCTTCACTATTCCTGTTTTACTGCCTCTCTATGGAAGAAGCTGCCCAGCCCTCACACAGTTGCTGGAGCCACTGCAGTTTTCTGGCTTGCTAATTTTGCCAAGGGCTGAAGGAAGATTCATCAGGAAGAGTTAAGTGACCAGGCTGATGATACAGACTGAACGGCTTGGAAATGGTATAGTGTGAACTGAGCAGAACACAATATATTTTTAAAGCTGGTACCTGCTTAATCATCCTATTCCCTGGCCTCCTGGTCTTGAGGCCAACTCCTCTGTAGCAGAAAAACCAGGAGAAATTAACTGGAATTAACCACTCCTCATACAACCAGCACAATTTCTGCACCAGGGAGACATAAACAGTGAAATAAGCAATTTTCAAGGAAAAATGCTGTACTGATTTTGGCTGGGCTAGAGTTAATTTTCTTCAGAGTAGCTACTATGGGGCTATGTTTTGGAATTGTGCTGGAAACAGTGTTGATAATTCAAGGATGTTTTCATTATTACAAAGCAGGGCTTACACGGTCAAGGCCTTTTCTGCTCCTCATGCTGCCCTGCCAACATGTAGGCTGGGAGTGCACAAGGAGCTGGCAGGGGACACAGCTGGGAGAGCTGACCTCAGCTGTGATACCATGTGATGTCTTGCTCAGCAACAACTCTAGAGAGGATGTTGGCAGGAAGAGGAGAGCTGGTGCTTGGGGACTGGCTGCACATTGGTCAGTTTGTAGTGACCAGTTGTTTCCATTGGTATCACTTGTCTTTCTTGGGTTTTATTTCTCTGTTATGGTCTTTCTAATTAAATAACAATAATATTAATATAATAATTAATAATAAATTAATAACAATTATTATTATTATTAACCATCATCACCATCATCATGTCCTTATCACAACCCATGAGTTTTCTCTTTCACCCTTCTGATTCTCTTCCCCCCATCCTGCTTTCAGGGTGAGTGAGTGGCTGTGTCGTGCTTAGTTGCTGGATGGGGTTAAATCATGACAAGTGGATTCCTAGCTGGGTGGGATTTTAGTCCCCTTAGATTTTGGGCTACAGTTAAGTGGCTCTGGGGCTTCAGAGCACTTAGGCTGTGCAAAAAGACTTGACATAGAGAGGGGCAGCTCAGGAAGTATTATTTAAATGTCAGGATCACATGACAACTAAACAGTTGATACATTATTTTTTAAAAAAACAATGATTTTAAGAGCATCCTGTGTCTCAGGGGGTTAGCCAAAGGGTCTGCTTCTTATGAAGCTTTTGAAAGCATCATGGAGACCTATTTGTCAAATCATGGCATAACTGACAATGGTATCACGATAGCCAGACTTCTGCTGCGCTTCGAGGTCCTCCCCGAGGAGCCTGCTGCAGGACAGAGGGGAAGTGGCTGTGGGGGAGGTCATCCATTCTTGCAGTTTTCCAGGTTTTAAAAATTTTGCCTCTGAAGAAAAACATGCCAATACAGAACTAAATCTATTCTATATGCACAGGGCTATAAGAATCAGTTCTGTACTCACTTTGCGTTGCCTGTCCTTCCCCCTGCACCTCTTTGTCATTCAAAATATGCTCATAGGAAACTTCAAGAGAAGCTGCCAACAACATTATCAACATCAAGAGAGACAGATACATCAGTGACACAGGATATAAGTGAAAGGATACCACTGAGAAAAGCTACACAGATGGTTTTATAGATTAAAAAAGCTGGCATTTCTAAAGCTCAGGATTTTTAAAATCAGAGACAGATAGAGGGGGAGAGGAGTAACTTACTTATTCAATCCTTCTGGTTTGATATTTCTGTAGGCCTCATCTGTACTTTGCAAGAATAGGTTTGTGCTTTTGGTTGTGCTCTCAGCTTGTTCTTCTTGGTGTTTATAGACTATCCCAGATGTCAAGTTGTTCCTTGCAAAGCAAGTTGATAGCTCCTCACAGCAGGAA
>NW_009952366.1:7756839-7785268 GCF_000747805.2 Chaetura pelagica | reverse complement strand
CTGTTCTGGGACTGTGCCGAGGCATTTTGCATTTATAAAGTGATTTACTGTCCAGAGAAGTCCTGAGAGGAATGACTTTGCTATTCCTAGGGTAGAGGAGCACTAAGTCTCTCTCAGCCTGCCTTCTTTAACTAGAACAACAAGTTCTTTAGTTATAGCCATTGTTCATTCATTCTCTCTTTGCCTAAAACTAAATCAGTTGTTCTAGTAGTTCCCAAACCATGGTGTCTTGTACCATGTTAAACAGTGCTTTCCAGTGTGAGTCTCACTGAAGGCTTTAGGAAGGGAAAGTGTTCTAAGAAATTTTAGTAGTGCTATATTTGAGAAAATGTTTTGGAAAAACAAACTGGCTTTGTGTCTTTCAAATGACTTCTGGTATTACGAACAGTAAGTGTTCAACAAGCAGATGAAGATGGTAAGAGGGTATCCATGAGCCTTCTAGAATATTTATTTGAAGTTGAAAACTTTCAGGACTTCTGTCTCTTGAACGAACTACCCCAAAAGAGCCATCTCCTTCCTTATAAGTAATTTACATTAAATTGGTGCTACTTCTGGACACCCAGTCCACACCTCCTGGCACCATTCCTCCTCCCAGCTCTCCTGCCAGGTGTACACAACATCCCCCAACTTTGTCACATGCACTTACTGTCTATGGTCCCAGCCAAAAAAAGGCAATAAAGAGATCCAGAAGGATTTTTGCCTTTCCCACTCCCCTGCCTAGCTAGGGTTGTGCTGAAGTTTCACTTTTCGGTGTATATAACATCCATGGAAGTAATAAAATTGATACTAACTCTGGAGGTCTCAGAGAGTCACTGCAGGCACAAACTATCCTTGGGTGACCTGCAACAACTTGCATAAAAGAGGGGCTGTTCCAGGCACTATCATGGCACTCCATAACCCAAGCCAAGGATATCCTGCATCTCTGTCAGTGCCTCTGTTTAGATGTTTGGGATCATGGCAAGTGTTTGACAAAAAAACCCCACAACAATCATTTCTAAGTGAACAAGTGTTATTTTTTTTCCTGAGGACTAGAATGAAATCAGCTTCTGAGAAGTAGACAGAAATACAGAAACAGTTGGATGGGTAGATGCTAAAATTGGTCTTTTACAGTGATCTTTTTTTTAACATTTCAAAATAACAGCTTTGGAAGATGGCACTTCCTTTTACAGCCCTTTTCAGAAATAATTAAGAGTCGTTTGCTAGAATTTTGGCCTAGCTATTTAATCATCACAATACCTTTTAGCAAAGGTTTGCCTCCCATCATTAATTCACTCAAGGTAACAAGTGAGATAATGCCTGAGGTATATGGTAGTCTCTGATGTAAGCCTTGCATTACAATAAAGAACAGTGTGGTAAGGCTTTCTCCAGAAGGTATTTTCTTGTGTGTTTTCTAGCTTTGTTACAGCTTGCAGAAAGCAGGGATTACAATATGTATCCGCTGATCAATATTAAACTAGTAGAGTAAAATGTCAAGGAGAAAAAAAATTGAAATCATACTACATTTCAGTACCAACAGTGAAAATCCCAGCATTGTTAAATGGGAGCAATAAAACTAGCAATTGTTATTTAGTTTTAAGTAATGAACCAAATAAAAAATACAAAACTTGCTACATTGCCTCCTAAATGGAGCTTATTACACTGCTGCTTGAATGTTTGTACAATCTTTAATTTAAACATTTTCTCTTCAGGTCTTAATAATAGGCATGGGTAGATGCAATTTACTCCCTCTTCAAAGGCAAAAAATGAAAGAGGAAAACAAAATGCTTTAACAACTCACATGTGCACAGAAGTGGCTCATTCAGCCAGAGGAGGTTGGTAGGGTTGAAAGTCAGAGAATTTCACCCTGCGATTTATCTTTCAGCCAGGTAAGGGCAGGATTAGCATGTGGGCTCTCCAAAGCTGCTCCCCCGGTGAGAAGGAAGAGCCATTCATCACTGTTTACTGGGCCTTTGTTCTGCTGCAAACCCTTGCAGAGAAGAAATTTGTGTTTCTCAAAAGGAAACCAACATGCAATTTCATAGATGCTTCAAGGTTGTTTTTTTTATTATTAGATTTTTAATATATAAGCAACTGAGGAAAGTGTTTCGAGGTGAATGTTAATATATTCCACTCCTCATGGCCCACAGGATTCTCAATTCTCTGTTCAGTTTTTTCATTATGCATCCTTTGTTTCTGGAATTACTGTGATAGTTTACTTGTTTGAAGAATTTTAGAGTTGCAGTCATAAATAGGAGCAAATCTTAACCTTGAAACTTGAATGACAAAATAATCCTATTTCATATAACTCCTGAGTGGCACATGGAGAAGAAAGGAAGAAATTAATTCCCTTTTTTTTTTCTTATACATGACTACCTAGAGCTGCTGTTTAAAATTCATCATCTGATAAAATCCTAAATTTTAAGATGCCTGGCTCTGATTTTTTAATGAAGAAACAGAGGTGGGCTGGGGCATTTATTCCTGGCCTTGGGACCTGTGAACGCATGACCTTCTGTTTCCCTTTGAGATACAGGTTCTTACAGCTCCACATGCAGGCAGAAATAATATTGAAAAGCTTGAGTTCAGATGTTCACCTGCAAGGTAAATAAGGACATTTTCCTCTTGTGCTACATTTCATCTATTTAAATATTTTTGTTCTTTGTCTTCTGTTGTGCCTTTGCAGTGAAGCACAGCTCTGGAGGCAGCACTGGATGGAGGGGCTGCTGCTTTGCAGGGATGCACAGCTGCCCTCTGGGCACCTTCCCACTCCTCTGCGTGCCTGGAGATGGCCAGGTCAAGCCTTGGAAGGAGTATTTTGGGGAGGCTGGTAGAGTAGGGGACCCCCCCTTTTATGGCCTGGGACTTGGTGCAACCACAGCTACAAAGGCTTTTTCCTGAATCCATCCTTGCTCTTGCCAGTCTTGCCTAGCTGGGAGATCTCAACCGCTTCCCTCTGTGACCCACAGCATGGCTTTCTGTGGGATATGTAAAGCTAGAGTCTATGAGCTCTTTACAAACTAGTGGAGTGACATTTAATAGGTCAGAAGATATAGAAGGAGAGATTAGAGAGCCTCATGCAGCATTTGGTGTTTATTTTTATTGTACCTATAACCTTTATCCTTTCTTACAGGAAACTCCCCCTCCTGATGGTCGCATCAGTACTGAAAATAGAAAAAAAAAGAAAGAAAAAAAAAGAAAAAAAAAAGAAGAACATCCTTAGCAGTGTCAGGTAAATCAGACAGTAAAACACAATGCCATGGAAGAAGAAGTTCCAAATAATGGCCTGACTAGCTGTACCTCAGCAGTGTGCAGTGAAGCTGAAACTTGGCTCACCCTTCTGCACAGACCTGATGTCACTTGGGCTGAGATCCCAATACACCCTCCTGAGTATTTATATTTGCAATCAGAGGTCCTCCGGAGCATGCTGGGATGATCCCCATGCTTCAGACTTCAATATTCTTTCCCTGGTGCAAAGGAACCTTCAGAACAGGACAGGTTTCCCCCTGATCCGTGGCAGCTTATGGAAGAAACCAAAAGCATATGACAATGACGTCTGGAAAATGCATCCTGAAATGATGTCCAGAAGAATTTGGATTTGGCTTCCTTTTGCAAGGGAAACTGAGAGAGAATATGTGTTTAGTAATGAGCTATTACAGCAAGGATTGTTTTAGAGGTCTAGAACAGCTATATAGTATCTGAAGTAAGAGAGTTTTTCTGAAATGTTATCAATACTTGCACCTACAAAATGTTTTTATCCCCCAAAATCTGTTTGAGGTAGAGTCATACAACCACTGTAAAATATATTGACAGTATATATTTTTTTTCCATATTAAACTAGGAAACAGCTGGGAACTCAGTATTTGTTTCTGTCTCCCTTATTAATTGCTTTGATTATTTCTAACACATTCAAGCTGTTGGTCAACCAGCAATCTGTAAGCTGCAAGAGGCTGGCCATAAGAAACTAGAATAGGAAATTATTTTCCAAATTATGCCTCAGACTTTTTCCTAATCAAAGTTAAGTTAAAGGAAAAAAGCAATTAGAAAGATATTATTTAAGCCTGAGTATATACATGTAAAAGAGACAGTTCTTGCTGCCAGCAACAGGACTCTTGGGATCTATAAAATACTGAATGTTGAAGATAGACTCTTTAAAATCTCAGACCAATTAATTATTTAGACAGACTAGAAATTTCAATTATGTGTGAAAACTTAAGGGTTTTTTACCCATACCTATAGTTACCTATAATTAAGAGACCAAAATTCATTGCTGAAGGCCAGAAATACTGAAGAAACAATGCCATGACTGTATGGTAGATTAAGAAATGTGAATCCTAAATCTAGCTGGTTACCTAATGAAGTTCAGAGGTATTATGTGATTGAAGATAGTCAGAAGAGAGAGTTATAATAAAACTAAACTTCCAGTGTTTACTGTTCTGAGAGAGAATCTAGCTTAGGGAAAAACAACAACAAAACACAGGAAGTTGCACAGATGATTCATCATCAGCATTAATGGGAAAGGCTTGCAGCCACATGAAATAACCAGGAGTGTGTGGGACACAGCTGGAGGTACTAAACCAGGCTGCAGTCTTCATAATTTTCTTGGTAATTCCTTGTTTGTTTTTAATCAAGTACTATTGCAGACCTACATAAATCTAGGGACCGGCATAGTATTATTCTGGTTACCCAGGCCAACATCAGTGCATAAGCCAGGGAATTTCAGGCAATACTTTCCTCCATCTTAGGATCCTTCATCCTTGCCTTAGAGCAGGGAATGTCCCTGGCATCTTCAGCAAACTAAGTAGGCACTCAGCTATGCGAAGTTTTCACAATTATTTCAGGAGCTGTTAGCACCTTCCCACAAAGGGAACCAAAGTTAACCTGTCTTATTAGTAACTACATAAGTAAAAAAACAAACAAACAAACAAAAAGTTGAGAGTTTGAGTATAGCTGATAAAATTGAAGCGTCTTCTATCTTTTGGGAAGTGTTATTGAGCCTAGCTCAGATTACCTGTTCTCAAAATACATTTTTATCCTCAGAAGGCAGAAGTATGCTCAGGCCTTTGCTGGATGACTAAGGTTAGGGGTTTGGATCTACAGATCTGTCCTGAGGCTGCAGAAGGGCTCGAACAGAGAACAAGGAAAGTCAGGAGGAATCATCTGCAGCTAAAAGGCAAGCCCCTCAAGACAGGTGGAAGTTCTTTTGCTTTCAGCTGCTGTTTCTCATCTCATGTTGTCTGACCTAGCACCTAGATGGCAGTCAGAGATAACCTGCAAAATGAGGGACAACAAAGCCAGGAGACAAGGGGAATCGCTTCCCTCTACATCGGTGGCTTGTGCTCAGTGCCAGGGTGGAGAGGAAGGCACAGGTGTGTGGTCTGAAGGTCTTGTCCCTTGCTAGGTGAAAGTAAGAGGAGGTCAGAGCCTTGAGAAAAAGTCTAATGGTTATAGGGACCATGGAATAGGAAGGCAAATTGTATATCATAACGGAAAGGACCCCTGTTTGAGCCAAGAAAAAGGCAGGAAAGTAATCTTGAGTGAAGGATTTCCTTGGAAGGGAAAAGCAGAAGACAGTGGTATCTGCCTAGAACATAAGAGCAAAAGGAAGGACAGACCAAGAGAGAGCTGCTCAGTTTATGAGGGAAAAATGACCATAGTGGGGGAAATTATGGAGTTTGCACTATAACAGCAAGCAGTAAATATAGAAGGTGAATTAAACTATATAAAAGAGACTCACTGCTTCTTACAGCTAATGCCAAACAATATTAATTTAGCCCACCAGGTATTAGTGAATATTAATATTATGTCATTAGCAAGGTTTCACTACCATTGGCAGTATGTTGTGCCTTTTCTGGAGTGAAATAAAAGAACCCCACTAATTTTGTGTCTTTTGTGAGCAACATAATCACTTTCAAAAATAAAATACAGTGTGTAAAATTTTAAAAGTGAAAGCAACTCTTTTCTGTTCTCATTAAGTCTATTTAATGCACCTGTCTTCTATTCACTCTTCTGAAATTGTAGACCACAAATAAGTGTACTGGGAATGAGTAATTAGCCATAATTATTGTTTCTTTGTAATATTTTGGGATGTTGAGAAGATTATGTGAGGGTGTTCTTTGCAGGGAGGGAAATATGCCTAGTGGTGCTGAAGCTTATGACTGTAACCTGCACACCTACAGTGAGGAGAACAAGAAAGAATTAAAGGCGGGTGTTTATGACAGCAGGTTTCACCGAGGATAAATCCCAATATGGTTTAATCACTGCTTGGTTTTAAGTAATTGTCCTGAAATATTTGCATTTTTATGTCAGATAAAGACTTCAGTAGTTACAAGCCCTTTGATTTCCCCAATTTGCTGTAATGGTGTGTATGTTTAAATACATCTGTATGTATAATGATCTTTGACGTCACTGATCCTCTGTGTAATGAATTAGACTTTTCACTGTTGTAAATAGGACTGATGTGAGATTAATAAACCAAGCCAGAGAGTATTGATACATGGAATTGATGTAAAGCAGGTTAGAGGGGAAGCTAAATAAGATGCTTGAGTGATTTACAGTCTAATTCTATACAAAACATTGGAAACCAAACTTGTGAGCCCTGAAACAATGAATCCCAGCTGAAGTATTAAAGGCAGTGTTTCAAATTCTGCCATGGTTTGTCCCCTCAATGGTCCTTAATATTACACTGGATATAATTGGTATTTATTTGAAAATAGAATTTAATGTGAAATCAGTTCTTCAAAAGGATTCAAAAGGATTTTTTAAAAAAGAAATTAGTTGATTTCTCCATCGATTTGCAAATCTAAACTATTCAATCTAAACTATTCAATTCAAACAGTAACTGCAACAGTGTGAAAAGCTATTTACAGGTCTGCAACCATCTCTGGTTTCATCAATTTGTTTTTCTGTCTTTGTTGTTATTTCTTGTTTCTTATGGATCTCCTGGGACAGCTTCTTGCTTGAGGAGAGAATGTCAATAGCTCATTCGTCCTCCAGGATGTTTCCTCGCAACAAAGAGAATACTCCCCAAATTTAATCTAGTTCCTTTGCCTCTTTTCTGTAAAACCAAGGAAAATAAAAAATGTTATTTCACAAAACATGAAAACCATCTGAATAAGGCTGCTGTGTAATAACAGCCAGGTTTTGCTTGGTTTGTATAGAGAGATATTAAAATAGATTATAACTTTCAAAAATCCATTACAGAAATTCCGGACCATTTCAGGCACTACGTTCCAAGCATTGCAGGTGTTAGATAAAGTTCATCTGAGAAGAGCTTTTTTCGTTGTTTTGTTTTAAATTCACCAACATATTCATCAAACTTGCAATTAAACCTTGTGCACCTGTAGGTTAGCCTGCTGGAATATTTAGAATTTAAGAACTAGTTTCTATTTTCCTGGGCTCCATAAGGTATTTCTTAGCCCATGCAATTTTAGGATATCCTGTGATGCTTGCAGCATTATTTTAAAAACAATGTTAAGGAAATATGAGCATGAATGCAGAGAAATATTTGTATTCTGGATGGGTTCTAGAGAGAAATAAACTTGAATTACACAGAGGGCTTGAGTTTTCTAAAGTATAATGTGTGGGAAAAGCAACTGTTCTTAATATCCTTACCTGCAATTTATAAAAAATATAATTTTTTGTGTTTGAGGTATGTCTACCAGGGGAAATTAACTATGATAGCTATTCTGGATTAATTCTCCACACAGATGCTAGGTTAATATCAAACAGAAAAAGGGCATTCTTATTCCAGAACTAGAGCATATACATAAGGGAAATAGCTTTGCAAACTGGTTCCACATTCTGTTTATGCCTGAATTTAATCCAGATTAATTTCCTTACAGGCATCCTGGGAAAAAAAAATAAATCTTTTTTAGGTAGACTTAATACTGGCTCCTCTAAACCTGGGTCAAAACTGTAAGAATAGGAGAACTACCTGTCTACTGATTCAAACTGATTTCCTTGTATTTACTACTTCAGTTCCTATCTGGTTATACTTCTGGAGTTATCGAGCATCAGGGTACTTGGAGCTGCATAAAACAGTCATAAACAGACAGCGCCCCCCAAAAGTTAGGGAAAACTATAAAAATGTGTTCTCTGAAACAGATCTCTAACAAAAAATAATATGAAATTGGTGTGATGGTAATGCATAGCAGCTGAGGCTGTGACTTCCCTGTCCACATCTGTACATACCTGTTGTATGAAAATTGCCGAACCTTTTATCTTCCGAGACCGGCAGGTTCTTTCTTTGTTAACATAAATGTCTACTTGGTAGAGGGACTAGATTCTCATATTAGTTACGTGATTATTGTCTAGCATCTTGTAGCTTAACTCAACTTTCCCTCCCCCTTTCCTCTCAAACAAAAAGCCTCTAAAAACCTATGGGAAATCAGGTGGGAAACTGTATTAGAGAAAATCAGTTCATATATATACAGACCAACAACCTTTTGACCTTTCTTACCAGAATACACATGATAAGGGTAATTGCCATCACTGTTATTTGTTCTCTTTTTATTAAGTCTGTTTTTACAAGAGGTGTTAGAGATAAGTACTCTGATGGCTATTTCTCCAGATGTCTAGTTTAAATGTACCATAAAACACACTAGATGGTGTATCCATTAATGCCATATAGTGACAAGAATAGCAGATTAACATTAAACACTGTGTTAAAGGGGAAAATGTTTCCAAATCGCATTTGCTTGGATTAGTCACAGCAGATGGAAATAATTAAAACTGAAACAATTTCTAAAAAGTTTTCTTTCTGTATGCAGTTTACTTCTCTCTCCTCTCTTTTATCTTCTCTCTTCTCTCTTTCCTCTCTTTTCTCAATTCCAGGATGCTTTCACTGTCAGAATAGTTATGTCTGGTGCTTCTGGTGCTATGCAATAAATACATTTGTGCTTCTGAAGCTGGGAACAAAATCACAGATATTCTGTCCTTGCACCCCACTCTATCTCATTAAGCACAGGCACTCTCTGCCCTTGTACGTTTGGTTATTTTATACACAAATTAGATGGACAGCACCATGATGGGTACACATAGGTGTTAAAAAATAAAGAGTTTTTCTGTGTTCTCAGTGTTGCTGCTTCAAATTTTCACCTTTGACAGTCCCTCATATATCCCAAACCAACTAACTGTCCTAACTCTTGGACAGACACCGCAGAGAAAAAAATCAGCCTTTTTAGCCCCTGTAAAGAGTCAATAGTCTTCAATTCTAAGAACCCATGATGCTTTTTCTGAAGCATCATGTTCTTCCAAACAATACCTCTCGTCTTTTGCTTCCCCAACAACACACTGAACATTTTATACTTTCTCTGTGCATTGCTTTATGGCCAGTAAAACCTTTCAGCTGTGGTGTTCTACTCTGCCTTTTTCTATAACTCTTTAACAATACTCTCCACCTACTTACTGCTTTGTTTCTTTTTTCCTTTCAAGCCCTTTCTTGGGTAATTTTTCCTTTCTATCTCCTTTCATCAAGTATTTTGCAACAACAACAGTATCTGAATTTGTCCCTGTGATTTCCTTTCCTGGTAACTTGTATAGAGAAAACATACTTTGACAGATACTTCAGGCAGATAATGAGGATTTTGGAGATGGGTGGTCATGTGATGCTTGAAATCCCTTCTGTAATGAATAAAAACCTTTCCCCAACTGCATGTGTTCCATTTCACTTTGTTTAAGTGTCTGTCTCAGATTGGCAGACTATAAGAGTAGGATTGAGTTCCTCTGAAAGGTTTCAATTAGCACTGTGTTCCCAAAATATCAAAGCAAAAATATATTGGGGGGGGAAGCAAACAATTAAACATTTTATTTCAAAAGCCTTAAATCACCTCGGTTGCTTAGCATAGCAAGAAACATCATTTGAATGGAGCCCTATGAACTAATTTCAACAATCCTGTGCTTGTCAAGCATGTTGGTTTTTTTGTGTTTGGTTTTTTTTTTTTCCCCTTTAGATCGATACAACACATTGCTTTTATTTCTAAGCAGTGAGCAGAAGCAAGTGAAACATTTTAATTGAGAACTGAACTCTTATATTCATTGTAAGAAAAGAAAAAAAAAAAAAAGACAGGGAAAGAAAATGTTTCCTTTGCATCAGCAGATGATCAAAAGTTTCTTCCTCTTCTGAGACAACGTGACTTGATTTTCGTTCCCCGTTGTCAATGTGTTACATCCACTCACAATGCTCCAGATATATTTTTTTCCCTCAAATTTGCATGTCTATCTTCTTTTTAAACCTCAGGGCATGGAATATCAGCACAACAGCTGCCTCACAGGAGGTGGGCCTCTGGCATGAGAGGGGTAATTGTACTGTTTGAAACACAGCCCTGTGAGCCTGGATGAGTGACGACTGCATGATGATGGCTTTGGGAGATGGCCTTCTGCAGTGTCCCATCAGGTGAGAGCAGGAGAGGGTGTTGGTTTGCTGAAAGGAAAGACTCCAGGATATTAATGTCCTTGTACCTACACGATAAGGTTTGGCAAAAAGTTAATCTACTGAATTGGTAGATGTTTCCAGGCACATTGTATTGCTTCTTGCTGGGGATGAAAACCCACAGGGCTGATGTCAGCACCATTTTGCACCCATGCTCTTCAGCAGGGATACAGGCATTTGTGGGTGAAAGAGAGCTCTTGAGCTTTATGGTGGTGCTTTTTTTTCTATATTCTGGTGCCTCATCCCAAACCTGGGTCTGGGATACTGGTGAAGGCTAGTTTTCCACATAGAGTTGCCATTTGTCTTCACCTTGAAAAGCTTCCTGGCAGAGAGGAATTTTGAGAGATTATCTGAATTTGACAGTGTTTCCTTCTTTCTTGACAGCTTATCAACCTACCTTGTAATGCTTCTATGAGATTTTCAACAGTGTGAAAATCTCTGGTGTAGGATTTTCTTTAATGAATTTCATTGCTGTGATGAGTGGGACTAGCTTTCACTTGTAATAGCCCAGGCATCTCCTGAAAGTCCAGTGTTTTCTTGTCAGCTCAGACGTAAAGGTAGGTAACATTTGCGTCCTTTCCTCCTGAGCAACTCTCTTGGACTCAGCTAACCTCTTCAGCAAAGTTAGCTGATTAAAAATGAGAATTATCACAGATGACACTTGGGTCTGAGATTTGGAGAAGACAAGCAGGGGTTGCTATCAGCTGACTCTTAAAAAATCAGTGTCATGAAGTTGTCAATTCCTGTATTTATGTTCTTCATCTTCCATCCATGCATGGTGACTATTTGTGCCCTCAATCTTGCATAGACATGTGCCAAAAGACCAGAGAAACCATAAGGTGCATAAAAGGAGCTTGAACACCCCATGGCCCTTGGGGTTATGATTAAAAAAGGAAGGTGAGTGAATGAAGGTGCACTCAGGTGAAAAGGAACAGGAGGAAGGGAAAAGAGAGAATGAAGGAATAGTTACAGTAGAACAAATGGCAGTAGATGAAATTATCATGTAACAAAGTGGGAACTGGAGACATAAAGCCAGAGTAAAAAATGGATGGAAAAAGATGGTAATACCTCCATCCTCTGCTGTGACTGCCAAGCACACTGTTGTGTCTGCAGTGACAGGGAAAGCTGCAGTTACACATCCAAACTGTCTTATGGGGATGAGGAGGAAGGCCATTTTGAGTCTCAATTAGCCATTTAATATAGAAGAAAAAAATCGTGCAGAATTTTAGAGAAAGACACTTTTTGGTGCAACAGTTTTTCTTTAAAGTGCTCTTTCAAGGTGGTGCAAATTTTACCTGCTCATGGAAATATAAAAATATAGTCTGAAAAATTAGAGAAGCAAATTTCTTCATAGAGAGAAATGAACTTAATACACTCCATTTAGAGCAGTTATGTTTGTAACAGATACATCTTCAGAATAGTAAAACAGGTTTATTAGATAAAGTTACATGCTGTCCATTTGTTGCTGGTGGTAAAAGTTGTTAAATATTTCCTGGTCATATTTATTATTTCTTTGTGACTAGTCCTGCTCCTGCTAAGGTGCAAATGCAATTAGGATAAACATTTTGAAACAGCTATGTTCGATCTTCCAGGTAGAAAAAGCAGCATGGACCAATGTTGGTGAATACATTTAGAAAACAGAGCAGCCTTTCAATTTCTTAGCACTTAACTGAATAAATTCTGTGGAAGACAGATTTATTGGTGGAGCAGTATTAACTACCTCTTTCCTCTCTGTCTTGAGATCTCAACATCTGGCAGGTTTACCTTTACTTTCAGCAATAAGCTTCTTTCAAATAAATAACACTTTCCCTGGGTACAAACAGAAGTTCAGCAAACACAGACACAAAATCAAAACCCAAACCCAGGAACAAACAGTAGCTGTATGCTTTAAAAATGCTGTGAGTGTGTTTCAAAAGTGTGTGACAACTTAAATATTTTGTCTTGGTTTGTAAACCTTATAACAGGAACCAGGAAAATTTTGAATTACTGCCTCCAGATACAACTTCTTATGAAAGCGACATGTTGCTGCTCAACAAGAAATTCACCTATTGAACTCTTCTGTTAGTTTCCCAGACCAATAAGTAGCTTCTTGACCTAATGTGGGCCTTAATATGCTGGAGAACACACCTGCTTTCACCCAGCCCAGGAGGGAGCGTTAATACTCTGCTGCAGCTGGGAAAACATGTGTGCTACCAATTCATAAACCTTTAAAAGTGTGGCTTTGCAGACCACCTGTGATCTACAGACCTCAGCCTGAGAACTGTTATTCTGTACTAATGGCACCTGGGGAGCAGGAGGGATGGAAAACTGTGGGGTTCAAAGGAGGAGTCTTTTAAATGCTATGGCAACAGGTAGCAAAACAGCATTCTCCCTTTCTCCCTTACTAATTAGTAGTTGTTAGCATCTGGAGTTGACTTTCTGTTGGTGGGTGTGATTTGCTGCACTCCATCTCATGAAGGCACAAGGGAACTGAAGGACAAGCCAAGAGGTAGTCAGGCCAAGAAGAAAAAGAAATATTAGAAAAGAGGTCCTGTACACTTACTTTGTGATGCCATGTTTCTGCCCAGGGAGGTTGTGGAGTCTCCCTCACTGGAGACATTCAAAACCCACCTGGATGAGTTCCTGTGTGATGTACTCTAGGTGACCCTGCTCTGGCAGGGGGGTTGGACTAGATGATCTCTCGAGGTCCCTTCCAGCCCCTAAGATTCTATGATTCTATGATTCTATGTTTAAAATCTAATCATGGTCTTGAAGGCCTTGGAGTAATGTGCCTAACATAGCAATACTTTCTACCCTGTCTGAATTGTTTGGCTACATTCTCTGCATTATTTTGGCATGAAATAGTCCAATACTGTTTTTTTCACTTGCTTGAAATTTTCAGCAAATGAAAAGAAAACTCATGGTAGGTCTAATGAACATCTTTGTCCTTAACTACTGTCAATCCACACCCATGGAAAAGAAAAGGTTTCTAGGCAAGCTGTAGCCTGGTGACATATTTGTAGAGGACCAGGGAAGGAGCCATAGGCATGGGATTTCGGCTGTCCATAGGGAGAAGCAGGCTCACTATAGAAAGTCATTTGTGGAGTCTTCCTCTTACCGAAGCTGAATAATTTGAGATCACCCTTTTTCTATTATATGTGATTATTATTAAATAAATTTGGCCTATGGGGTTCAATATTTTTTGGAGAGAGAAGAATTTGTTTGAAGATGCAGTGTATTTGCAGAAGCTTCATTTCCTGAAGAAACCAAGCTATATAGAAGAATTTCAGTCTTAAAAACTGTACATACTCATCATGTTTGAAGGCAGGAATGAAATTAGACCACCCTGTTCAATTGCTTTGATATCTTATGTTTGATTGTATTAATCTCTCTCATTCAGGGCTTGATTACTAGTAAGCTCAACAGAACTTCCTCACTGCCTGGCTGGAGAGGAAGAAGGAGCTGACACCAGGAGATGCCAAAGAAAAGACCTGTCAGCTGAAATTCTGCCAAGAACCTAATGCAATGTTTCAGGGATTCTATAAAAAACTAAACGGGGTGGTCACTAGTTAAATACCAGGGTTTGTCCCTGCTTATTGTAGGGGGGTTGGACTAGATGACCTTTAGAGGTCCCTTCCAACCCAAGACATTCTATGATTCTCTGACATGCTACAAAAAGAGCAATAATTGTTGTAAAGGTCTAGTGGTCCAAAGCACATTCAATCTTCTCCCCATTTCAGTAGCCAAGAGACAGCAATAAATGTTATATGTATCCCTTTGTAAGTCTTGACAAAAAAGTATGCATTTTATATGATCCCAATCTGTACAAATTTATTCATGGATTTGTTTTTATTGTTATAAGAAGTTCCAGTTACACATATATAAATTTGCAGAATGTAGGCTGGTATCCTGGCTTCCCATGATACATCCCATAGTACAACTCTCCAAGTTACATCAGCTTTTTGTCATCAGCAGATGGAAAATTTCTAGTGATTTAATAAACACAGTTCTGATTACTCATGTACTTATGTTTTCTTTGGCTGCTTTATGTGACTTGTGAGCTTGGATGCACAATGCAGCAGCTCTGCAGGAAGCCAGATATTATGAGAAACTGTAAGAAAATTGGAATTTCTTCTCAACCCAGAAATCTCAGATTATTTATTAGGTAAACAGTATGGCTTAATAAAAGTAGGGCATTTTTGTTTTTAACCATGCCTAAATAGAAGCTCCAAAGTTCAAATACCATCAGCTTTGCAGAAATGGATTTTCATTTCCCCCTGTGTTTTTAATTGGTGTGCCAGTTTGACTCTGAGGATCTGTCAAAGAGATAAAACTGTCGTCTTCTGAAAATTGAGAAGAAATTATAAAAGCTATGAAAGCTAGGTGACGTTGGGCATTTGAAAATCCCGCTAGATATCCGTCTGCATTTTTAGGCATTTAAATAAAAATCTACCTTCAAATCTGCAAAGCAGTCAGTTGCTCATTGGACCTCTGTGATGGCCGATTTAAAGATCTGCAGGTGCACTAATAAGAAATCAGCAGGATCTGAAGCTACATGAATAGCTGTGTTATACAAAGGAACTTGAAAGAGTAAACTGGGATAGGAGGAGGGAATGACCCAAGAAGTCAAGCTTGATGAGCAGAAGCTCCATAGGCACCATAAGGAAATATTTTATTTGTGGTGGCCTTGATGCTTTTTTTCCTGTTATCATTGCTATTTGGTTCATATGTTCTAGAGTAAACTATCTTACAATTTTTTTCCAAGCCCAAATTCAGCACTTTATGGATGGCAGTGGATTAAACCCTTTTGACATGTATGATAGAGCAGTACTGCAGTAGTGGGTTATTTTTTTGTGTGTGTGTGTGTGTGTGGTTTTTTTTTTTTTAAATTATGCTGTTGAGAGGAAAGGCTTGGGATTCAGGTATTGTCTGTGAGACATGAAAATTAGAGAGGGGAGAAAAAAATAAACCTACAGAAACCGTACCAAAATAATTACTATACTGGTTTGTAGTGCCCAAGTAATTGAGAAGGAGAAGAATGGTAGAGAAAGTGCTAACGAAGTGAAAGTGGAAGAACACAAAATTAATTCTACTGTTTTCCCTTATCTCCAAGTCCTGCCTGTGGTTCCTCTACATTAAAAAGATATTTTTGAAGTACTGTTTCGTTCAATGAATACCTGATACCTGTATCAAAGGTAGCCTAATACTTTCCTAAGTTAGATATTCCCAGCTACAGGATTTTTCTGGCTGTGATTATGACAATTCATTTGTTCTGCATTTTTAGTTCAGTGGCCCCTTGTGCGTGCTCTAATTTTGTAGTCTGCAGGAACAAAGACAGTCATTTTATGAGAATGAGGTTGTAAATCACCTACTTTTTCAGTTCGATGTTTTCCCCCAGTGTTCTTCTCTGAGAGCATCTGAGAGTGCTGGGCCTGGAGGACGCTACTTCACCATTCCAACCCTACAAGTGCCACTGGCATCTCCTTGTTTTTAATTTGTCTGCGTGTTCAAGATAATTTTTCTGCACTTCCAGATACTTGCTTTTCAGCGCTCTTTAAAATATGTATAGAAAGCAATTATCTATTCCCTAGAATGACATACAAGCTTGAGAAGAGATTTTGGATTTCCTTCACTAGTGTATTCTGATGTGCGTTAAAAAAATTCTCTTTAAAAGAAGCCAAATTAGTGAAAACTAAGTAAAAGGTCTGGAATTCTGGCATGCATTTATGTTATCTGTGACACAACTAAAAGGGTTTTTTCTGGAGAAAATCTGTCTGTTTTGTCAATATCCCATTTGTCAGTCATGCCAGAGAATGAAAGACAGTTTGAGAATGACTAAAGCTGGAGTAAAATGGGTAATTCTACAACTATAAATGATAAAATTTATTATTATTTTAATAGAGAACTATTTAAATTATTTTTTGCTTCTTTTTTTGATGAATTTTAATGAGGCTGTTCAGATGTTATTGCTCCTTATATCTACAAGGTCTTTAACAGAGAGCACTACCCTACTTTCTAATTTGCCTTGTATATTAATTTATAGATGGGGACGAACCATCTTTGTTTGCCTTAATTCAACCAGAAATGCACAGTGGTCTGGCTATGGATTGAATGTCTGACAAGCTTTTAGAGAGGAGCACACATGTAGCCAGAATTCAGAATTAAATGGTGTGGCAGTGGAACTGGTAATTTATTACATTTTTTTTTTTATTTTCTGTACCATTTTGATATGTTCTGTACAACAGTTGCAGGTAGATAAGCCATAACTTGATGAACTGTGATACTCAAATACTATAATCAATATATATTTAGGAAAGGCAGAAATAGTAGATCTGTAGCTCAGCCAATCTGGAAAGTTAAATGCTGCCTTTTTGGAGAATTTAATTGCACAATTTTAATTTTGCATTCAGTTTACTTGATTTCATTTATTTATTTTTAAAAGCAGAAGTGAGAAGATGCAGGGCAGTCATTGCTCAGTATTATTATATGGGCATAACCATTAACCTTCACTGAAGACAGTTATAAGGTATAGTGAACTGTCCTGCAGACACAGGCCAGGAAATACCATCAGCCTCTGCTGCAAACACGGACTTGTGGAATCAGCCAGAAAAAAACCATGGGCTTTGTAAGATGAGAAGGATTTGCAGCCTCCTGTGCTGCAACATCCTCTGCATGAGAAGCAGGGGAAGGGGAGAGAAGCAGTGACAGCCAGAAAGGATGAAGGAAATCTACCCCAGAAGTGCTTATACCACTGTTAGCAAGGACCTTCTTGCATCTATCCTGCCTGTAAGTGGTCTGCAACTTGCTCACCTGTGTCAGTCTTATGCAGCCTTGGATGAATGGCCATGGTGCTGAATGAGGTCATTAGTATCCATGCTGATCTCCCTGCATCAGAGCAGATGAGCAGGCTGAGGCTTGCAAGACCAAAGGCAGGTGGATGCCATGGGAAGCAGGACAATCTGTAGAGTCCACAGCAAGAAAGTGAATATCCCATTCCCAGAGTCAAGCAATTGACTCCAGGTACTTTTCCACTGATGCCAGCCATATCTTGCAGCTAGCTGCTTGAAGACCCTTTAATTGGACCAAGTTATCCTTCAGGCTTGGGGTAATGGACACTGAGGTGCTAATTGCAGAATGCAAAGTGAAGCCAGATGGCTTCTGGTTGAGGAGATACATTGCCTTCATTTCTGGTTCCTATCAAGGTCTGGAACTAGACATATACATGCACTGCAAGGTAGCCACGTTAGACAATTAAGGCACAACCATTTGGCATCAGCTATGACCAGCATCATAGCAGAGGTCTGCAAGCTGGTGTGCCATCTGGCTTGCTTATTCCAAGTTTTTGGCTTTGATACAATTTTGTCAGCCAACCCTAACAGGAAATGGTCACTGAAATTGGAGTTTAAGTTTCTTGCCAGCAGGCTACCGCTTGCTTAACCTTGAAAAACCTGATGAAAGGTTTCTACTCTGTTCCAAAGCAGTGTAGGTGCAATTGGGGAAAAGCAGTTTTGTGCTTTAACATGCAGTGGGAGGACATTCATTTCTGTCTGTAGCACCCTTGTGACAGGACTGGGCAGATTCATGCAGCCCTCAAACTGAAGGAGAAGTTAGTAGTGGGGAAAGGACATCGCCAAGTCAACAGGACAGAAAAGTGGTGGAGACAGAAACACATTGGTAATGCAGAGTGAAATAAAATCCAGGTTCCTGCTACACCAGGGGTTCCCATATGCCAACAGGAGCTACAGTGATCCTCAGACACTTGCCATGGGTTTCTCCTTTTGGCTGTTAGCTTTTTTAGCCTGAGCTGAAATTCCTTTAGAGTTTAGTTTAAAATAGAAGAGACATCGAATTGTTAACTTTAAAAAGAACAACGCCACCCCTTCTCCCTCTCCCTCCACGTTCCAGTGCCACAGTTAGAGTTTACAAATTGCTAAAGAATATAAAAGGAAGTAGTTTGGTTTATAACAGATTCTCACTTCTTTAAGACAATGTAGTCTTCCTGTGTGCATGCAATGAGCCATCTATTTCCATCCTGTGAATTGTCTCAGGGACTGTTTTCACTGACTCGATCAATTCTCCTTACATTTGGCTGAAGACACAAGCATGGTCAGAAATTATTTTCCAGGTATTTTAAAATTTGTCATTGTTATTACTGAATTTGTAGGAGCTTTGACATGTAAAATCAAGCTTTGCATATGGTGGCATGAGTATTATTTTAGATGTGAAACTAGGACATATTTCAGGCATTTTCACAAGCCACTGAGGCTCAAAATGTAAAATTTATGTATAAAGGCAAGGGAAAGAAAACTGCAAAGGCAAATAAAATGTGTCTCAGAAGACTTAACAGAACCAGCCTTCCTAAGTAAAAGACCTTAGCATAGCTGTCTCTCCCACATATTTTTTTTAAAGTTTTATAGAATTTTTTTCTCTCAACTTAGGATGTCTTAACTGGAAAATATTCTACTAGAGGGCACCAGTTTTGGCTTCTTGGTTGATGGCCAGTTCCATACTGCACCTTTTTATACTAAGAGTTAATTTTCTTAGAGATAATTAACAGTAATTTGATAAAAGTAAATGGAAAAGAAAGTTCTTGATAGATGGTATTTCTTGTTTGATGCCTGTGTTTCTCAACTTTAGAAGCCAAGAGAAGGATTATTTTCAAACACAAGTTCTTTTTGACATTCTATCTCTTGACTCAAGCCCTACTGTTTTAATTTCTTTCTTACATTTGCATGCCAATCATCTGAAACTGCAACAAAGTAATTTGGCTTGCTATTGTAAATCTAGTAGTTGATCCTATTACTTTTTTGTTCCAGAGGGCAAAGGAGCCTTCAATAGCTTTTTGATCTCCAAGGACAACCTCTGCAGAGCACAGGAACCACTATTCCGATGTACAGGAAGTCAAGCAAAGGAAGAAGGATAAGCAGGGGCCTCCTGACTGAGCTCAAATGCAGCAGTGTCACACCTGTCTTCAAGAAGGGAAGGAGGATCCTAGGGAAGGGGTATAGAGAGATGGACCAGGTTTCTCGGAGGTGCTTGGTGGCAAGCAAAAAAGCAGTAAGTGTGGGTTGCAATAATGCAGATTCTGACTGGATAGGTCTCTAGTGAGAGTAATAAAACGTTGGACAGGGTGCTCAGAAAGCTGTGGAACATGGAGAAAACTGGAGATACTTAAAAAAAAAACCCTGGACAAAAGCCTTTAGCTATCCAGAGTTAGACCTGCTCTCTGTAACTGATCGAAATAGATGGCCTCAAGAAATCCCCCAACCTAAATTATGCTGCAATTCTGTGATTTTATTGCTCCTGTCCTGCAAATGGCTAAATGAGAGGAGACACAAATGAAGGAGCAGATTTGAGCAGCTATTCAAATCCATTCTACTATGTTCTTTGACTCAGAGGAAGAAGGTAGAATACAATTTACTAGATCCGCTGATACAGCTGAAAGAGAAAAATAGATATATTTTTAATATATAGTTGTATATATATAGTAGTTTATATATAGTTGTATTATTATAGTATTTTTTATATATAGTTGGAAAAAGAAGTGGTATTCTTCAAAACTGAAAACAAGTAGAGAACAAATTTATGTTTATATTTAGCACTGAAAAATGGTAGCAAGTACTTCCAGAGTAAAGAAGAATCCTAAGCTAGAGCAGAGAAGCATCTGTAGGACAGAAAGAGCACTTGTACACTGAGACCAACTCATGCATTTTACCCTTAGCTTGCCCCTCAAACATTACCTTCAGTAACACTTTCTTCAGACATTTCAACAGCTGGAAGAACAATGTGCCCCCACAATATGCTGTAGGAGTCATCATGGAAAAGAGGTGCTAAATAACTGCCAACAAACCAAAGAAAGCTTCATCATCTGAACTGAAAACCTAGAATCCCTATTGATTTCCACCACAGCTTCATTGATCGTTTTCTGTATAAACACTAATTTCCTAGTCACAACCAGCAACATAAAAAAGACATAAAATACACCCAACAAAGAGCAGTGCAGCTACCTCTACATGCGTTTAATCACCAATCAGTCATTTAAAGCAAAACAAAAAGGTTGAGATATACACTCAGATCCTGAAGCACTGGAGTATGAATTCTGAGGAAATCTCACAACATCTGTCCAAATACCCTGCCCCCGCCCCCACCCCACCCTGCCCCTGAACAACCAAAGCAGGATCATAATTTGTGGGGCAATTCTTTGAAAACAGACCCCCATATTTGACCATATGACCAAACTACAATATGCAAACTCTCTTAATTTAAAAAGTCAAACAAATTGTATGCAGTCGCTTAAGGAACACCCCAGCCTTGAAAGTAATACAGAATTATCATCCATACTGGAATAAACCTGGGATTGGTTTGCTTCCTTGGAAAACAAGTCGACAGCACATTCCCTCCCACAACTCCACCCCCTCTGGTTTCACCAAGTTCATTGCCCAAAGCAAGTATCCTGGAGATCAACATGCACCGCTTGTTCAGGCCATTGTTTAGGAAGACTGGAACTTGTGGCAGAAGACTTACTTGGCTAAGCAAGGAGTTTCTTAACAACCTAAAATGCAAAGCACGTAAGAGTGGAAACAAGGGCAGACAACAAATGAAAAGTGTAAAAGTACTGCTCAGACATTCTGAGACAAAATCAGAAAGACCAAAGCCCAGTTGGAGCTAAAAATGGTGAGGAACATAAAAGATAACAAGCTGTAATTTTACAAGCATGACAGAAGTTAAAAGATACTCAGAGAAAACATGCATCCATTTCTGAATGGATGAAAACCTAGTGTTGAACAGTATGGAAAAAGGCTAAAGTACTTAATGACTTTTTGTCTCAGCAAAAACCTGTCCTAGATCTCTGCACACACCAGTGCCATATGGGAAGGAGATCAGCCAACAGTGTATTGAAATCCATGGGGCTGGATGGGGCTCCTCTGCAGATGCTGGAAGATATGGCTGATATGCTTGAGAGGCATATGGAAAGTATAGAGAAGGCAGACACATATGTAGAAGATGTATCTGCTATAGCAAAGGCAATTTTGGTCACTGGAATGACCAAAAATGTTAAAAGCTGAGTCAGAGAAGCCCCTGACCAATCTAGTCTCAGTTTTGAAGCTCTGAGCAGGAGTTTGGACTATGTGACCTTGATTTCACTTCCAACTAAAACTCCCAAATGCTTTTCTGATTTCGTGTTCAAAAAACCGGAATCCTTTCTGTGGTGGAAGGACTGATGGCATGGATTTTAGGAAGGTGGTGGGTATGGGCTTGTATCATTCTTGTCTGGAAACTGAAGAAGTATGGGTTAGAGAAGTGGACTCTTAAATGAGCTGAAAATTGGCTGGGCCAGCAGGCTAAAAAGATAGTAATCAATAGGTCAAGGCCAAGGCGGCAGCCAGCAGCAAACAGAGTGCCCAAGGGTCTGATAACAAGGCCAATACTGTTCAATATCTTCATCAGCAACATGGGTGATGACATAGAACGAATCCTCAAAGGGCTGTGGAAGGTTTTGTGGAGTGCACCACGATGGCCTTGAGCTTTGGGCCTATGGCCAATGAAGAGAGGTTGAAGAAGCTGGTTTTGTTTAGTCTGATAAAGAGGATCCATAAGGGGAGAATCTAAGAGTGGCCTACAAGAGCTTGCAGGGGAGTTATAAACCCAAAAGAACCAAAGATTTCTAGTAGATAGCAGATGGTATAAATGTGTACAATGACCACAAATCACAGCTTCAAAGGTTCAGATTGAACATCAGGAATGACTAATTCCCTAAGAGCATAGTGCAACAGTGGAACAGGCTTCCCACAGTGGTGGTGAATCTCTGCCTTTTCAAGTTTTTCAATATGTTCTTGGCTAGACAGAGCTACAAAATCTGATGCAGTGTTTGCCTCAGACCTGCTTGAGCAGGACTCTGGACTAAGTGAGCACTCTTCCAATCAAAATTTCAATGGCTCTGGGAACCATTCTGGGCAACATGTGCAAGGCTTGCCAACATATCTCCATGACCACCATGGTAAAGGCAGTGCTACAGAAGCATCAGAAACTCTGATTCCTGCACAAGCACATCCTAGAACTGGCCAGTGAGACAGATACCCATGCAGTTTCCATGGCAGTAAAATAATAACTGCCACACACTGGAAAAACTCACAGGGATTGTCAGTAAAGGACAGAAGCTCCCATTTTGCAGAAAGACCTAGTTTTCACAAAACAGATACTCCATCTGTGACTAGTCAGGCCTAAACTTCCAGGGACATACAGAAGCACATTCAGAAACTGAGTGTGGGAACTAAAATGCACACCCCTGTTGGACACGAAGAATTACAGATTAAATAGAGAAATTGGCTTTATGGCACATTGTAATTCCCTTCCCAAGTCCCTCCATCTTTCACAGACAATGAATTACCTGTCTTTTCTTCTTTATGCCCAATAGGAGCTAATGACCTTATCAACTTTTTGCTTGCTCACACTCTTATTCTCCACAGGTACCAACCACTTTCTTGCCCAGATAGTCTAACTATTTAACATAATCGAGTTAAACTCAGAGCAACTGTTCTGTTGCCTTTAACACTGAAGATGCTGCTTTTATTTCAGCCTTGAAAAATGGCTCTGGTAGCTGAAAGGCTGGAGGTTTCTTTCCAACAATCTTCTGGGTCTAATAAAAGATATTATCTCCCTCTGCAAACATTGCCTCATTTATATCCATAGATTATCACACTATAAAAACAATGCCACTTTTCTGAATTACATATTTTCAAAGAACTGTGTTTTCAAAGAAAAATGGACAATTCTCTCTTCTACTACCACCCGTTTCCCTAAATGGAAGCACATGCCCAGGCTCTGCCTGTAAACTGAATTTCATGGTGGAGCCAGATGATATGACAATAGTTTAATTTACTCTAATTTGGAATGCTGCAGGTCTTAATCCTGATATAGGGCAAAACTTAGTTCTTACAGTCTGCTGAAGGCTGATGTAAGTCAGCCATTGCAAGTTATCTGTTTGTCTTTATGAACTGCATCAATCTCAGACTCATCAGTACAAACACAAACAAGACTATGTTGTAGCAGACTTCTGTGCTCCTGGAAATTGCAGAGCTGAGCAATTTATAATAGTTAGATGGTCTGTCAAGCCTGTATTCTTTAAGGCTAGTGATCTTGGTTGACAAGGAATCTTTTCAAACATTTAATTTTTATTTTTTTACTCAGCTTAAATCAGCTGGTTTCTGGAAATACAAGGGAATTTCTGAGTCAAAAAAAAAGGAATCCCAGTCCTCTCTTGATGGGCTGTGTCCCAAGTCATAGACATGTCATTTCAATGAAAGTCTAACTCAAGATGAAGGCTTGTGTGAAATTAATTTCATTAAAGAAGGATTGCAGCAAGCAATAGTTAAATTACACAAAAATGAGTAACTTTTGTAGTTGTTTATAAACCAATTATACTCTTGCTGGAAGTCAGCACCATCGTTGGAGCTATTCCGGATTTTCACTTTCAATAGTTTCACTACAGGTCAGAGTTCACCATAAGCTGCTCCACTGTATAATGAACTAAGCCAGAGGGGTTGGCTTAGTAGTCTAAGTATCAGCTTTGAAATATCCAGACACTCTGGAAACAAAGGTTTAAATCCCAGCAGGGTTGACTCAACCCTTCTACTTTTTGAGATAGATAAATGGTGCACAGTGCGCTAGACTATCTATGGGCCTCTCTGATGAGGTGAGACCTGAAAAAGAGACATGTGATCTACTCTCTGCACACATTAAAGCGCTTATTGCTTTTTTCTTAGGGGTAAGTTTGTTTCAAACTCTTGGCCACAATTTTTCAGCTCCGAGAGTTGTGCAGTTCAACACGGATCGCTTGTCTGAGGGACTATTGCTTCCAGTTTTAGTGACAGAAACGTTCCAGTGAGACTGACTGCCTGATCCAAAACCCATCAAAATTAAGGTTGTTCTCATAACCTTCATATTGATTTTTTTTTTTTTTTGGTGCAGCACCTTCCAAAAAACCCTAGGTGTCCCCCTGCACCAAACCCAGATATTATTAATGACTGTCCCTGTAGTACAGTATATCAG
Source organism: Chaetura pelagica (assembly GCF_000747805.2). Lineage (NCBI taxonomy): Eukaryota > Metazoa > Chordata > Aves > Apodiformes > Apodidae > Chaetura > Chaetura pelagica. The sequence goes on along the minus strand of NW_009952366.1, from coordinate 7,760,835 downwards.
AAGCATAAATGCATGTGTAATACCATATATTTATGTCCTCTTAGTTATGCATCTGTGCACACACCTAATACGAAAGTGAAATCAAACAAATGTGACTCAGTCCTTCTAGCTACCTCAGCCCACTTGTCCCACTTGTGCAGCATATTAGCATTCATCTCACAGTGATTTGCCTACAGAAATTTTGCAAGATGAAAGTTTGATGCATAAGAAGAATCTCAGGACAGAGCGGTTCCCTTAGCAACCTTGCAGCCAGCTCTAGCAGCCCTGACCCAGCTACAAAGCCCTTCACAAGCCAAGGAGACACACTTAATGACAGCTGGCTGAAATTTGGGAGTACTGATAAACTGCCTTCTTATCTGGAAATCACCTTTGAGGAATATTATCTTTATTGACTTGCTTAAAAAAAAAAGAAAAAAAAAAGCCCATAAACTGCTGCTACAAATTAGTACATAATAATAAGCAGCAATAGCAATTTATTAATGTGCCCTCCCTCTCCACCAGTAAAGCACCTGGGGCACTGAATAACAGAGTAAAAATAAACACAACATAATTAATTAACACTGATTACATTTCCTCCCCTCCGGACCCTCTCAAATGTAGCTGTTTAGTCGTGTCTGGCTCACCCATGTCTCTCCTCATGCCACCTCTGCTGGGAAGCCCTTTGCTACATCCCCTAGCTCCCTGGTGCTCTGCAAGCTCTGATCTTGCCTTGTGTCTCAGCTTTGGCTAGACAACTTTATCCTTCCTCTGTTTTTGTCAGTAATGTCCCCGCCTTCCAAATTCCCCCCCCATTTTGTTAAAAAAGGCCAGTTTTGTCTTTTGTTAGAGAGAGCAGTAAATTATGGGTGCAACTTCTATTGCAGTAGTGAGGAAGAGATTAAAGAATAACATGCAAACATTGCTATGATTTCCCAGGTCTTTCTATCTGCAATGTTAAAAAGAAGTTTTATGAAAAGTTAGGCTTTTAATAACATATTCACATGGCATCTCTGGGCCAGCCCTGAGCCTCCCTGTTGACTGCTCTGTTGTCCAAGTTAAGAAAAATAAAACACAAATCCACAGAGATGTTGCTGGCATTTAAACCTCTGCTCAGTTACAAGGTGCTGCCTTCTAAACATGCTTTAACCTGAGTTTTGTAGATCTTCTCCAGGGATGACTCATGGACAAAGACAATGTTTATCTGGTACGGATTACAACAGAAAAATTTTGGTGTGTTTGTGTATGCGTGCATGTTGAACACAAGGCAGGTTCAAGGCAACTATGTCACAAAGTGCACAAAAAAAATCATCCTCTATAGGTTACTCTTAGCCAAGGTAATACTAACAAGATTAGAATATTGAATAATCATATAGCAGAAAGAAAAAAAAGTCCTGTCACTACATACTGATTTCTGCAAGGATTTACCAGCAAAATTCCCACTGAAGACTACGGTGCCAGTGCACAAACTCATGAGAGCTCATAACACATTCCAGTCCCCTAAAAATAAAAATATAAAAGAAAAACTATGGAAGTTTATATGTTATAATACTTATCACGTGCTGTAAACTGTACATGTTGCAACACGTTCGAAAGAAACTTGTAGTTGCTTCCATTGCATTATTCATATTAGTATTAAGACAGAACAGTAATGAAAAATTCTTAGCAAGATTTATAAAATTCTGATGAGGATGGACTCCTTAGTCTCCAAGATAAAAGTCACCTATGTAAACAGAAAATCTGCATGTCAAAGGAAGATATTCCCTTTCACAGCTTGTGTTAGGCAGGAAACCGTAAAAGTTGAGGCTGAAAAATCAGCCCAGTGTACCCGTGCAAGACTGTGGCTGGAGATGTGACAGTGCATGTGACAGCAGCTTCAGCACTAGTTCATGCTGGGGTGAGCATCAACCTTCTTTCCACAGATTTGCATTTTGAAGGCGTTTGTGAGGGAGATGTGACGTTTTAGGACAAATAAACTCAGCCTAAACCACCACTCACTCCAAGTCTCAATTCTGCATCTGTAGCTATTCAGAAATATAATACATATATTACATATAAGTAGGTTTAGATTAAATGCTGATAAATAGATTAAATATACATCCACACCTCATGTTATTTAATGGGTTTTTCATCAGCTTACTAGTCAGTCTCCAAATCAAAAAGATATCCCTCATTACAAGCAGCTACACATACACAGTTTATAATTTGGAATAATCCTTTCACTTTGACATCAGCTGGGGCAAAGCTCAGGCACAAGCAGAGCGGGTAGATCACTTGGATGACTAACTATTGGTGGCTGTAAAGTTGTGGACAGCCCTGGCTGCCTCAGTCTTGGTTCTTTTCCCTGCTTTTGCCTGTCCTTTCTCCTGGGAGGGACGGGGACCAGCTGTCTGAGCCATGCAGGCTACCCTCAGAGCAAGGGCCTCTCGTCTCTCTCCCTATGTAGCTGGATGTGCCACTGCCCTTTGATTGAGGTCAGGGTGTGGTGCTGCAAGGGGGATTTCTCCAGGGTGGGAAGAGAGGGACAGTCTCATTGCACTGCCCATCTCCGTCTTTTTACCTTCTCCACGCCATTTATGCAAGGTCACAGAACCATGGGGAGAAGTGAAGAGGAGGAAGCAGACCTCTACTGCCACCCAGCACCACCAAAATTTTCTGTAATCTTCCCAAACTTCCCCATGTCACTGAAATTTTCTGGCCCTCTGCACCACTCACCCCTCTTCCTTCTCTTCCTTCTCCCCCTGGCATTTTCCATTCATGGTCTCTGATACCTCTGTTCCCCAACCAACACCTGCTTTTCCCCTCAATCTGTACACTGAACCCAGTTGTCCCTGCTCACTCTGGGTTCTCATGCCTCTGCATGTGCACTTGACATAGAATTCCCAACCTCTGAGCAAAGTACTCTTTTCATCCACCCTCAGTTTCTTAGCCCTGTCCGAGTGCTGGCATGGCTGGTACCAGCCCCGGCTCTCGCTGTGAGGCCACGGGGAGCAAAACTGGAGCTGTCAGCTGCCCACAGCACTGTGATGGCAGCCATGCCAAGCTGACAAAAGCCATGAAAGCTGCTGTGACAAAAAAATTACGGTCTGAGCAGACAGGGAGAGCAACGGCTTGTGAGAAGGGAAACAGGAATGCAGAAAGAAGAAATATGACAGCCTAACACAGAGGACATCGGTAATGTCTGCAGAGCAAGATGTGCTAAGGTGGACCTGCATCTCAAAAAGGACAGGGTATGGCTAGGGGACCATCACTCACAGAAAGCAGGGTTATCAAGATTTTATGATCAAACATGGGATCCTCAAAAAGGTTGAATTTAGCCCTCCAAACACCTAGCTAAAATGCAAAATAATTTAGGACATTGCAGTCTGAATAAAACATTAAGACATATTAAATAGCCACAGTGGTCCCCTCTGAGTTTATAAGCCATGACTATTGAAAATTTTAGACTTGCAAAACAAAAGGCAGAGTGTCACGATCCGTGACCTATTATATCTCCTTATTGGAGTGTATTAACTTATCAGGATTTGCTGAGAGATCCACACGTGGGTATCGCCTCACACAGAGGATACAGGAACTTATGTCCTGACTTTTTTGAGTGAATAACTCGCTCAGTGCTTACTAAATTTCTAACAACAGCAAGGTTTATTGTGGGGAAAACAAAGCAATTTGGGGCAGGAGGTTCAAAAGGAGTGATTACAACACATTAAACATATATGGGTACACCTTAGTTACACATCTTATTCACGTGAGGGAAGCAGAGGGGAGGGATTTGCCCGAATGGCTGGATTATATTTTCCCCTATAAGCTGGGGTAGCCGGAATTGTCTCACCACGGCAGTGCAGGTAGGATGAGCTGGGTAGCAAAGCGGCTGCGGGCACTCCAAGCGCAGGTCGCCCCCCCCCCCCACAAAGCGGCGGCAGTCGGTGCGCGGCTCCGGGACCGTAGGTGTGCAGACGCTGGAAACGCGGCGGTTTAAGCGGCGCTGGGACTTTTGGCAGCAGCGGCGGCGGGCAGGCAAGC
>NW_009952366.1:7748929-7755524 GCF_000747805.2 Chaetura pelagica | reverse complement strand
TCCTCCCCTGCAGCAGCTGCTCCCCCCCCCATACACACAGAGGGGGTTCAGCGCAGCGTGGAGACACCGTTTTAAGTCAGTTTTGTCGGCTGACTCAAAGGACATTTCATGTTCGTGTAAGGAAATACCTGGTCCTTCACACAGAGGGATTAACTTCAGGGATGTATCACCTCAGAAGTAGACTGAAGTAATTACAGAATAGGTGGTGAAATATATAGGATAGGAGAAAGGGCATTCTTGCTGGCATACTGGTCTAAATTCAGAGTGATTGAAAAGATTGCAGAAGGATATTGGCAATTTTTCATCTAATGGAAATTGAAAGAAAAAAAGTGTCTGCCTCAGATATCTCAGTTTTGTGTTGTGTTGCTGATTAGAAACAGCCCAATTTGTTTTATGATATCATTTTTTACTGTACCACAAGGTTCCAATAAACACTTTAATAAACATCTCACCCAAGAACTCATCATCCCTGGTTATATCTCCATAAAAATTTATGACAGCATCATTCTGCCAGGGCTTCTGACTGAAGAATTTAACTTAGATAGTAATTTATGATTTTTGGGTGGGAGGGACATGTTTTTAGTACAATTGCCATGTGGCTGGCTAATCACATCAGCCCCACACATCCATAGTGGTAGATGTTTAGACATTTTTTGGGCATTTTGTGTCTCCTGCTTCCCACAGCAGCCCGGTGCAAAAATGGATGGGCAATGGAGTGATTATAAGCCTGATCCTGAGCTCCAGCCCAACCCTGTTGATGGGACACTGGCTCTACCTTGATGTTGCCCTGCTGGGTGCTAGTGCTGGTACTGGAGCTAGTGAGTGACTTTCTAGACACTGGAAGGTGAATTCCAGTCCAGGCCCTCTGCCTGTCGCTTTAGATTTATCTATGACACGCCTGATCTTTATGTTTGAAACACTGATGAGAAAATGCTTTAACTGACACTGCTGCACGACCCCATTCTGTTCTTTCCTACCAGTTCATAGTTTCAGCTAACAGTTTTGCAGCAAGTCGTATTAAACCAGTAAAGTAATTTTCATATATACCAATAGCAATGCTTAGTGCTATAAGATATTTAAAGCTAAGCTCTGGTATAAAGGCCTTCAGCAAAGACAGGCTACAGGAGCAAAGGAGTGAAACAGCTGGGGTGGAGAAGTGGCAAGGAGAGTGGAGGCTGGACCTGTCCAGTACTCCAGGCTTGGTGGGAACTGACAGCACCAACAGAGTAATTTAGAAGGAGGGGCAAAAAAGCAATAACCAAACAAGAAAAATAGGTCTTTCTGTTAACACTAGTGAGGAGACTAGAGACATTGAGAGCCTGTGCCCGGTGGTGGGTGTTCTCAGCTCCCCCTTGCATCTGCATAGTGAGTGAGATTGGGATCCTGAGTGAGGACTCGGCACCACGCAGCACTTGTCCCTGGAAGCTGCTGCTCTGAGCCTCCCCTTTATACCTTCTATTTCTTTTTAATTTTAGTTGTAGCATGTGGAAGTGAAATAGAAGGAAGGGTTGTGATGCACGTAGAGAGAGTTCGGTTTAATGGTGGCAACAATCTGTCAGATTTCCAGTATTAATTGGCCATGTTTGTCTCCTCAGATGAAGAGAGGCTTTTTCAGGAATATGATTTTATAAAAGATAGGTGGTTTTATACCTCTTTATACAAAGTAGGATATCTTGGCATAAATCAGCATTAAAGCATTTAAACAATAAGTTGTTAACTCATAAAACAGTAAGTCAGCTTCCAGCACAAGCCAAAATCAGTCACTGTCAGGTTCTGCTCACTTGGTGGGAGTCTTCAGGCAAATTCTCTCACATCTGTACCTTAAAAATAGCTTTATGTCAATGCGTGGGGGATTTAGCTCAGACTGTCATCACAAAGAGGTCCATTTCCAGGCCATTTTTATAACAAAGTCATAGACGTACACAGGTGTGGAATTTTTATTTGTTTATTGGCTTGCCTTTTTTGTCTTTTAAGGGAAATGTCACTGTTTTATTTTTCATGGGTATTGCACCACAGAGACCGAAAGTATATGGGCTTCACCACTGTGCCTTCATTTGTAAGTTCTCCTATGGCTCAGTGTATGACTGTTCTTTACTACCCTGGCTTATGCAGCTTTCTCCTTTTCAATTTTCCTAGCATTACTTCCTACTCTATAGCTCAGGACTAAAAATAAAGGATAAAATGACAATAAAGGCTCCCAGGGAAAAACAAAAGGGAGGAAACATGAAAAGGACTTGAGAAGAAAAAGGTACAAAGCACAAAGTACAAAGGACCCTGGAGTTGAAAAGATTATAGAATTAAGAGGAAAACGTGCTAATGTAATCTTAAAAAAAAAAGAGAAATAATTCAAATGAAAAGCCATCAAAGGAAGATAAAAAGCAAGAACACTTAAAAAAAAAAAAAAAGGGAGATATTTTTAGACAGTCTGTTTAACCTGAGGGGACAGCCCTCAGGAAAGCCAGATGTAGTTTACTAAAATTATTATCCTAATAAAATGTGTAACAGAACAGAGAGCACCATAACAGCACTTTTAATGGAGATCACAAAGCCATGTTCTCTCTTCCTTTTCATAGCACCTTTATTTTGAGCAGACCATGAGCAGAACTTTCACAATGGGTCCTGGTATTCGCAGCTTGTTAATTCTCTGCCAAAATCCTTCCTTTCCCGTGTTAAACATTGAAGCCTCATTTTTAAATACCTATAAAATAAGGATATTATTTCTGTATCTGTCTTGCCCTGGGGAAAGAGGAGGTGGATTAATTGCTGATGTGGAGTGGTTCCGAAGTCCTCTTCATCTGGAGACAGCAATGGGGATGCATCCCCAACCCTGCTTGCCCATTGGTATTTCCTTAAGCTCATCCCAACAGGTAGCTTTAATTATTTATGAGATGCTCTTAGTAGGGTTAAAATCAAATGGCCATTCTGAAAGCAGAAGGTGAGAATCAGTTCAGCTTGGTAAAATGCAGTCATTAATTTACTACATGATAACCTCTAATTACAGTGCTATATTTAAAGTGAAGAAGTCTTTTTTCCCCCCTCTTGCCCAAGACCTTATTTAAAGCAATATCCATCTTTCCTAAAAAATACTACATTTTTGGTTGGGAATTCTTATGTTTCTCTTAATTTCATAAATGAGCTATTCTGAAAGATTAAAAAAATAAACCAACCAACCAACCAAAACATTACACTCATTTTGAAATGATAACAATATAAAAAAATAAAATAGGAAGTTTTCTCATTAGTAAAGGTAGTCTTCATTTCCCATTTCATTTCACTGGGGCTCAAGTATAAAGCAGTTGAAAAAGCAGTTATATAAATTAACAAAAGAAACATCCATCAAAGACTATTAATCATAAAGGTGCAAACTGAGTTTTCAGTTTAGGAAGCTACTAAGCTAGGTCACTGGAAACTGAAATATCACTTGATTCTCACCTTAATTTAATCTTGCTCTAAATCAGATGGCCCTGGTCTAGGCACTTTTATGTTATACAACAAGAGCACAAAGAACAAAATTGTCTTTTTATAGCATTTGTCATGGGGAGTTCCTTGGCATACATGGCATCAGAAGAGACAAGTTATCTCTGCTAGACACATCATTAAGGACAGAGAATATGATGTCCATATTTTTTTGCACTGCAACATGCAGCTAGTTAGAGGTTAGGGAAGAAGATGGACAATGAAGAAACTTCTCAGTAGGTCTGCACATGTGCAGGGAAAGGCCTTCACTAGTGAGTTAGAAGGCTACAGAAATATTCAGAAGTGGCAGTGCAGTTCCCAGATGGGCTGGGTACTTCTGACATTCATTAAAACTTTTTGAGCATGGGTTACTTACAGCCAAATCCTACCAATGGCTGACCTAGTCATTGCTGGAATGCAGAGAAGGGAGGGGGAGCAAGGCTGAAATCAGGGAAGCCTAGACAACAGGGAAGTTAAACATAAAAAATAGGCCACTGCCAAGCTGTGTTTGGCATTTCCCACATGCAAACACCTGGCAGTTTAGAATAGATCTGCACAGCCAGGAGCAAGTATAAAACCTAATTTCTGCCCACAGTCTGATGTTGAAGGTGGGTTGTCTCTGTCATGAAACCAAGATAATATGCTCTGGGAATGCCATTGCCCTCTTCCAGAGATGGTCCCAAACGCCCCCATCCCCATTCCCTCCTCATTGCTCTTACCAAAGAAAGCAACAGTTGGAGTTGCATTTAGTAAACCCAGAGGGATCTCCCTGTTATAGGAATTCCTTCATTTTTTAGCTGTTTTTTTATGATTTTTTTTTTTTCACACTTTTATATTCATAGCACATACGTTGAGGAAATGGAATGATAAGAAAGCTGTGCTAGCATAGGTGGAGCACTGATCAGTCCTCTACTGGCAGAAGAGCCCTCATCACCACTTAACTTGTATACAAAGCTTCCCTGGTTTAACACACTTTGGCTCAGCTAACCAGGAAGAAACCCCTCTGCCACATGTGGCACCATGCAACCAAGATGTGCAGTCAAACTGGAGCGGTAATGAAAATGAATCGCACAGGCTCACTCGGGCATAGCTCGTGGGCTGATGTGTATTCAAGTAACATGGCTTATCAAATACACTTGAGGAAATGAGAGATGGTTTGTGAAATGGCCAGGAATAGAAAAATAGTTTGCTGGAAAATCTCACTGCTGATTGTAGGTAAATATTGGTAAACTATTTGGCAATGAGCAAAACAGGATGGAACAGGGTGAAGCAGACCGTTTGTCTCAGAAGAGGGTGTTTTTCAGGAGCAGAGCAGTAAAGTATCATGGCATAGGTGCAACCAGAAGGTGTTGGCTGGTTTATCAGCTCAGGCCCCAAAGCTTGGGACTTCACCTGGCCATGTGAGTCTATTAATGTAGGACTGTGATTCCCTCAGTTAAAAAAATAGTCCTGTCTACTGGAATTAGTATAATGAACTTGGGGAAATGAAAATACATGAAGCATTTCCCAAATGGTCCTGCATATGGTTATGCCTGACTTCAAAGTGAGTGCATTACTATGACCTCTCTCTTCCCACAGTTCCTTTTCCCAGGGGAAGAAATTTGTCCCTCCATTACTTTTGCACCTTCCTTTGAATACATCTTAATATTCTTAATGTTACATCTATTCTTCTTTAACAACATATTCTCCTTTACATAAGAAGTCTGAAAGAAAACTCTCAAGTGAAGGATGGTGTCAATATTCTCCTCCACAATCTCCTTGTCTTTAAACAGTAAAATTGTTGACACATGGCTCAGAATATGAATATTTGATCAAAATGAACCTTCAGTGATTCCAGAAACTTCACGTCCCCAAGCGTCTTTCTGGCAGATGGCCAGTAATCATCTACATTTTTTTCCATTTGGATCCACCTTGTTTCAGGTTTAATGCCCTTAGAATAGAACAACCATTATGGAAATTAGTTAGCAGCTGCTGTATATCAATGTTTAGAAAATTAATATTACCCACATTACACAGCACAGAGGCTGAATTTTAATGAAGCATGGAAACTATAAGCAAATTGACCTTTAACCTCATCAGAGAAATATTCAAACACAACTTTTTCTGAGAAAACTTGTAATTTCCACCAGAAGTCTCTGGACATGACAACAGAAATACAGCATTTTCATTACAATAAAAGGAACTAAACGCTTTAGCAGACTGAAGGTGACAATAGAATCTAAAGTACTATGTGTTCTTACTCTTAAGCTTTAGAAATAGTTTCACTTAGCTGTATGACAGTGGAAATTACAATGCTATAATAATAGATGAAACGAACAGAAATGATGGGATATATGCTGAGAAGAAAACTGATCTAAGCAGTCAGCTAAGGTTTCCCTGTGTTTAGGAGCTGTTACCAGCCCATACCAAGAAAGAAGCAGCACCAGTCCCTTGCTGGTTTTCAGTTGTTTGCTTCTTTGCTTGGCTGTTTTTCATCATTGTTTCATTTTCCTTTTCATTGAACTATCAAAAATGTTCAGCTCTAACCTCTTTAATTTAAAGCATATATCTTCTGTTATATTCTAAGACAGTTATAACTAGATCATAGGAAAAACAGAAGGGGTAAATTGATTATCCTCAAGCAATGTATCATGGACATTTTAATTTCAGCTTGAAGCATTTGGTTAATGTATTTTTCTCTCCTTTTTCAAAAAAACAATTTGCAAAACCCTCTTAGGAAAACTTGCAGGGTGTCTTTCTGCAGAGACTTTCTAAAATAATTTTGTAGCCTTATTAAAACACCCTCCTAGTGTGTGTTTGTGTGTGTGTTCATGTGGTGTTGCGCATTTTGTAAATATGCGTCAAGCCTGCCAGTATGAATTTACCTTGAGGGTACACTCACTATATTCATGGAAGGTAGTACCAGGAAGTCTTCTGATAGTAAATTATGCACAGTTTCAAGCAGAACTATTTACTGGTGTTCAAAGTTAACAGGAACAGGTCTGAATGCTGTAGCGGCCACATTTAGGATTTATTCTCATTTAGTTGGCAGTAAAACAGCTCTGAAACTCTCAAAAGTTAATGTAAAAAAAAGTAATCAGGAGGACATTACAAGATTCCAATAACTGTAAAACAGACTGACTCACCTGGCTGCAGCAGG
>NW_009952366.1:7732584-7748918 GCF_000747805.2 Chaetura pelagica | reverse complement strand
CAGGAATCTTGCTCTGTGCATGAGGATTAACATTAACAGAACTTTGGAGGAAGGAGAAGGTCTGCTTATCATTTCCTTCAGACACAATGCTGATTTGAAGACTGCAACAGAACCATAAAGTGCTACAAAAATACTTAAAGGTCATCGCATGTTGCAATAAACTGTAACCTAATTTATTTTTTTAATGCTGACATGAATCTGCTGAAACTACAAAAGCAGGTAACTTTTTCAATTAATGTCAAAATGTTCAATTTTATTTTATAGGTTGTTTTACCCATTCTAAGTTAAAATGATACTTTATTATGGCATCATTTTATGAGCCCAAAGAGACGTTTTGACATTTAGCATAATCTTCCAGAAAGTCAAAAGAGAAATGGTTACAAAAGATGTACTGAATAAAACACCCTGGAAAACGATGTAAGAAAGATTATGTTATAAATAGGAGTGGTGATTAAAGTATTGTTTTTCCCCCACTTCAGATGAGGGGGCTCTATTTCCCCCCGCCTTCTTAATACTCTTCAGCACTGAAATACAAGGCAAGCATCTTGCGAGAAAGACCTTTTAAAAGCAATAAAAATCCTTCTCCAGCCTTCATTTTTGTCTCGTTATTTTACCTGTAATCATTTGATGACAGTTTAGTGCAGGGGTATTATGGATTTAAGCTGCAATTTATGAGCAGTCTCTGCTCCATTCAGGGGCACTGCCGGTGAAGAGACGAGACATAAAGGCTTGAACAGTCTCACTTAAAGAGCCCCTTTCTCCCATCCCTCTCTGTGGTCAGGCGCTCATGCACCCCTGTCAGCCTCACCACAGTGAGGTGGAGGATGTAGTGGCCCCTCTCCTGCCTCCAGCATTTGTCCCCTCTTTCCCCCCTGCTTCTCCACTCAGCAATAATTCATCACCATGGCTCGTGGGCAGAGGGAGAGGATCTCCTCCACCTTGGAAGAAACCGCACAAGCCCCCCGGCTTCCCAAGGAGGTGGCTGCCCTGCAACCTGGTGCTGGGCCCCTCTCTAGCTCCTTCCTGACCATGGCCACCAGAGTGCCAGTCATGCATCCCAGGCTTCTCCGAAGACAAGAAGATGCTTAAGAAAATGCAGCAAGGGTTATTGATGCCTGATGCTATAGGGGTTGGCAGAGTGTCAGTCCCTCCTAATGAAAAGGTTTCATTTACCTTGGAGCTTGGGTCCCCAGAGCAGTCCTGGTTTCCACTCTGTGCCTGCAGAAGGACATGCCCCACTTTTCAGTAGCCACCAGAGACCTGAGAGGTGGGAAGCAACTCTGGGAAGACACTTTCTCCTGCAGGCAGAGATTGGAGGAGTGGATGAAAGGCAACAACAGTGGCCTGTTGAGATCCCCAGGAACCAGGGCAAAGCCCAGCAGGACCTCACTGTCTGTGTAGCTTCATCTCTTCTCACCAGCAAGGAAAAGGGAGGTTATACTTCATTAAGTATTAATTGCTAAGTGCTGACGTGGTGTCTGGGGTTTCTCTGTTTCAACAGAAGCTGCTTCCAGGGAGCCAGTAGCAGCTCACAGTTGCCTGAGAGCAAATATTGACTCTTCGCTACCAATGGGCATGAAGAGTTTCAAAACATGGTATGTTTGCATGGAGGAAGCAGTCCAGAAGGGTGAGGGGAGAGGCATAAGGGGAGGCCAGGGCCAGTCCTGCCCAGGGGACCATGAACATCACCTCAGTGGCAGAGATGCCCTGTGCTACCTCTGGGAATGGGACGAGCTGGGAAGCACTAGCCATAGAAGGCTGAACAATCAGGAGGACACCATGAACATAATGTCCGAACCCTACAGAGCCAGCATGGTGTGTGGGATCCACAAACAAGCTGTGCTTAGAGGAGTGTCAGAAATGGGACCAACAAGACCTATGGTCTGCTTGGCAGGACACCAAAGCCAACCACCCAGAAACACTGTGGGCAGGGGGGCAGTGTGGAGCTTGCACCTGGGACAAAGAAAGCAAAGGGAGTGCCATCGTGCTCTGGCACATGCCTCAGAGGTCTGGGGCTTGAACTCAAGGCAGTTGGGCAGGGGAAAAAGTCCGAACTGGTCTTGAGCACCACAGGAGGGGTGTATGGCCACCAGGTGATGGGAGCAGGGAGAGGTGCATCACCATCATCTTTGTCAGCTGTGTTTCAAGCAGGGTTTGGCATGTTGAGAACACTCAGTCCCTACATGCTTGTCAACCTGCTGGAAGAAATTTGCTTGGGGAATTTAAATGCTGGCAAATAATAGAAAGGGCAATGAAACCTTACTTTCGGACAAATTTTCAGCTGCAGTGAATTACCTGTGGCTTCCTTACGAACCTGGGGTGTTTCCTGCTCTGACGGTGCTTACTGGAAAGGCATGAAAATACATTGCTGGAAGAAAAGAAGACTAAAAAAAAAAAAAAAAAAGATAAAAAAAGAAAAAAAAAAGGCATGCATTGGCATTGCACAGCAAAAGGTGAGTATGAGAAGAGAGGGCATATAATTTGAGGTATAAGGCTGGAATCCCCATTGATCTAATGAGTCTCACAAGCTGCTTTCTCCCTGTATTTTAAATCATCAGATCCCTTTCCTGGTACCCCTTGCAACACACAGCCAGACGGTTTTCATCCTGAATGACACGCTTGCAAAATCTCCAATAGGCCTCATTAGCAAGGACTTGGTAGCTTTTGCAGATGTGTCAGATTTAACTTATATCTTACAGGCACTTTTTAAATATCCTTGTTATGACTGCAACTGCAATTTTGAAAGATTGTACCAACTCCAAATGACTGCAACTTTCTGACTGCCCCCAGGAAGAGGACAGCAGCTGCACCATTTGAGGTCAATGAGGAGATGGGGGTTTTCTGCTCTCCTGTGTTAATAAGAAGGCAGAATCTGAAGTGCCAATTTTGTAACGAACTCTCTGTCCAGTTTTCCTCCAGCTCTGATGCTGAACTGTCTGATCAATACTGAATCTAATTTATAATGATGACCCCTGTGAAGCTTGCAAATGTTATGTCAACATATCTTAATGGCTTTGGCTTCCTGAGTAGCCTTGTTAGCTGCAACCTTGTCTGCTTCTGCTACTCTCTTAACTAACTTCCACCTACAGAGCCCCATCTGTAACAATGTTGACCACAGCTCCCATCCTTCTTGCTCTCTTCTACCACTGGAAACTTCTGTGCTGTCGGTTCAAGTCATGTGAGAGCTCTCCAACAAGCACATGGAAGAAAAAGAGAAGAAGAGGGAAAAAACCAAAATTAATTCCCCTGCCGATCCTCCCCCTCCCTGCAACTGATGAACCAAAGAAGGAAATAATTGCTACTCTCTTTTAATAACAGCACGTTTACAGAAATTTCCATAAAGATGATTCAGAAAGGAATGCATGGATTTCTTCTCTGTGGGGTGCCCAAAAGGCTTTGCATTGTTCTGTAATGTAATGTTATTAGTACTCCATCTAATTTATATTTGCATTTCCCTGTCTCCAGGGCAAATTTTTACAACTCACTTGCAAAGTACTAAATGAAGAAGTGCTGCAGCGCTAAAGAACCACATTTTCTAGCAAGTTTTCAAGCCATCCATTAATTGCCAAGGGGCCAAACCTGAAAGGTGTTGAAGGACTCCAAAGAAACACTGAGTTTTGTCCATCCTCGTGCAGAGCTGAGAGCACACATGACAGTAGGGGCTCAGAAGTGGTTTTTCATTATGGTTGTTGCAGCATCAAAACTAGGAATGTACCCACATGGTGTCTGTAGGCTGTACTTGCTATAAACGGGAGGGGCAGTCTCCATATTTAACCTGGATGGGAGGTTGAAAGTGGAACAGAGGCAGAAGAATGATGAGTGACAACTGGAGAATCACCACCTTCCTGAGGTGTCTCATTGCCACATCCACGTGTGTGGCAGGATAATTTAGGCAAATCAGATTGTACTACTTGGATACTTATGGACACTTAAAGATCCCCTAGTTTTGACAGGGTTTCTCTTGCCAGTTACTGTGTAGGCACAAAGTCTGTATCCCAATGGAACAATATAGGTGAAGACAGGAAATAATATTAGCGTTATTAATGACTTTGCCTAAAGTAGCAGTAAAATCTCCTTTATGTGCACTGGGACACTGATGCTAGGAGATGTAAATTACTTGCTCAAAAGTCAGATGAGAAATGAGTGGCGGTGGAGAGGAGGAGGACACAGATTCACCAAGTCTCAGTCCCTTTCTTCACACTCACACAATTTCTCACCCTTCAGATATCATCAGTATAAAAAAAAGTATGACTATCTGTACATAAAAAACCCCGACATAAATTAAACACCACCAGTGGATTCTTAATTCAGAGAATGAGTATATGGTACTTCAAGAATTTGCCTCTCAGCATCTCAGGTTGAGATAATTTGGGTACAGCAACATAAGATGCAGACATGCCTGAATAGTCACCAAGGGACAATGGTTATTCTTTTCTTCCAGAAAAGAGCTCAGGCTTCACAGTCTGTGGAAAAATTATATTAAAAATCACAAGGTCTGTGAAAGAAAGAAACATAACATGCACATTCTGTTCTAAATATCTGATCAAAAGACAAGAAAAAAATAGCAGCTTTCTAGCCTTTCTGGGAAGCAGAATTTCATGATGATTTCTGTGCCTGTGATGCCAAGGCTGCTTCTTTGTTTTCTAATGAGACAATATTATAGTCCAATTAAAGCAGGATAAACTTATTCCACCTGCTTTTTAATGTCAAGAACTCTAGGCTGCAGTTTATGGCAAACTCTACTCACATAATGGGGAAGCTGCACCTGTTTAAACATAGGTCTTAATTTGGCCAAAAATCTTTACAGATACATCTCACATTTTGTTTTTATAAAATGACTCATGTCTCACTAGGTGCTAGCATTTCAGATATATTTGCAAAGCAGAGAAGTGTAATATTCCACGTGTCTTAGTTAGCAGCTCAAGACATGTTTCAACATGTTTAAAGACTCTTAATTGATTCAAGGTAAGGAGTCAGAAACTTGTACGTTTTTTTTCTCAGCAAGGATTCTAATAATCCATCCACCTGTTTGAAGGAAAGGATGAGCCAAAAACTTCATGTTGGATTGACAATCAGCCTTGTCAGGGAAAAAAGGGTTGACACCCCCCCCACCATTTTCTTTGGCTCATTCTTTCCATTCTGGAGGAAGGGTGGGATCTGCAGGACCAGTCTTCTGCACCTCAGCAAATCCAGCAAATACTATATGCAAACTGATGTCAACTTCAAAACAGCAACAGGAAGAAAACCTATTTTCCACTTCAGGAACTTGAAGGTAAGGTCAGAGGGGAAGCAATACAGACACTAGTGTTTATGAATATTGTATGAGCTTTAAGATGCAATGAAAGTTGTATTTTAAAAATTAGGTAAACTCTGTTCAAGAGAATGTCCTGCTTTGTAACTGACTGCAGTCTAAAATTCATTAGTATAGCTTTCACAATGGAAAAGGAAAACATCTGTTTCAGGGCTGGCCTCTCCTTCTTGCTTTGTTCAGTTATTCTTAGAGCCATTTCTCTCTGTTCCTCTGGCTTTGGTAGTCAGCAAGCAATTTTCTCTTTGGCAGAAGGTTTTTTGCATGGCAGTGATTAACATCTCCACACTCACATCAGTGAGATTCTTCATAAGGAAGAAAAACATGATACACCATCCTCAGAAAGACTTTTTCTACATACTGGATCTTAAGGGCAATAACAGTGGAATGAGACTATAAACATTCTCTAATATTTAGGAACAAGTACCTGTGATAAGAATTTAATAACTAGGCCATGCTTTTAAGAGAAAGACCAGGAACTCACAGTAAAACATGGAAACTGACCTTCAGCTCAACATTTAGTTTCTACAAGCTGAGTGCCTGCAGGCTTTGAATGAAGGGTGCTTAAACAAACCCCTGAGGATCATGCATATCACAAGACAGAGAATCATGTGCACTTTTTCTCAGTCTCCTCCCTGGCTGCACGTGTGTGAGCCCATATTCCTTGAGGGCTTTTCTTTCCAAAATATTTGGTTCAGGAACATTTCTGCAGTTCTGCCTCAAAGAAAGCCCTTGACAAGGTCTGTGGATGTTGCTAGACTAATCACACAGTCAACACAGAAAGACTCAAACTAAGCTTGGAGTCATGTGCAGTGGAAGCCTGTGCTCCTCATCTGCCTCAGTGCAATCTCTGGTGGCTTAGTTGGAACAGCTTTTAGTGGTACCTGGAGCTGATGCTGCACCCGAAAGGAGAAAAATCTACTAATGTGACACTTTCAGCAGCATAGGCACGAGCAGCTGCCAGGCAATAATGTCTGATGCCCTTACAGCCACTGCTTTAGCAGTGGAACATGGCCACAGACATCTGAGAAGTTTCAGCAAGGTCAGGTCAGTATTTGTACAAGGCAATCTGCCTGAAGGGTGCTTGAATTTTCACAGAGGTTAGAAAGGGTTAGTAAACATTTGCAAACAACTCCTCTGCAGATCCTCATATAGACAAAACCAGTGAGAGGGAAGGGGTGTTTAAGTTGGATCTGGAGGATTTGTCCATTAGCCAAGTCTCCTCTTCCTTATTTGTAGAAAACTCTGTTAAAAATAGGATAAGGTTCAGAAGACTCAGATCTGCCTTTCAAAAAAATCCAGATAATTGAAGAGCTTCTCTCACTGACACGTTTCTATTTCTGCTGTCAAAAGAAAAGAAAAACTAATAATGTTGGGGTTTAATAACAGAATATCCCCTACACACAGAAGGTCCTTTGATTTTGATTGCGAGTATACAAGGTAGGTTGCTGTTACCTGTGCTTAGTAAAGAGTGCACAGTAACATCATAACCAAAGGTCTGAGGAACAGGGCAGATATGCCACAAATAAAAGAAGAGGGGAGAGCTATGACAACTTGCATTTCTCTTTCACTCTGCAGGGATTTAAAACCAGTAATAAGTACATAGGTTTATAGATGTCCATAGATGAGGGGGTTTTGATTGCCTTTATGGCTATATTTTAAAGGCCTGATATGTTTAGAAACACTGGTTTTTAATGACTAGAACTGGTCCAATTTTCAGCCTTAGTATCTCAAAAGAGGTTCAAGATTACCTTCTAAAACAAAGACAAGAACGTAAGTGGTAAAATAGTCAAAATGGGATCTGATTTGTTGCCTGGAATCCCTATTATTGGTGGCCCTCAAAAAAACCCCACAAAAACATAACAAAACAAAATAAAACAAAAACAAAACCCAACACTCATCCTAAAATGGCAGCTCAGTGTTATAAATAACCATTCCCTGTGAGACTTTTGAGAGATATGCATTCAGCTTACTGAAAAAAACATATTTTTCTTTCTGTCACTGGAGTAGAGGCAATACAGCTACACATGAACATACTGCATTCTTTCCCAAACACTTCCCTGGAGAATTTCCAGTTAAGTTCTTATTCCATAATTTTTATAGTCAGCAATGATACATAAAATACAGAAATAACACAGTTTAACTTGAAGCTACCACCCTGAATTTCCACTCCTGATCAAAAAATCTTGAATTCACTTTAAAACTGAGTGAATTTCATATGGATTTTATGGTGTAGAAATATGTAGAGAATGTTTGGATGCCATTTTTATAAGAACATTTCTTATGGTAACTGAAGCTGCTATAAATTGAATTATGGAATATGAAAGTCCTTGAGGTTTTCAGTAGAGTTTGTGACTGCTGAAATGAAGACACAGAACTTGAGATCACAGGTGTGTCAGCAGCACAGAGGCTCAATATGATCCATTTACATGTAAAATTGAAATACAGTATTTTCTGCAAATATTTGAATTCCATTATAGGTGAGTACCTACTGGTTTTTCATTAATACACACTGAAAGAAGATTCTTGCCTCTTTGATGTTGGATAGGCTATATTGCAATATAAAGGTTTGGAACTGTGATTTCTTTAGCCACAAATATGTGTAACATGTCATGGATATTATACCTACAAACTCCTTGGACTTGAAAATATATGCCCTGATCCCACAGAATCTATTTATGCATTTCACTCTCCTGAGTTTGTTCATTACAGCAGTAATTACTTACAGGAGCAGAGCTTGCTTTTTTACTTCCTAAAACATGCTACTCCACTCTAATTACAATCTTTGAAGCTAGCACATTCTGTAAATAATTCAAACCTGTCATGATTCATGAAAACATGTCCAAATGCCCTGTAGAAACAATTTCATACAAAAACAAGATTGGGACACCGATTCCTAGATTTCTGCCTCTTCTGAAGCACTGAGGCTACAACAGGGACTGCTGCTGCACTGGGAAGTTTTGGGGTCAAGAACCGTCCTGGTGGCCCAGATACCTCCATGCCAGCATCAGGTAGTGCACGGCCTCAGCTTTGGCAGCAGTACAGCAACCCAATATGAATATGGTTCAAACAATCTTCCAGTTTTAATGCAAACGTCATAGCTCTATCTAATCGTTACTGAAGGGAAAAGGATGCATTTGTCAATCAAAAAGCTTATCTGAGGCTTCGCAAAAGGCTGTAAGATGCACAGTGGATATAAAGGAGAGGAATGAACCCTGGGTGCTTTGAGAGATGAGGTCAGGGCAAGTGTCTGCTGAATGCTAAGTATGACGGTGGGAGTTGCATATAGTTACCACAGGAACAGGTACTTTTGAAATTAAATATTTAATGCTGGTGAACGAAGTGCTTTTGAAAGACACTGCAGTGGAAACTCTTTTCTTCTTCCCCTACAGAGCAAGTGCACCAAAGGTACCATCTGAATACATCAAAGGTAGCACACAGGCCAACCTAGTAGCATGTTACTGGGTGACCCAGAGAAAGGCTCATTTCAAAGGTTCACTTTAATGGCCTGTCTAATATTTGACTTTTCTACTAAAAAGGCAGTAACTAATGAAGATTGTGGTAGTGTTGTTTTGTTGGGGTTCTTTTGTTGTTTGGGGATTTTGGTTGGTTGGTTGGGTGGTCTTCTGTGTGTGTTCTTTCGGTTGGTTGGTTGGTTGGTTTTTCTGCAAGCCTGTTCCTGCAATGGAAGTTGATGTTGTTGACATCAACTTAGGATACAATTGAAAGCCCAAACCTGAACATCACATGCTTCTGAACAAGCAAGGCTTCAAACTAAGCTTTAGCTCTGGTGCTAATGCGACGATTCATGTGCTTCCAGCTCTATGTGCTTAAGTGTCTCATTGAATTTCACATCTGTGACCTTGGGGGTAGCTAGGGAATTTGCTGTTGTGTATGTGCTCCCATGTCTGCTGTGTTGTGGGCTAGAAGATGGCATGGGTAGTAGCCATGCTCACCACAAGGTGAGAATAGGAAAGATTTTACAAAGGGTCAAGAAGTCATTGTGGGGAATGATCCCTTAACCTCCAAGGTAAGAGCTACCTCTGCCCCACTACCAGAAAGATACTGGTTTGCACAATTACTGAAGTAATGTACAGGAAGAGAAGGTTGCAGTAGCAGTTAACAGTGTAAACATGGAGAAGATGAATGTCTTAGAAACTCTGAATTTATCTGTTTAAAACCAGTTACATTTTAAGAATCAATGAAATATGACATCCTTTTAAAATGAAGCTGACCTACAACTGCAGGATAACACTGCACCATTTTCTGTTAAAGAAATAAAACTCAAGTAGATGATGTTGCAAAACAGTGGGATTTCAGAGCTTGTTAAATTATTTAAATTAGCTAAACAGATAATAAAAAGCAATACATGAATGATCTACACTTCAAAAGCTGAAGCATAGCTGTGCTGTGCTTCATACAATTAGTTTTGCTGCAACACTTGCCCTGTGCACAACTTGAGATCCACTTTGCCACAGAACTTTCCAAGTATGTACTTTTCAAAAGGCCATCTCATTACGCAGCCAATTAAAACGATTTGTTTGTTCATGATGGAATCTAATGTAGAGATTTGTTTTCTTCCAATAGATACCTTCTGCTAAGAAGCCAAATTGGCACAACTTTATAATTGCACTAGTTCCACAGGGAGCTACAAAGAAGCTTGTGAAGCTGGTATTTCTTCAGTGCGAATGAACCAACAATAAAGACAAGCCACTTATAAAATTTTCCACTGTGAAAATTCAGAAATATTTTACAGTTATAGAAGATTAAAGAGCCCAGCATTGTATTATATTACCCTCTTTATTGTGTTACTTATGTTATAATACCACATATATTATATTATCACCTTTATAGCTGATGCAGTGATGAAGTCTTTGCCATGAAGATTTTAAGACCAACAACCTGATATTGCAAAACCTTGTTCTTTGTCAAGCCAGATGCAAAAGATGTTATGAAAGTTGTCACAGTGACAAAATTTTGGCCTCTGTAGCCCAGATGAACCCATTAACAATAAAAGCCAAGCTGAGCAGAGCATTCAGTAACTCATTTGAATTTGTTTTTAAATTGAAAGAAAGACCTACAGAACCTTATAGCCTTTGCTTGCAGTGAATTTGAACAAAAATTTGCCATGAAGCATGCAGAGCAATATGCACCCTGCATCATGTAGCATGTTCATCAAAACTGCAGTATGTAGAAACTTGTGGATTAAAGCACAAACCAGAGAGGGACTGAGAGAAAATGGGATAGAGTTTTTTTAAAAAACTAGCCATAACACTGGACCCTAATGAATGGGCACAATTTCTGTAGCACATGGAATGGAATGGCATGGAAGCTTAACTGGCATCATAGCTGCAATGGAAGCTTTAGTGAAACAGATATTTTTTTGGCTCTGAATTTTGTTTTTAATTTTTTATTTTGGGGGAAAAAAGCAACAAAATAAAGACCATGAAAATGGTCAGAGGCAGGTCTGATCTCCTGAACCTAATGGAGAGACTGGTGGTCCTTGTTGCAGATCACCTCATCACAGAGGGAACGCTGAGAGCCACACATGAAAGACTTGTGTCATCCTTCTGGGCACAGGTGACTCTGCAGCAAGGGCAGCAAATCATGGATGCCATGACTTTCACATATCTCTGAAGGGCATGAAAAAAGATTGGCACTGTTGGGAAGGCTGGGAAGATGATATGACTGATAGCAGTACTGACAAGTTGTATTTATGGGACACCAGAAGCACGAGCTGTCCTCTCCAGGATAGTTAGCATTTCAGGAAAGACAAAAAATAAATATTAGCACTGAAGAGAGAGGAAGCCATGCTCCCTTTCATCCCTCTCCTTATCCCTGGGAATCCAGCCAAGAAATGAGGGAGATGAAGGAGGTTTCGCAGGACGCTGGGGAAGGGCTGCTGCATACCTGGAAGCTAAGCAGAGCTCCAGAGGAGAGATGCAGCTTTTGTCACAGGAACACAAATGATCCGGGAGCCTGGACCTGAGGGTTTTTTCCACACTTGTGGCATTAAACAGTGAATTGTGTTGCCTTTTCTTAGAGGCAGAAGTTTGGTTTATACAATTCGCTTTGGAAGATTAAAATTAGGAGCTAAAATGTTATGCTCAGACTCTTCTGAAAGTAGAAATTTCCCTTAGGACATCTACATTTACTCAAGCAGACCTTCCTTTCTAGTTCCAAGTATGTGGAACCAGCATATTCCTTACCTTGTGACTTTATAATCTTTCAAGTCAGTGAAAAGTAGCAGTCAAGTAACACCAAGTCACAAGTGTATGGTTGCGTTTTGGCTTGGTAACTCTCCAAGGTTGTTTGTTAGAGTGTTTGAGCTATTTTCCTTTGGACTATAAATGCCAGTTAATAATAATAATCATTATTATTGTGTATGAAGTTAAAATTTAAACTTGTAAAATATATGGCAGTGGCTGATGATACCCTAAAGTGAAGTTTTGGAGCTGATGAATAGTTTGTACTGTGAATGCTCAAACAAGATAAAGAATGGAGTTAATGCTGAAAAAAAAAATAAATAAGCTGGGTACATCTCATTAAGGGCTTACTGCTGTATTTGCATTTTTGTTTAATACTGAAATCCTGAAGAACTGCAAATGGGCTGTAACTTTGCAGTCTTAAAAAATAAATAAAGATTAGATAAATGCAGATGCTATGCAAATAGTCGATCAGCTGCAGGCTACTGAGCAGCCATTAACGTTGCTGGAAAGTTACACAGGTGATCATGAAAGACCTTTCCAGTAAGACTAAATGCCACAGTGGCGCGTAAGTTCCTTCTGACTCTTCCCTTGAATTTGTCATACAGGCTATACAAGGTAAACTCAAGTTATGCCTTGTTAGTTAGGGAAAGAAAATGTATCTGCAGGTGGGGGAGTACATGTAGAATTGCAATCGCCTACAGAAGAGACAAATAGTATAATTGGACAATGCCTGAATTACTGCAAGGGAAAAGAAATAACCTTTTCTATTATTTCTAGTTCTTCTTCATTATCAAGTAACATATGAGTATCTCCCACATTCAGGATCATACTCAGATCTTCTGAAAATGACTCATCCTAGATCAGAAGAGACAGTTGCTCATTTATACACCAGATTACAAAAGCATTTTAAAAATCATTCTTTCACTATCCATTTATTTGTCTGCCCCACACTTTCTTATTGGTGTTCGTTATGAAAGAGATTTATAATTTAAAACTCCATCTTATTTATCTCCTTCCTTTTAATGAGTAACTATAAAACAGGCATCATTTTCCTAATGTGCATTTTGAGTGTCAGAAATAGGCAATTTAAATGTGGAGCTTCAAAACACTATTAATGCTGCAATTTAGTGACAAAACATCTCTCAGTTTTCAGTGCCTCTTGCCACATTTCTTCATTTCAGTGATTTATTGTATTATTTCTCTGCCTGTAATAGTTAGTGCCCTAAGTAGCCGGTTTATTTTTGCATTTCTGTACAAATTAATATTTTTCAGTCTTGGCTGTCTCTGCCTTTGTTTGACAATCAGCCGAGAGGAACATGACGTAAGCCCTCCTGTTGTGCCAGGCCCTTCTCGACACCTTTTTGAGATTGTCTCTCCATTCACCGACTGTGTATGACTCCTGAATACTAACTTGGAAAAGCTCTGCCTGCCATTAATGGCTCCAGTCTCGCCAGAGAGCACCAACCACTGCTTTCTCCTCCCGAGGACAAGGGGGAAAAGCTGTCACAATGTCTAACATGAAAACCTAAGTAATGATAGAGATTAGATGGTTTCTTGATGATTAGCTCAGCTTCATCTGCTCCAAAGCCTTTAGAGAGGATGAACTCTCTCTTGAGCAAAGCATTGTTGCTCAGTGAGTTTACCTGTCTCCCCTCTCCTCTCAAACACTCTACAAGCACAAGTAACTTCTTTGTACTTGGTGTGTGGCATGCACAGCTTCAGGGTGCTGGATTATATGCCTGCCTGCATGAGGTACAATATAAATTATCCAGCATCCTGCTGCTATTTGAAGATATTGAAAGGCTGTTTCAATTTTAACATGCATTCAAAATCCAAGGACTATACCACTACACCTGTGTTAGATACACACTTGTGCTGAATATGGTTTTGTGCAGCTTTATACAAGCTGGTCATTTGTGCAAATATACTTGTGGTGCTCTGAGAGTTGTAATAGGACAAACTTTGCATGATGAAGTCCTCCCAAGATTTTCTCCTCTTCTCCTCCCAAACTTCAAAGCCTGCGAAAACACTATTGTGATGATACAGAGATGGCCTAGCATCAGTATTGACATTTAGGACTGAGGAAATAACCCCCAAAATATCAGGTATCTATTCTACTGTCATACAGCACATCTAAAAAAAATTTCCTTGCTTTGTGCCCTAATTAAATATTCTTAAGTGGCTGACACAAATGTATTACAGTGATGATGTTTGCAGAGACAGATATATCAAGTTAACAGCAATATTTGCCATTGGACAAATACCTGTAACCACAAGTTTGGTCCTGAACACAGGAATCCTGTGCTTCTTCAGATTTTAAGTCCCTTGCTGAGATTTTTAAATCTTTACAGAAATGCAGGCCTCCGGTTCTGGGGACAAGCATAGGGAAAACATAGCCTGCTTTTCTGCTTGAGCATTCCAAAAGGCTGAAGAGTTTGAATCTGTTAACTTGACCATGTAAGCAAAAATTATAACCATATTGTGAAACTGCAGGATTTATTGTGATCAACAGCTCATTCTTGTGCCACAAGACCAAAACACTTCAAATTTCCTTACAGCTGAGTGTATAATTTCTTTTGTGGAAGGATTATGTCCCACTGACCTATCAAAGGATGGGGTGGACATGCTTCTCATGGGTGGTGGGAGAGGTCCTTGCTGAAGTAAGTTGCCCCAAGCAAAAACCAATGCTGAGGCACCTGGAAAAAAACCAGTGCCTTTACATTTGTAAAATCTTCTCAGGCACGTCACATTGCTCAGCAGGGGCCAAAATAAGTATTTTAATCATGTGTTTCTATATTTATTTTTACCTAGGTGTATGTTTGTACAGCATTTAGCACTCAAACACGATTTTTTTTTACCCCAAACTATAGTACCAAAGAAGGAAACCTGCCACTTTAGCAGGAGCATCCCTGAAGCCAAGCCATTCTGAGGTTCAGTGGAGACTGGCTGAATAGGAAGATTGTTAAAGTAGATCCTAGTCTATGGGCTGGACAACACTGTGGAGTGGACTTTGTGTGAATCCCCCAAGACTTCAAGTTCCTGTTCAAAACTTGGGGCACCCAGGATTTGGAACATCTTTGCCCTCTAGTCACTGTACAACTTACTAATTTTATAAGACAGCAAGTGTTTTAAATTCTGCCATTATGAGACCAGATTATATCCCTTGGCTATTCCATTTGA
The DNA here is from genome assembly GCF_000747805.2 of Chaetura pelagica. Taxonomy (NCBI): domain Eukaryota; kingdom Metazoa; phylum Chordata; class Aves; order Apodiformes; family Apodidae; genus Chaetura; species Chaetura pelagica. The sequence goes on along the minus strand of NW_009952366.1, from coordinate 7,734,221 downwards.
TGCTGAATTTTACCATGAGAGGACTTCAGTTTGTATAGAGCTTGAAACAATAGCTTGAAAGACATATATTCTCCACCTGCAATAAAATAAAAAATACTGAATTTTTGTAAGAAAAGTATGAGATGTCATTTTACTGAACGAGTTCACCTGAAAGAACACATCAACCAGAAAATCGTTCTCTACATGCACCTGAATGCTCTTTGATTGCTACAGTCAGTCACAGACCATCACATTAGTCTTTGAAAGAAGAAACTGCAGACTAACTGCAGAGACTCGAGGACATTAGGCCAGCAGGGCTTGGAGACACTCTTAAAGTTTCTTTCCCCACTCACACGGTGTGAAACTGCTGAGCATTTTGAAGTTTAGTTGACCACAGAGGAGTCTGTCAACTATTTTTCTGAGTGCTAATCATGACACTTTTGTGCAGAATAAAAGCAAGTCATAATAGGAAGAAGCAGTGCCCGGGAACAAGAGGATGAAGCTGAACCACCTGAGAGCACCATTTCAGGCACACATGCAAGGTCTCTCGGGCCAGGCTGCCCAGTCCTTCAGGCTGGTCCTTCAGCACAGCTGCTCTATCCCTTTTTGCTTCTTATCTGAACCAGTCATTTATCTTTTACTTATTTTAATTATTGGCCAAATTGGTCATTTTCTTATTCTGACATTTTAATTTTCTTTGAAGACACTGATTTATTAAAGAAAATCTACCCAAATCTTGTATCAGTGGCCCTCAAGATGGAAGCAGTCTTCTTCCCTTTGAGCAAAGTTTGCACAATGTTCTGAAAAGAGAAAGGTCTGAGTAACTCACTCAATCTATTGTATCCAAAAGGCACGTGGACTGTACAAAAAACATTTCACACTTTTACCACATTTTCCAGTAGAAAAAGAAAGGCTGGAAATAAATGTGGAAAGATGTAGTTCAGGTTTATTAAGTCTACTTGACCCTTATGTCATGTGCTGACATTTTAATTTTACTGCCTGACATTTAACAGATCCTTAGCAGTCCTGAAAAAGTTAATGATTAAAAAAAATAAATCAACCACTCTGCATAGATAACTTAAATATATGCAAATAAAATAATTAGCAGCACCTTTTGTTTTATCATATAAAAATGTCCACTGTGGTGATTTTTAATTGCATATTCAGCATGTATTTATTCACAGCCTTTTGACTAATAGCTTACCCTATTTATTTATGTACTAGTTGTTTCTTTATACAGGAATATTTATCTAAGTGTTAGGAAACAAGAAAAAGACACTGCTATAATAATTCATAGTATTCCTAACATTTGTCAGACTTCTCCCTCCTTTACACAACTGACCTGGGGAGGCACTATTACGAGAATGAAAGTACTGTGATGCCTTTGCATATTTCCTACAACAGGATCATGTCCCTCCCAGCTATTTGCAAGAAATCCTACAGGAACAATTATGAAATACTCTCATTCATTTGGCACAATGGCATATGGAAATTTCCTGCAACACTAATTACTATGGTTGCAATTTTTAGCCAAAAATGTCAGTGTCTGGGATTTAATTAGTCTGCAACAGGATTTTAAAACTGACCTTCTAGTTTAGTTAATTAATTTGCCACTTTTTTTTTTTTTTTTTTTTTTTTTTTTTTTGAGATCTTTTTCC
>NW_009952366.1:7725536-7732465 GCF_000747805.2 Chaetura pelagica | reverse complement strand
TTTTTTTTTTTTTTTTTTTTTTTCCTTTCAGAGAGCTCTGTCACATCAGTTTTTAGGAGATTTTAATTAAAAAGAAATCACTACTTCCAAGGCCAGCAGAATATTTAAAAACAGTTTTGGCAAATAGAATCAATACAGTCAAGTTCCTATTATTTCAGAGTTCCCCCCCAGCCATTGCCCACAAGTGCTAAGATTGCTAGTCAGGCATCTGTAAAAAGCAGTTTGCAAAATGTTAACATGTAATGAAGTTTTTCCCCAATTAACTTTTCATCCCTATGCTTGCATCAGCACTCTCTGTTGATAGTTATTCCTTTACATGAGTTATTTTACAGTATTAATTAGACATCTGTTTGAATCAAAATATTGGAAAGCAAGACACTGAAAATCTTGGAAATTCTGAATTGTCTCAATGCTTGCAATAAGTGTCTGAGGCTGATTTCTCATTTGAACCAGAAATCTTGATATAAATGCAGTTTCTGAGTTATAAAGACAGAACTGTGTGAAAGATTTTTTTTTCTTTTTGTTCACTTTTATCTTGAAATGAGCCAAAATACACCTTTTACTCCATCCTTTTTCTTTGTGACAGTTACTGTGTGGAGAAGTTACACATTACTCTTTCCTGTGGAGAAAATTAAAAATAAGCTATCTAGCAGTTCCAGCTCTGCAGCACATTCCAGCTACTGAACTGTGTCACACTGTTTTAAAAGAAGAACTATAGTACATGTCCTGAAATGGAAGCAGCTGTGACTTTTTAGGTGTGAAGGAATCAATAAAGGAATGAAACGTACATGGACATACCTGAGACTGCTCTTGGCACATGCACACATGAGAGCTATAGTGTGTTATAATTGTAGGGAGTTTACAGCTAAGATTTAATCAACAGGAGTATCAATGTTGCTAGCAAACCCATGCAAATGAACCTTACACTTGCACATACCAGTGCACCTATGTGTGCAAAATGGAAAACTTTGGCTCAAGACATTCATTTGCTTCCCTTTTTCTCCAAAAAAACTAGTGTATTACATTGGGTGAAATATCGTAATAAAAGTGCAGCTTCCAGTAAATCCTCTCACCATTTTGCAGTGCCGAGATGCCTAGGATGAAAGAGTTCTAGATATGGAATAAACACTGAGTAGTAATTGCATTTCTTCCTGATCCGTGATGTTTACCTGGAAGGACAGTTCTTTCTGCTCTCCTAGCATAGAGACACAGGCCCTTCTGACTTCCCTTGACTTCCCCATCTTCAGCTTCAGTGTGTTCTTATTTCTTTTCTGTATTTCTACACTGCTGTCTTTCAACAACATTTTATTTGAGGTTTTCAGAATACTTCCTCCCCCCCACCTCCCCAGAAAGGAGAAGAAGAGCAGGTGAATTCATCTGAGTCACTGAGTCTGAGATATTCCCTTGGAGATAGTCACCACATCCTGGGCACTCTTCAAAAACTGTTTCTAAGGCCTACCTTGTACAGTCCAAAAAAAGGATGAGAAGGTCCATGTGAGATAAGGCATGTGTTCCTGTGGACAGATAAAACTGACTTGGCTTTTCATTAGCACTTCAAAAGCTGAAGGCTCCTTGCTAGGCTGTGCTGCATGCAGGGCCATCACATTTGTGTTCTGTGACTTTGCTAGAAGAGCTGAGTTGCTCTCCCAGTTCATTGATTGCATGGGTGACTGAGCATCTTCCACTAGGTCTCAAGAATACAGGGATGGACTCCCAGAGAACTTCACTGTCACTGTTACCCACCTGTCCAGCCCAGAACACAGCTAAAACTACTGTTAGCCTCAGGGGACAGCCTTTTGGCAAGAAGGTGGTAACCTTTAATTTCTATGGCAGCACTTGTTGTGGGTCTCTAGTCATATGTTCATCCTCTTTACCCCAGATCCTCAATGAGACAAAGGGGATAAAGCACAAGTAGAAGAGTGACATCATTGTGGTTAAGTCATTTTCTTGTAAAAAATCCCCAGTGATATATAATTTCAGAGCTATCACCTAGGATAGCTCATCAAGCCACTACTATGATCAACAGCAGTATCTTTGTATATCTATAGCTCAGTCTGCCTGTATCTGTCAACCTTCCATTGCAGGAAAATGCTTCTCTTTTCCCCCAAAACACCTTCGAAGCAGAAGAAGTGGTGATGAATCAAGAGGAAAAAACAGAGGTAGGAAAGAAGCAAGATTCAAAGGGGGGAAGAAAATAAAATATCAAAGAAAATAATTTCAGAGAATATGACTATTTGAAGCTCAAAAAAAAAAAAAAAAAGGATTACATCTTTATGACACCTTCTCCATTGTTAATATTGCAAGTATGAGCCAGCAATGTGAGCTTCCAGCCCAGAAAGCCAATTGTATCCTGGGCTACATAAAAACAAACTTGGACAGACAGTTGAAGGAGATGATTCTCCCCCTCTGCTCTGGTAAGACCATACCTGGAGTACTGCATCCAGATTTGGGGTCCCCAGCACAAGAAGGACATGGAACTGTTTCAGCAGGTCTGGAGGAGGGCCACAAAAATAATCAGAGACCTGGAGCACGTCTCCTATCAAGACAGACTTAGAGAGTTGGGGTTGTTCAGCCTGGAGAAGAGAAGGTTCTGAGATGTTATTGCTGCCTTTCAGTATGTACAGGGGGCTTATGGAACACATGAAGAAGGGCTTTTGACCAGGACATGTAACGACAGACAAGGGGACATAGTTTTAAACTGAAAGAGGGTAGATTTACATTGGATATAAGGAAATAATTTTTAAGGTGATGGTGTTGAGACACTGGAACATGTTCCCCAGAGAAGTTGTGGATGACCCTTTCCTGGAAGTGTTCAAACACAGGTTGGATGGGACTTTGAGCAATGCAACCTGGTGAGGGACCACCACTAGCTTCAGAATGTTAGCTCAGTAGAACATAGTTCATCACCGGTGAGTTATAAATACAGTGTCAACTTGCTTTTCATAAAAAATGCCTCTTGAATACCATGAAATCTCAAAAATGCAAGATCCTGCATTAGGTGTTCCATAATTTCCAGGAATCTGCTTTTGATGTTGTCCATTACTCATTCATCAAAAGAGATCCTATGGACCTTTTCAGCCTGCACATGCCTGCTTTCATTTCTTGCTTGTGAATTTGCCTGAAGACACAAATTCTCTTCAGATATACTTTTTCTCATCTTGCTGATCTTTTCCTGCATCATTTCATGATGCTAAGCTCCACTGCAAGGACTACCAAAAATGAGATGAACTGTCTCTCTTATTTTAACCTCTGAACACATCCTCTTGACAGAGCCAGAGAGGCTTTGTTTCACACATGACTGAAAGAGGCTGGTGGCTGCAGTGTTTGTTGACTCTTTGTGCTCAGCAGGGGAGGGAATTTCGTAGCTCACACCTTTAGCCGAATGTTTCACAAGCAGTGTCACTAAGTTAAAATCAAAGAATTTATCTCCCTTTTAAACAAGAAGCACAGGGAGGTTATCACCTTCCAGTTGCATGGTAACTGTTGACCATTTAACAGTTCAAAGCAAGTTCTGACTGCTTTTTATTCTAACATAAAATACAGACCTTGCTTATTACTATATGCTAAATGAGTGGGTGACAATTTCTGTCTCAGAAACCAGAGAGCAGAGTAGCAGTAATCACTTGTGAAATGAAATTAGGCTTACAGGCAGATAGACTGAACACCTCATTTCTACACTACTGTTAGCAATTTTGACTTTGCATTGCACAACGTATGTTCCAAGGGCAGAATTTCATTAACCTGAACATATTTTGGGCTCATCAAGTTAAAATTCAAGCAAGGAAAAGAAAGAAGAGTCGATGTGTCTTTCGTAATATTTCTACTGTTAGAAGCTCCAAGGGTTTCAAGAATTGCCTGAAATCATTAGTTCATTTTCATGTTACCTTCACAGTCTGGAAGGAAAGTTCCTTCTCTACCAGCTTTGACTGTCTACAGCTTTATTGTAAAGGACCCTGTAGACTTATGGTACCCATAGCTGTATTAATTTTCATGCTCATTCAATAGCTTGAGGTACTTGTTCTGCCTTCAATAAAATCACCCCTTACCAATCAATAAAAAAAGCAGAGAATATGAATCTTTCAAAATCAATAATATGTACAATAATTACACAAGTGTGATAGTGACAGCCAGAATGTTAAAGCAAATCCCAAGACCCATGATCTAAAAATCTCCAGAAACTAGCAGAAAATTATGCAGTTTTATTCACTTGTGCTTTTGTATGAGCCAGTGTCAAGATCAGATGATGAGTGGGTGTATTAACTCCTCAGCCTATTCCCCTGGCTTTCACAAAACAGGCTCCACTTAAATGCAAGGATTTTCAGTTTGATCAAAAACTTTCTGCTGCTGGCTACCCATGGAAATGGCAGAGTTCAGACAAGGTGGCAAAGGACAGAATAGTGTATGAGTGCTAATCTCTCACACTAGCCATTCATGTGGTACAAAGAGAATTCACAAGGTAGCCTTACAAAAGGAGGAATCACAAGGCTAGTTAGATATGATTGCAACAACACAAGCCGAAAACAGCTTGGAAAGTCCATGTTAGGCCAGGAGCGAGTCCTTTAGGTGAAGGGCTGGGTTACTCCTTTTCTTCACATTTCTCAGTCATATCAGAAAGTTGGCTGGTGGATGTTCTAGAGAATGCCCTGCTTTCTAAATAATATATTGATGTAATATGTTTTTAAGAAGCCTGTAGTCTTCAAATTCCAAGATATAAAATAATTTCCATGTAACAGCACAACCTTTCCAAATATGGAGGTTTTCTGAATCTGAGAAGTTTGCAAGCTATGGCTGGTTTTCTTAAAGTCTTTCTTAACACTCCTTCTGAGCTCCACAATCACATCTGTTCACTTTCCTACAAAAAAAGTAACAGGAGTATGACAGTAGGAAATTATGAGAGATAACGTTGGATGGCACGAAAGTGTTTTCACATTTGCCCCCACTGCAGCAGCAGTGCTTGTTCAGGTTCAGTCTCGGTTTCTGGTGTTCTTAATTTCTATTGTGTTGGTGCATAAATCTGAAGGACCAGGTTCACAACGTTGACCTTCCTTGATTTTGACCATTTCCTAAGTATGGTGTATTAGTTGACAGATTCAGAAATCCAGTGCTCCATGTGCTGCTGAAGCATAACTTAAAGCAGACCTTCTAAGTGCTCTGCAATTTCATCCCTTCACCTATGCTCAGGAATATGAAAAGCCTCTTACAAATAACTTCCTCCACACACTGATCCTTTTTTTTTGTTTGTTTGTTTTTTTTGGGGGAATACAGATTGCTGATTATATCTTTACAGAGGCAAAAAAATATATGGATTACATTTAGCTTTTTCAAACTGAACATACTACTCAGAAAGTTAAAAAATCCCTTCTGGGGAAGGTGTAAGAAGATTTAAACATAAACAGCAGCCACAGCTTGGTCATTCATATATATTGTTGCTTAAAACTGTTGCGGAGAAGTGGCAAGGTGAGAAGTAAAATAACAGAAAACTTTAAAAATAAGATAAAAATTTGTAAACGTGCACCTATATTGATGTTTCAAAGCAGCACATTAGAGCTCAGGTTTATCAGCAGGTTTTTTTGGAAACTGGTTACACCAACATCAAAAAACAGCTCTAGCCTGTCAGTCAAGAGTTCAGTAAAATCTTGTTTATGAGCATGTGCACTTCTTAGAAATCCTTTGGTGATAAAGTGAGCTTGGACATAGCTTGCATTTCCTGTGTCCTCAGCCTCCAAGGAGATGGATAAACTTGTGTGAAAATAAACTTTCCGGAGTTATAAACATCTGCCCTTTGATCATGGTTCTAGGCAATCAAGCCAGAGAAGCTAAAAGTTGGATCAGACAACAGGATGAAACAGAGATGTAACCAAAACATAAGAGACAGGGAATCAATTTGAAAAAGTAATTGATAAAAGGAAATAAAAAATTGACATGATCACTACTTTATCTTTTTAATTCAGCCATGGTTTTCACTGCTATTTTCGTTGCTTTGCATTACCAAAGCCTCTGTTTGTGTCTTCCCTATTTTTCCTTCTCATTTTAAGTTTTACAGGTATTTTTAAAGGGCTCTACCAGCCTTTAGAGCCAGAAAAGACTGGATAAAGTACACTAGAGAAGTCAGACATATAAGCTCTTAATCATCAGGAGGGAAGCTTTTCTGAAAGACTGAAAATCCAAATAAAACCTAACTTTTCCTCAGGGCTGGCCATTTGTAGTCATCTTATTATCTCAGGGCCTTATTCTCCTACTTGGGTTATTTTGTGCAGTGGCCTGCACCACAGGAAAAACCAGGCAAGCAGAGATGGGTGCCCGCAGGGCTCTTTCGACGTAAGTGCATTTCTTTCCCTGCAGTGTTTGGGCTCCTCTGTTGAAAGTTTCCCTATTCATTTCCACAGTAGGATTCAAGACCAGAGAGTTTGCCTTGTTAAAAATGACCAATTTCATGCAACCACAGTACTTCAGAGATATATATGTATATGTATACACAAATATATGTATGCATAGATATATAGATAAAGTAAAGATTTGATGCATTTAATTGCTTCTTCAGAGCTATGGAAGGAATACAGATGGTTTTAAAAATACCAGCAAGTAAACCCTGAACATAAACAAATATTAAGGGAGATCAAATCTTTGAATACAATTCCCTGTCAAAACAGTGCCTGGGACATTTTTTTAGAATCAAAGTAGCATGGAAAACTTCATTTGGCTTGATTTGGTTTTCCAGCTCCCAGTAGGAGTCAACTGCCACATTACCATGTACACAGAGAGTGGCAGGTCTTCATACTGGACAAATAAGATTTGCAATTAAGTCCTCATTGAAAAAAAAAAAAAGCCAAAATTCGCCATCAGGAGTCTTTGCAAAGAATTTAATCTTTTTTTTTTTTTTTTTTTTTTTTTTTTTTCCCCTTTTTTAAAAAAGGGGGGACAGATGTCCC
>NW_009952366.1:7693480-7725380 GCF_000747805.2 Chaetura pelagica | reverse complement strand
TTTTTTTTTTTTTTTTTTTTTTTACCCAGTTCTAATAAATGAGGTGACAGATGGTCCCAGATTCAATACAAGGGTGCACTGGCTCAGGGGACTCTGTTCTCGGGTAGCAGCTGAACCCCAGGACTGGGATGCACCCTGGGAGGTGCCTTTTGTTTTAATGGGTAACACTTCATATTTTTGTTCTCCCCCACCCCCCCTCTTTTTGGTCAAATTCACACAATGGCTTGAAAATTATTCCTCTCTAGGTTGCCTTTTTGTACTATTGGCAATCGTTTTGTCCTCCTCCAGTTCTTAAGGGAAAAGGCTTGCACAGCTTTTGCATAATGACTTCCTTATCTGTGCAGCCAGCAGCAACACTGGCAGTGCTGGAAATCTGGTTTGTTAATTAAACTAGTGCTCCCTCTGATGGCTGGATGTCAGTGCCCCAAAACCAGGACTTTCAAAGCCAGCAAGTGCATTGATTTTTAAACAAAAACAAACAGTAGAAAAAAGATGCTCTAGTAGAGTTAGAGCCCAGATGATATCCCAAAGTACAATGTAACAGTTGTCTTGCAAATGAAAATTATTTCCTGAATAAGCACCTTCACTGAGTTGTATTATTTTGAACTCTTCGCAAAATACGATTTTTCCTTTTTGAGCGTGCATGCCAAAATTACTTCTCTCTCTAACGTTCACATCAGTCAGGAATAACTGAGAGTGTTTGAAGTTTATCTGGTGAACAAGAGAAATAACTGAACTTTCATGTCCTAATGCAGTTGAATAGTGAATGAAGGTGGAGAACTGAGTTTATTCTATGTAACTTTGGGCTCTGCCAAAATTCAACTCAGGAAGGTTTCAGAGACAGAACTCAGCACCTGTATTCTAGCTGGAGTGCCATCTTCCAAGGAGCTGAACAACTGCAATAGAATGTGGAAGACTACACGCAAGTAAGATTAAACAAGAAAAAATGCAGCCTGTTAAAGTTGTTTAAGACATGCCCTTTAAAGCTGCATAGCACTTCATGAAAAATTATATACAGCCCAGATTGCTCAGGTTTCAGTGTTAAACTGTCCCAGTGGTTTCCGTGACACTTGTTGAAGAAAAATGAAGAACTTTCCACCAAGGAAACTGATGGAATAATTTTTGTGTCCCTGTGTTTATCTCACTCATGTTGATGGAAGGCGAGTCAAAAAGAGTGTAATGAAGTTTTGCCCTCCTTGCTCTATTATGACACAGTGACAGAGAGACTCATTATTACTCTGTTCTGTTTACGAGGACGGAATTAGATTTTTGAAAAACTGTGATTAACCAGGCTTTCCACAGAATGCTGAATATCTTCTCTAAATTACAAATCTTATGTTTCAGAAGTAATGCTGTTCTTCATTTCAAGAAAGTCGTATGTATCAACTTTTTAACTAATTAGTTACCTGGTGCTCTGTTGCAAGATAAATGCATTTGGGGTTGTGTTATTAGCAAACAACTTATTATTGTGTGCAGCTCATTGAGTTGCCAAGCACTGCTTGCATTAGAGGAGAGTTTCTCTACTTGTTCAGCATAATGGATTTTAGGATAATTTGAAGTTTGTAAGTTGAAGGGGGTGAAAGACAAACTAATAAAAAAAATCTCGAGACATATGTGCTTCATCTCTAAGATCAGGAATTCTTTTAAACCTACCTCTTTGTAGGACACTGTCATCTGCAGAGGTGTTTCTTGACAGGGTTCAGGCTTTGGCTGCTTTCCTGGGCCTCTGACCTGCCAACAGGGAATTGTTGCACCTCACCCGATCTTGCTGGACATGAGCTACATTCCCAACTAAATCTATTTCTGAAGCCTGTTCTCCTCGATAGCTCATTGAAAACATGTCCTTCCTCTTTAGAGACTCTAAATTTCTTTCCTTCCTCCATTATTCCATTTTTCCTCTAGTAAAGCTATTTATCATTTCTGTTTCAGTCTTGGAGTGCTTTATACTTGCTCCCCCTGCACAAAGTATTGTCTTTATTTGCTGCTGAAGCCATACATTCTTCTAGCCCCTACCCCTCACCACCACCTTCTTCAGTGTCAATCTTTCTCTCAATTTCCCATTTGTATTAGCTCAAATCTCACTGAAATAATTTCCTGCACTTCAGGTACCACAGGGAAGATCAATACCAATTAGGAGAATGTATTTGTAATATAGATGTATTAAAATTTTTCATTCTCATAGGCCAATTTTATTCCTCCTGAAGGGTAAAATCAAGCAACAATTCAGTGACAATTCCCTTTTCCTGAACAGGGCTATATATCAAGTTAGCTAAGAGCTTAGCAAGGAACGCTGCGTTTGCCTACAGCAAAAGTCTTACCCCTTCCTATCAAAACACTTCCTCTTAGTTACTTCTAGATACATAATAGCACATTAAACAGATCTTGGTTCAGACCTAAATGGAGGAAATAGCTAATACGTGACTTAGAGCCCTGAAAACCACCGAGAAATTATTTTAATTAATGAATACAATGGCTTTTTGTTACCTTTATTGGAAAAACAGTATAATCACAGTGCTGTTTTCTTCCTTGTAGGCAAATTCAACAGTCCCATTCACTTCCTTGGGGTAGAAATCCTTGGCACAGGATTTGGCTCACAGTGTTGTCAATATGGGCGTGGAAGTCAAGATACATAGTTACTAAGCCTTTAAGCTTGGAAATTATTGCAGAAAAGCTTCATATTCTGCATCAAAATGCTCAGTCAGTTCCTCATGGAAAGATACTTGTCCTGTTTTCGTTAGGGAAGGAATCTGTGGAGATTACATCAAAGAACGACAGGGAGCCTGAGGACTCTCCCCATGTCTTCCACCACCAGGAGGGGCCATAGCTGCAACCAAGACCATGTCCTTGATTTGTACCACACCCCTGCCGTCCTACATCAAACCCAAAAATGACGTAATTTTTTTCATAATGTAGCCAAATTCCCAAACCCTGCGGATTTGCCTGCTCTCCCTCCACAAACTGTCTTCAATGGAGAGCATAAAGCACCCTGCACTACCCCTCTGCTACTAAGTGCACCTCAGAAGGTGGAAGAGAGTTATAGCACAAAATAAGGACAGGCTATGCTGTTTACTGCAAATGAGAGCAGCAGAGCTGGGCTGGGGGGGGTGAGCTTTTCACAGCCTGGTATTAAAAGGTAACTGTCTGAATCTCTGCTGCTGTCAGGAAGAGCTATTCTCTAAAGCAAATGGATGCCTGACAGTGTTTACTCTGAAAGTCTGAGTTTAATAATGACCTCAGACTTTAGTTAAGCATTTAACAAACAGCAAATTAAGATTTGCATTCTCAGAGAAATTACTGGAACAGGCCTAATCTCTGGTCTGTCAATCAGGCAGAGGGAAAACATTACAGGAATAAATTGCTGTCTGCTGTCCTCCTGCCCGCCTCCAGACAGGCAGACTTGCCACCCCAGGAGAATGTGATTTAACCAGGTTTGTCTTCCAAGATGGGCACAATTCCCCAAAAAAGGCCATTCTTTTGTAACATGTGGTAACAGTTTCAGGGGACAATCCCTACATGCAACATATCTTCAGTGCTTTCTTTAGCCCAGCAGTCCCTTTTCCTCTGCTCAGGTGCTGGAGTTGACTCCTTCTTCTGGAACTTTTCTTAGGTGTCCACAGCTACATGAGACCAACAGATCAGACTCTTAGTCCCTGGTTTGCTAACAGTTCACCAACTCTGTCTTTAAAGTCAGTACTTCTTCTTTGCTTTTATTTTACTTGCTTCTTTTTTTGTTTGTTTGTTTGTTTAAACAGCTTTGGCAGTAATTCTGTCAACTCACTGCCTCTTTCCTCTCTGCTCAGTGCAGCTTTTTTTTTGTGTGTGTCACCCCTTCTTCCTGCTGCCACAGTAACAATGTCTTGTCCATCTTAAATTATCCAATGTGGCCATGCCACACATCTCAAAAAACTGCTGCTAAATTTCAACCAAAAATGTGCAGAGGGCAAGGAAAGAACCTGGAGTGCAGCAGCAGAAGGCTTGAAAGCCTCGTCACATTTTAGTTCCAGATCATAAAGCTACTACCCAAGGGAGAGGGCAGTGGGTCGGGGGCAGAAGGAAGCCTGGGCCTTAAAAAAGTGCTGCATGACTGGTGCTAGATCAGTCCATCTGGTAGTTCAGCTTCTTTATGGCTTGCTGTGAGAGAATCACAGGGCTCCGTTCTTGCATGAGAAAAAGCAGAAGACAGAGGGTCTCTGCTGTGATCTGAGATGCAGTTCTACTTGAGCCACTGACAGTCTGAACATCACCCTGACCTCCTGGGGCAAGAGGCAGAGAGTAGCAAGAGAGGGGCAGCAAAACCTGAACAGGGGTGAGTGAGCAATGTCATTTTTTTCAGTGACAGACAAGATTTCCAGTCAGTGTTTGTTTGGTTCTTCCCCCCAAAATTGCTATCAGTAGGAGAGAATTTACCACTAAAATGAACAGAAACATTTATTCCTGCTTTGACTGCACATGGTAACTCCCTCTCTTCTGATTCTTTGTCAAGCTTCCTCCACACAGGCTCCTTTACAGAGTCAGGGACCCAGGGTGTGAATGCTGTGGTCCCAGGGACACTGATAGCCTCTTCTCTGCTTAACCCAAGATTTTACCAGTGTTCGAGACTTGCAGGCTCTTTGTTTCGCCATTTCATTCTCCATAAAAATGCAATAATCAAAAAGTCCAACAGAGTTTGCAGAGGTTTCTAATCCAGTACTCTTACACATCAAGACTGTACAAGAAATAAAGAAATATATGCAAAATGGTAAAACTCCTACCTGCTTTTCCTTCATTCAGTTTCCTCACCAATCTAAAGTGCCAGATATTGAAGTATTCAGGAGGCACCATTTTCTCTATCTTTGGGGCTCCTCCTGCCCCCTTCTCAGGCTGTGAAATGAAACTGTCTTTCTTGCTTCCTGTTAGGTTTCTTCATCCCTAGAAGGGCTCATTCAAATTCCCCAGCATGTCATGAGGCTGTAAAGGGTCTGGCTTTTTAAAGCTGGCTACCCTCTCAACAAGAATGCTTAAATTCAAAAGAAAATTATCAAAGTGCAACATTTTTCCATCATCATTCCCATTCTTTGTCTCTGAAATGTTCCCAAGCTGAAGACAAAAGCTCACTGGAAAAGGTAAATAAGGCCCTGATTCAAAATGTGAGTAATGGAACTAAAATAATTGTTACAGGGCCAAAGATATGCTTTTGTTTGCATATCTCAGTTTTCTAGGAGTAACTGTTAAATGCATGTGCAATTTTCCAAGAGCACTGATGTAAGGAGCAGAACTAGCAACACTCCCAAAATATTAGATTAACACTTCAGAGAACATAATTTCAGAAACGACAATTCTGGATTTAAACATAACTTCTAAACTCAGTTAATTCATCTGTGACCTCCAGACATCTGTTTTTGTTTTTTTTTTTCAAATTGTGAAGTGACAGTAGCTCCAAGGAAAGTTTTGCACTGAATGTGTGAAGGACCAAGGGGCCCTTTGGGCCAGTAACAGCCTGGTAATCTATGTTAGTAATGTGAATAATCAACTAGGACAACACATAGTGAGTGTCATCTTGCAACATGTTAGGAGGGATTTGTGTGGGTTAAGGCCACTGGGAGAGGGACAGAAGAAAAACACACAGGTAAATTTCCTATGGTCTACATAAACTCTACCATGATAGGCAGTCATGGACAAGTACATTCATACCTCCTGTAAGCAACCAATTTGGAAATCCACAGAGATGCATATGTTTCAGTTATACAATTCCCTCTTGGAGGTGTTCTGTGTGATGTACACAAAGACTTTGTAAGTGCAATAGTGAGGTACAAACCAGGAGAAAGAAAGGGGTTTCTGAGCTGAATCTTGTCTTCACCCACTCTTGTCCTGTGCACAGCTTGAAACAGCTTTCTTATGGGGGTGGTCTGGAGTAGGGGGATGGTGATCAATAGAAGAACAGTGCACTCTCTTCCCTCCTGCCCTTCTAAGATAATATGCCAGTCGATGGAAGATTAAGAAGATTGAAGTTCTGAAACTTTTATACATGTAAATGTTCTCCAAAATCTGGAATTCAAGAAAGGACTGAAACACATTTTTCTTATTTTGTGCCTGCCAAGTGAGTTCTGTCATTAATAGATCAAGTATAAATAGCCCACACAGTTGGCTTTGGTAATTTTCAAAATGCGATATACATAAATTTAACTTTATAATCTCATGATAAGTATGACTGTATGAAGAAATAATAAATTATACACTCTGTAATGTAGCTTCAGATGCTGCCAGAATATTTTATTACAATAGCAAGAGTCATGCCATCTAACACGTGAGGAATAAGGGGAAGATGCTTTCCCTTCTTCTTCTGTGCCCTACAGAAAGCCAAACCATTTGCAACAGTTCTTTTGCAGGTAGCTCAACTCATTTTTTCTGTCTGCATTGGGGATGTAACACTTTGGGCAGAGTTCAGCTAGGGGAAGGTAGACGAAATCACCAGGGACGAAATGTTGTTGGTTTTACATGTCTATGACTTTTCACAACCACATGAGATAGAGGAGTATGAAATGTTATATCTAAAATTGAAAAAAAATGTGACTCAAAGGTGGTCATTTAAAAAAAAAAAAAGTAAGTTGGGAAGGAAGGAAAGGGAAACATTGATAGGGTAGGAAGAGAATACCAATAAGTATGTAGAAGTTCAAAACTTGAGAAGAAGTTAGTCAATCTCCACCCAAGTTTTCCATATTTCATGATCTTTTTGGTTCATTAGCAGAACCGAACCCCCAAACCCCAGATGTCTACATCCTTAGGACTGCTCTGCTCCACAGACACTGTTGTGACTACAATCTCCAGTCTCCATGTTTGAAGCCCCTATTAAATGAGTCAGCTTGGGTAATACTTTTTAAGTGGGACAGCACAAACACTGCAGACAAACAAATTTGCTGAGCTAAGCATTTACCCAGATTTTCAGGCAGGATTTGCAGCTCATGTAAAACTCATGCAAAGCCCTGTGTTGTCATAATTCCCCTTCCAGTACCTTCAAGCTACTTCAAGTGAGCATTGGTGGGGTCAGCCCAGGCAGTCAACCCCTAGGCTCAGCCCTGTACTTGCCTAAGCCTTCAGAGTACAGCTGCAGAGTTCTGTAATGCAAACTGCAAGACTGTAGGCCTCTTGTCCCCAGCCAGCATGGCTGGTGAGTTAGGATTTTTCCATCTCTTACTAGAATGAACAGACTGCAGCAATATCTGGGTTAGACTCTGCTGCAGTCCTCAAACAGCTTAAGTCGCAAAATTCTTGAGTGATGGACTTGGAGGAGGCAAAGATTTTTCCTAATGAGATAAATGAAAGAAAATATGCTGATTCGATGCATAATTGTTATGATAGAAAGCCCAACATGATGGGCTGCTTCCTACTCTGTTAATATCTACATAAATTGGCATAACCATTCACAGATCTTCTTACTATCTGTATTATATCAACTATATTTATGTATGTTCATATACACATATTTATGCATACATACACATAGATAGATAGATAGACAGACAGACAGATACATGTGTCTTTCTCTTTAATGTGGTTAGAAGCAAGTAGTGGACAGATGAAGCAGCTGGTTCTTGATTAATCCAGGAAACGTGTGACATTTACAGGAATAGAAAAAGCTACACAAAATGTGCCAGAATCCTGACCTTTGTCAAATGTGTAGTATCTTCTGGGACTTATGGGATACCCGGATGCAAGTCTTTGCCTCACTGACAGGCTTCCATTTACTCATCCCCAGCAAGAACTGCTGTCCATCTGCTGGTCTGCCCCAGAAGAGAGGACTGATTCTTGTGCTACCTGGAGCAGAACATGACTGTCTCAGATGGGTCGAGCCAAACAGCCCAGTAATTAAACCACCTGTGTGATCTACAAAGGATCAGATGATCACATCTTATCTTTCTTCATAAAATTACACATTCCTTCACACCAAGTTTGAAGGCCTGCTTGATGAAAATACTTTCTAAATCAGTACTGATCCATCTAAGAAACACATGCACTAGGTTTCTCATTGATCACTAGAATTCCATCACTGAAAAACCATAGTTTTAAAGTGATGTAAACAGGGGACAGAAAACTCTTTGGTCAAGCACTGGTTGTAGGATCTGCTTCTGGAATAAATTAGGATAAGCTATACTGCATTTAAAATTAACCTTTTTAACACAATCTTTCCTCAGGGACAGCAACCAATGCCTGTGTATGGGAACAAAGACAAGGAAGAGAGGAAGAGAGAGATAGAGGAGAGGGATGCACACAGGCAGTAACTCTTCTTTCTTTTTTTTTTTCTTTTTTCTTTTTTTTCCCTAGCATCAGAAAATAACAGTTGTGTTATTGTGCATGTATCTTAAGGCAGGATTTGTTCCCTTTTATTGCTACATATCCCTTCCATTTCTCCTCTCCTAGTACATTTAAGCTTTCTGCTTCATGTTGAGCCCATCTTTGCTTTGCCACCTTGGAGCCATTTTGTAACATATGGTCTATAAAGTGCAGACGTGCAACCGCTTACATAACTTAAGGCTTGTTGGAGTACAAAGACCTAAGTATACAACAGATGCACAAACAGACATGGGGACAAATGTGCTGTGGGTACAAAATGATGATGATACTGCTCAGAATCAGATTTATTCTGCTTCTCCCGTGGAGTACACCTGTCTTCTGCTGGTGATACATGCAGCACCAGCCAGACAGGCTTCCTCATCCGAAACTAAGCTTAGATCTTCCCTCATTACTGCACTTGTGATTCTCCCTCCCACACCTCGTTTGCACAGGGCAGTTATGTGTTCGTCAAAGCGTTTCATTAGCATATTCAAGACATACCCCCAGTAGACCTGAAAGCAATACACACAGTTGCAAACAAATAAACCTAGATGAGCAAACACAAGTATACCTTGTGGGTTCACAACAGGTTTTTAACAAATTCCCAGGAAGGAGATTAAAAGTCATAACAGTTTAGGTTGTAAGAAAGTGAGTCTTGTTTGTTACTTTCTATGGTAGTTCATGATGCACTTTAAAGAGTGTCTGTTCCTCATGCCATGAAGGGAGCTTCACTAAAGGACCCTCAACTGTGATTTTCTGCCAGATGGAACTATTCTAGAGCCTAGATATTAGCTCCTGGGTCCTGCTCCTTCACTCTCCTTGGTTAATGCAAAGACAATGGAGCTACTCACATTCAGTTGGGAATTCTTTGACAAACCTTCATTTAGGGTAATTCTGGTATGAATGAGTTTACATTATCTGATTTTCCCTTTGACCCAGATATTTGAACATATTTAAGGGGGGCTCCAGCAGTCTGGAGAGGGATCTTTAGGGCGTGAAAATATATATAGAAGGTCTTAGACCAGCAGAGAAATGAAAATATGGCATGAAGCAGATTGCTCAGGCAAGTAGTTGAAAAGCTCTCCTGATGATTTATTATAAAAAAGAACTTGCTTCATAGACTGAGAAATCAAGGAAGCTTTCAACCCATCACACAGCACTACAGCTTCAGGTTCCCCAGCATGTCTCTCACAGCCCTCACGCCCCCATACTGCAGCACACACTACCTGTTGGGTCTGCTCCTGCATCACTTCTGTCCCTCCCTCACTGAGGTCATGCCTTGTCTGTTTAGGGTGCTCTTATGTCTCTGAGACTGCAAAATCTGTGTCAAAACTTCTCCATGAGTTATCAAGGAACAGGGGCTGACTGGCAATGCGAACATAAAAGCACAATTTCCTTCTTACCTGCATGAAACCAGGAACCTTTCTCGTTGCCTGCAGTAACCATGTAGATACTATGACAGAAAGCAGGCTCTGAGGCAACAGTGAGTCTTTTACTAGCATATCTTTCCTATTTAGCATCCTCAATGGCTTTGCTGCCAACAGTTTAATCACCTTAGAAAGCCATGGGTCCCTCTGACAGTAAAGGATACTACCTCGAATTACCTCAGCTGCTTCTTCCCATGGCTATATTGTCAGACATTATCAGCAAATATTTGCTTGTTATAGACTGTCATTGAGGGAAAAAAACATGCCAGTCTTCTTGCCTTCCAGGTAACTAATGCTTTGTTGTTTATCCAGTGAAGGCAGTCTTCCTCAGATTGTTCTCTCTGTGTATATTGCTCATCCAGACAAGCTGACAAGTGACAAGCAGTGCCCACAAGCAGAAATAATTCTGAGTATATAAAAGAGCAAAACCTTTGTATTTAAAGTGCCATGAGTTTGTTTTCTCATTGTCCCCACCTACTTCTTCCCAATCTCCATCTCATGGTTTATACAGAGGGTAGGGTAGTATGATCATTTCTGACAATGAAAAGCCTTATTGTTCCTAAAAGGAAAGAAAATCTGCTGTATTTGTTAGAAAATGAGGGATTTTGGAGAAGGAAAATTACATGCATTTCAGCCACTGTTTTCCAAGTTCAGTATAAAATGACACAAAGATCCTACATACTGCTTTTAGCTTCTGGTACAAATTCACTTTGAAAATATTAAGAAATATTCTATCATTTTCAGCAAACACCAGAGTTGAAAACACCCACATTTATCCTCTTTTATTTCCTTGATCTTTTGTATTGTACTACAGAAAAGCTGAAGCCTTTATTTTATTTGGTTAAGGGTAAGGAGAAAGGTAGGAGTTTCAATTGAAATGCAGAAGCTACATGCCAACTTTCATGCCTCTCTTTTGAAAAAAACCCCACAAACCAAACAGAAAGAAACATTGGCTGAGACTGCTATGTAAAGTTGTAATAGAATGTTAAACACATATTACTAGAACATAAGGCCTTCAGTACAGTAATGTGTGTAATGACTGGTTTAAGCATAATGGTGAATCATCACAATAATAAAACATAAAAGAAGTACCAGTTCTTAATTAACCCCCCATTATTTTGGTAAAAGTGCAGCTGCTTTATACCTTAAGTGTATATAATTAAGTGTATCATAAAGTATGGTTACATTTGTCTAATACTTGAGCACTGAAATGGAAAGCCTTTGACTAGGTGCCATTTTACTTTTCCTGTTCAAACTTAGAATTTTTAAAGTTGCAGATTAATTACGCTTACTCTTAAAACACAGAAACTTATTTTAAATTCAGTCATATGAGACATAAACAATGGAGAATCTGAAGTCTTTCTAACAACAAGTCTTAACATGAATCATGCAGAAAACGGCCTCGGTCTGTTACCCACACTTCCTCTGATCACTGGCTGCATGTTAGAAAAGTGTTTTCAACTGCATGTTAACCTCCAAATAATTTGCTGAAAGACAAGTGATTTTGTTTTAGTCCTTAACAACCAAGACCTAAAAATTTTTTTGAATCTGTTTTGTCCTGCTTTAATACTGGTGATATTTTCTCAAAAACATGAAAATGTATGTTGTGCCTCTCTCCCATGCAGTCTTGCCTTTCTCATGCTGTAGTTCACTGCAACACATAAGCCTTTATTCCTTTTCCTATACAGGGAGTCATGTAACTCGGAGTGTTTTCCTGTTGTGACTGAGATGAGGAATTATAAAAGACTAACACTACAATTTAACGCTTCAGAGAAACAGTGTATATCATTACTCCTCTGTAGCCAAGCACACTAATTAATATTTATTGCACCTGTCAAACCAGTAGCCATGGTCAATCCATTGCTGCAGCAGTTCAATGGGAGGCTGGGCACCATATTTCTCCTTGGCAGGCATGTTTAGGACATCAACAAAGACAAAAGCCCTTTTCCCCAGTGGAGCTCTGTAAACCCTCTTCTTTCTCCTGCAAAATTAAACCATTAATTTTATTCATGTTAATTTTCATCTTACTTGGAAACAGCAGAAAAAAGAGAGAGGAAGAGAAGAAAAGAAGGAAGGGAAATCACACACTTTCAGGGGAGCCTGCCTGACATTATTATTAGAACCAGTTCTTTTGGAATCCATGACCTTTTATTTTTATCAGATGTGCCGTAAAGGTCACAGAAACATGGGGAGGACATAGTTATAAATCTCCATGGAGTTTAATCAAAGGTGGCACGTTGCTCTGAAGTAAACAAGCTAATAAAACTATTCCAGTTTAAACAACAACAAAGAAAAAAAAAGAGGAAAGAAAAAAATTCTCTGTTAAAGACTGTCAGCAAAACCCTGATTAATGAGAACGGCTATCAATGGAATTAATTAGGCAAGAGAGATTATAATAAGCGAATTTCAGTGTTGCACCTACAGTAGGCACTTTGGCACCCTGAGTGAAATGCTTTTATTTCCAGCCCTATGCGTCGTTCCAAAGCGTGTCACGGTGCACAGCGTGCTGCAGGGGAGCTGCATTCACTCCAGCTAATTACAAGACAATGAGAACTTGAACCAAAGGCAACTATAGAGCAGATTACTTCAGTTCTGCCAGTCTGTACCCTGATTACACCATGAACACTTGTGACACTGTGAAATAACAACATAAATGGAAGAGAGCTGAGATATGACACCCAGCATTTCCTCATGTAGTATGACAACAAATTTTAATTGCAGACCTTACAAGAATTCCCCCCTCTCCCTTCCTCCCCCTCCCCTCCCCCACCCCAGAAGTTCCTGGTTGGGCTGTCAGCAAAAGGATATTGTACTCCATGTGGGTTCTAGGTAAGATAAGAAGCCAAAAGAAGACATTAGTTCTACTTCTGCTCAAGGTGGATTTGTTGTGCTGGCACCCTGAGATATGTCTAACATACCTAAAAGACAGAGGGTCAGGCAATGCAAGGAGAGGAGAAAGTGTTGAAATACCAGCTACCAAGAGTGGAAGCGGTGAAACAACCCAAAAACCTGTAGATGTAGGAAGAGTAAAGCATTTGCTTCTTTTGGAGATGTAGATCATTCTAGTGAAGCCCAGTCCTGCAGGACTCCTTGTGAGCACTGAATGTCAAGGGTTGTAGAGTATTTTATAAAATAGTCAGTGAACAGGTATTTTAATGTCACAGATGTATCTGAATACCATCATGCTTCTCCCTGCAGAAGACTGTGGGCTGGGTTTTTAGCAGATGTGCAATACTCAGAGAAGTAGATAAATGCTTTGAAAATCTTGCTGGCTGTCTAAATAACTCTTTGAAATGAGAATTGGCTGTCAAACGTACTAAGAGACATTTGAAAATCACTCTTAGCAGTTACATGACTCAATACATGTCTAAATACCTTAGGAAATACAATCCTTTATGGTTACATATATAAGGACAGATGTATACATATTTTGTCTCTTACACTAAGGCTTGTTACTCAGATGAGTCTAGATCCACAGGGAAGATTTAGGTGATGCCACCAATGGCTTTTAGGCACTCTGTCTTCTTAAGGAAACCACAGCACGCATCTGGGTGCTCGAGGTTTCTTTATACAGTGGGGAAAAGAACAGCTTCAGAGTCACTGCCTGGCAACGTCACCATCCAAGGACCTTATCTACCAGGATACTTCAAGCATCAGTGCAAGGTGAAATCACCCTTTTTAAGGGAAGTTAGGCACATCTCTCCTCTTATTTTGCATGAGCCGATGTAATAGCTCATTGCTTGGTACAAGAAATGTAAACTGTGCCAACCCCAGGAAAATGCCCTGGGTAGGGAAGCTCTCCTGAGAAATGGCATAAGTTCCTGCCCAGGTGGAGGGGTGCCCTGAGCCTGGGTCCTTGGCTCCCACTCACAAGAGTGCAGACAGCTGGAGAACTGGAGGCAGAGCAGGGGAGGTGGACTGCAAATGTCGGGGGACTGAAATGAGTGCTAAGTGCTGACGTCTGTCTTGTGAGTCTAACCTACATTTCCTGGCTCTTTAATTCCTCCACAGGGTTTATTACATGAGGCTGATGAAATGTATCAAGAACTATACTGTGGGCTGAATGTGGAAATAAGCCTTTTTCCCTCTGCAAATAATTATAGACTTAATTCTTGGGTCTTTTGTCAGCTGTCTCACCTCTCCCTTAAATGCTGTCGGGTGGTTCTGGTGCCATAAAACGGCTTCAAAATAATACTTGAATTAATACAGCTTCATTTAGATGACCATTTATTTTATAGTTCCAGTTAAAATGTTGGGGAGATTTAACAGAAGATAAACTTTGCACTCGGCCCTTTATGCTAGAAGAATTCTAGCAGTTTAATGCCTTGTTCTGAGGGGCTAGGGTTAACAGCATTTTTCTTTTTCCCTGACAAATGAACTGTTAGTTAGCCATCAGTTAATTACTGACAGATAGAGGTGATATATTAGATAATATTTTGTATCAGAGAATCGCAGGAATTAGATGCAGAAAAGACCTCTTATGTCATCCATGTCCTCACCAATATGGAGCTATTTGGTATTCTATATTTCTGTACAGTTCATTTTACATGACCTAAGAAATGCTGCTTTCTTTCACTGTTTCTCCCAGAGTCTATTCATTATCAGGAGTTTTTTCCTAACTTGCAGCTTAAATGTTCATTACCTTATTATGCTTCACAATGAACTGAATTCAGTGCTTCCAACATAAAGTCATAATTTTTACTTATCAGGTGGAAGTGTACCTTACTGTATAAAAACGTCAGAGTTATCACATAGTTCCTGTCTGATAAAACATTACTCAAATCCTGCGATGTTTTCAAATCTTGAGCTATTAATAATTTAACATAATTAATTCAAAGCACTTCACTCAATGTGAACTAGCGAAAGACGATGGGGAAACGATGCATATTCCATCTTTCAAGGGTGGAATTAAATATGGAAAACAAGGAAAAGATAAAGAGCTGCCAACACTTACTTGAAGTGCAAGTCACCTGCTTTGAACTTGCTATAAATTTCACGTTTCTAAGACTTTCAACTAACTACACAAGCATAAATAAAAAAGCCCTTTCCCCTATCACAAGTGAACAATTTAACATTGTTAGAGCTGTTTGTCAGGCATAAAAAGAAGAGAAACAAATTAACAAATGGGAGAGATTTTTCTACAAAGGGAAGTAGCAATCAAGCAAATTAACAGTCTTGTAGAAATTCCTTTAAAATGGAATACACAGAGATTCCTTCCTCTTTTTGTTAATGCTTATCAGCAGAGAGTATTGGATCACTAACGTTTTTGCTTGATTAAACCTTCTTTAAAAGCAGGTTGTTGTCGCTCTTTTCACGATGGGATTGCTTTTTTAATCTTATTTATTTAAATCAAGGCTGGACCCAATCTTTGTTTTCCTGGTTGGAAATTCTTGCTGTTAGAAAGAACTGCAGGTGCTAAATTATGGCACAATACATTGCAGCTGTAGAAGTGCACCTGGAAAAAATTAGGCTAGTAATGAAAATTTCACCTGAAAAGTGCCAAATTGGAAGTCTCAGAGATTGAATGCTTCCATTAAGCTACCACTCAGGAAGAAACCAAGTAATAAATATTGAAAGTTTCTCTGTTTTTTACTTTGACCATAAGGACTGATTTCAGATGTGTTTTGCTCTATATTTAGGAAAAGAAGGGAAGAACACTGAGAGAGCATGCTCATCTCTCATCTCCATTAAATCCCTAGCCAACCTCTACTGCCAATAGAGGTACCAATTAGTGCTAATTGTAGTAGACACTAATAGTGTAGACACCTGTCACTATCTATTGAGCTGGGACCATCAGTAAATTCACAAAGGCCACCAAAAAAGCATCTGGAATAATAATGATCATCATTTTGGTACTGACCCAGTCTGAAATTAAACTGTTGAATCTGAGGTAAAAAGCTGAGCAATGCTTTTTGAAAGCAAAATAATCTAATAAAAATAATGCACATATATATATTGTTTTTTATTACAGAAACACACAAAAAATGATACAAGACTGGTTACCATAGCAACAGTGCTTCCTGCACTGCACGGACCAACAATCCTCACTATTTTGGAGCATTAGAATAGATTCATGCTTTATAAAAATAAGCTTAGTGGTGAAACGTAACTACCCCCCTCAGGCAGTGGCAGGACCTGTGTGGGGAGAGTGATGAACCCCAGCCTGTCCAGATCCCCTGAGCAGCTGAAATGTACATCACTCATACCCACAGAGGCAACGTTCAGGTTCTACTATTTTGTGTGTAATAATGTCATTATTTCACATGTAATATGTCACAAGGCAAGGAAAGGTAGCCACCTTTCATTTTTAACAAAAAGCATGTAGAGTCTGTCAGCTTCAGCACAACAAGGGCATTTCAAGGGCTGAGCTTGAGTGTGTTTCCAGGCCACCTACTGATTATGTGATGTAAGCCATTCCATTAAATGCTTCCTTCACTGAAAGTGACTGTGGGAAAGACAAAAACCCCTGTGATGTGAATCAAGCAAAATCAGCCATGCAGTCTGCAGGATATGTGCTGCTTGGCTTGGGAATAGGAACCAGCAACTGTTGGTCTTGGGAGAGCTTGTATTTCTTGCAGTTGTTCTGCAAACACTCCAGGCACACTCTGCAAGTATTACTACAGTGATAATAAGCCCATAAAACACTGAATATTAGAGATTACATGTAAGCATGGTAGAGAAAAATTAAATCCATTTAAAATCCCTGCCAGGCCACGATTAGCTATTATTATTTTTTAATTCATTGTAATACACACTGTGCACAAGAAAAAAGCCAACAAACATAAATGAGAGGGAAGTTAACAAATACATTGATTTACATTTTAACTTGGGCCTCTGGCCTGGAATAAATGGAAGTGGTAAGTCGAGATGAGCAAGATCTGTTCTGAAACCTGAGGGACTCCTGCAGAAATACCAACAGGATGCCATTTGTGAGGGGTTTCTCTTTGGCAATGAAAGGGACCACGTGCAGTACTCAGAACAGGTCATTTTTCCTCCATGTAGAACAACTAGACAGCCATGGATTCGCAGGAGGTTTCTTTGCATCAAAGGAAAAGTGGGATCAGGAGGAGGGTTTCTGTGAGCTGTTTCCTGCTTGAACCTGAGCACAAAACAAATTCACAGGAATTATGTTTAGATAAGCAAATTTCCCAAATACAAACATGTTTCATTTTCAGTTCACAAAGTACCTTTCTGGATTTCTGCACGTTGGGAAATCTGCCATGAAGCCTCTCTCTATATTCTAATCTCTTGTAAGGCTGCATCTCTGGGCCAGCAGCACAAATCAGCTCTGGCAATGCCTGATGGGCTCAGCGACGCTGGTAAGGACGGTCTCTTTTCTTCATGCCTCTCCTGGAGAAAGCACAGGGAAGGTTTGCATTAATCACTAACTCTCCAGGGAGAACTCTGATCTGGAGTTCCTTTTGCTCACCAGAGGGCTGTGCAGACAAGCATGGAAAAGTGTTAGTTCACTCCTTGCCTTTCAGTACAGCTCTTCACATTCCCCAAGCAGGCGTGAAGTGATGTGCTTAATAGTGCAACCTGCCTATATGCCCTGATGGAAAATATTGCTGCAAGCAGCTAAGTTTCCACTCAGGGGCCTAAGCGTACACCCTGAAAAAATCCTGTCTGTGAGAGAAGTTACTTGGCAAAGATCTCCCTTTTTTTTTCTTCAAGAATTAATTGCATGTGGTCACCAAGGAATGATAAAAGAGCTGAAGCAAAAAACTTCAAAACAGAAGCAGTAATCAAACTATGAAAATCACTCAACCCACATTTGCTCCAGCAGGTGGGTAAATGCAATTTTCTCCAGGAGAGAAGCAGCATGAGAAAAGCTCCAAGGAAGAAGATGAAGTTGCTTTTCTAGCCCCTGAGGAGCATGTTTCTCCATCTCATGTTCCAGGCCAGAGTATTTTGACTGACACAGAAGAGGGCACACTGCAGCCCTCGCCTCCCCCTCAATGCTCTTTAGCAGAGGGTTTGGACAAATTAAAAGCCTAGCAGGCATGGGCAATGGATTACAGGGTGTCCTTCCTCCCTCACCAGTTCAAAGAAGGACAGTCTAACCTTGTCATCAGGGGATGAAAGAAATCTCATTTTTGAGAACACAATGTGCACTAACTGTTAGTCCTCTTATTTATTTGACTGCTTAATTCAGTACGTGACTTCAGGCATGCAGACAGACGTCTGGTGTTCATTTTCAGTCAGTTGACAAAATGCCTGGAAGTTTAAGTCATTTGATCAAATACTCTACTGAAATAATCACTGACTGAATCACTCTGACAGATCCAGGATGGGTTCTTTAACTGATTTCTTTATAGACCAGAAAGTTGCCTTATGCTGCATGTAACTTTAGTGTCTCTTTGATCAGGCAGTTTGGCAGTGTTTGCTATGCTGAAGGTACACTGTGCACCACTGTCACAGCCTCCCACTGCTTTCACTCTGCCTGAAAACCATGTATGATTGACTGTCTCCTCCTCCCTCCTCTGAGGTCACCATCTTCATCCTGCCTGGACTCAGAAAATGACTATCTGAATGGACCTGTATTCATTTGGCTTCCCCTTGTCTTAGTCCAGTACCTCTGTGGTCCCAGGAGAGGCCTGCACCCTGCCCAGGCTCCCCTTGGTCCTTATCCATGATAATGAACATCTTCATTAGAGATGTTTTCTGAGGGTTTCCCTGATACCACAACCACCCACGGCCTTCTCTTAGTAGCTAGGCTGCACTTCCCAAATTGCCACCTGTGTTTCCACACAACTTACTTTCATAGCACCCACGTCAAGATAATAGCAACCTACACCACATGGAGCAAGTTGGGTGCTTTGTCATTCCATAATTGACTTTTAATACACTAAGTTGTGTTGATTTGTCCATAAAATACAACATGCTTTGTCCTGAGGCTTCAAATTTAGCTGCAGATGTTTAGCAATTAAAAAGTTAATAAAATACAAATAATGACCTTTCTTACTAGAGTAGTTTCTCTGTTCTTCACTTTTATAAATCTCTGTGATCAACTGGAAACCTTAAAATTAAGCTCTGCAACATCTGTACTACAGTTTGATTTCATTCTCACAGAGTGCTTGTAGATGCAAACATTAAAGATTCACTCTGAGTAAATGTTCCTGAAATGTTTGCTGTCTGATTCAGTGAGGAGGCAAAAGTAACTCTGGGAAACTATGCTACAAGTTGTAGCATATGATCCTGGCCTGTAACAGCTAACCATGAGCCATCCTGGATGGGCAAAATCAGGGAAAAAACCTCATCTAGTCCTTAAAACTCTCCAAGATGAGTGGGTGGTGTTTCTCATTCAAAATAATTACATTTCTTTCATACAGTTTTGGAACACCACATTTCAAATTTTTCAGCAACTTTTGGCTCAGAAGTAGAGACAAAAAGAGCATGAGAGGCACTTTTTCTCAAAATATGTAGCAGTTTTTCCAGACACATACTACATTTTTCAGAATCTGCATGTTCTCACTCATTTCATAGCTAGTCGATTGCAATCCATCACCCAAACAGACAGACTTCTCATATGATTTTTATGAACTGGAAAATCAAATTGTGAGTAATCAAAATTGGTATTTTTTTACTATCTCTGTGTTGAAATAGCACTTTCCTACAGTCTGCTCAAGTACTATATTTATAACCAGAACCACAGGGGTAGACTATCCAGAGCCTGTATGACATCTCATTAGCATCCTTACTTAGGAATATGCTGGGTCATGAACCAGACAGTCAGTGTTTGTGTGTGGTGGGAAGAAGCATGAGGACAGGACCCAAGGGAAGAGGTACTGGAAGGGAGGAAAACTTACTTTCATGTAGCCATAGTATTTTTTTTAAAATTATTATGATTTTTTTTAAATCTCAAGGCTTGTCAATCATTCTTTGCATGTTATTTGTTTATGATAAGGTAAACTCTAGTTGTATTGGCTTTCTTGTGGCATTGCACATGCACTTTATATAAATTGAAAACAGTTCCCTCCTGAGAATTTTCCTCATTTAAGAGAAAATTCTTTTTTTAGTGTGGGCTAAAATAGTGCAGCTGTCTCCCTCTGAGAGCACAGACTTATGGTGATCTTGCCAGCATTGGGACTGATAATTTTTGGATGTCTAGTTATTCCAAATCTTCTGTCTAGACTACCGTAATGTTTTCTTTGATGACAGAAGTTTGAGAGCACAGCTTAAAAAAACACATTAATATAAAATAAAAATACATCAGAGATGAAAATGATTGTGACTTGAGAGTCCCTCAACAAATACCCTCATGGTATTTTATGTTGTAGGATATATTTCTCTGTGTTCTCTGGAGTCTGTCAGTTTTCATAATAGCATTAATCGAACTCCAGTGTGCACAAAATTGTATTCTTAATGCAGTTCAACTATTTATGTTATGGCTGAGTCAAATTCTTAGGGTTTTTTTGTTTGTTTGTTTTGTGTTTGTTTTGTTTTTTTTTTTCCTCAGGGAAGCTGCAATTATTACAGTAAGTTTTAACACCGAAAATATAATCTATAATGTTCTTAACAACTCATGCCAGCACTGAACACTTTCAGCACTTTCTCTTCACTTTTGTTTATTTATTGCATTGATTGATGTCTGATGTTGCCTGCAGATCTCATTTCTGGTGTTTACAAATACAAAGTCCCAAGTTTTGTCCAGGCTGGCTGGCAAGCAAAGCTCTCTGTATTGATAGGTGCAGAATACAGTATGAGCTCTCTTTTATCATGCCAATTAATGTTTGACTTGTTTGTCTGCCATGCGATGAATTAAAAATGCATGATTTAGATGCTGGAGAGCTAAGCATTTTCTAGATATAATCCCCTGGATGCTGCCATTCTTCCAGTTGATCTTTTTGCCCTCTGTGTGTTGGCGAGTACCATATATAGCCTACTGTTCAGATCTTTCCATAACAGATGGCTCTCTTTACTAGTTGGGACCCAATCTGGTGATTCCCTTTAATATGTTTTAGACTGAAGAATATCCAGGGACAAGCAGCTGATTCATTCTCCTAAAGCAAAAACCAGCTCAGATGATAAAGTTAAGCAGACGTGCTTTCTGGACTATGTGCTATTCTATCTACCCCATAAATCAGAATATTTGTCAGCATCAATTATAGTATAGTTTCTCAAGTAATAAACATTACATGGAGAAACAAATCAGCTTCCATTTATTCTGTCAGAAATGGAAGACTAGCATTTTATATTATTTTGTGGATAATCTCTTTGGAGTAAACTAAGTACAATTACATATTTGATTTTAATTAAAACTCTGGGTACCTTTCGAGTTTTGTTAGGAAGATGTCCTGGGTATGATTAGCTGAGGCCTGTGCTGAGAAGTTAATTTGACATACAACATATTTTTCATGAGGTAACTGTCGCAGGAAGTTGTTTGTAATAGCTATCTTTCCCAGGCCTGTGGGGGCAACAAAAAGTAATGGTTTATCCTGAAGCAGCAACTTCTCCAGTATGCAGTACATCTGCATAACAGTCCCAGTGGTGCTCACAGTAATGTCATTAAGCTGGGAGAATAAAAGAAGAACCAAAAGATGCAGATAAAGGTGTTTCATTACCCACTGTACACAGAACAACAATAGAACTTGGTCATAAAATAGTTTTGAGTCACAATAAAAGCACAAACCACAGAAAATACCTGGGAATGACAAAGGAGTTACAGTTTATGAGCAGCAGGCTGGGTGGAATTGCCAAGTTGGAGACTTAAGCACAAAAGAGCACTAAGAAATCCTGTTTGGGATTGAGAGAGGGAGGCTATTATACCCAAAGCTGGTAATGAGAATGCAGTGTTGTTAACTGTTTTCTTTTACAATATTTGACACCAGGATGGCTTAATGCTATGTTGTTTTCTCTTCAAGCTACAGTTTTCCTTTGCAAGAGTGTGAGAGCAGAATTCTAATGCTAGTATACACTGGGAAAAAAGGGCCTTGCTGCTCTGCTTTGTCTTTTCCAATCTCTTACACTTTAACTGGAAGGTCATTTCATTTATTACACACAGAAAAAGGGCAGGAGCCTGGCTTAAAGCTTGGTAGGTACTCGTATATCAAACTGGCACTTATTTTGTTCTCCCTTATCTGGGTTAGCCTCTTGCCCTTATCGCTGCTATAGGTGCATGCATCTGGCTAGAGAGGGGTCAAAATGACCTCATTGCATGCTCTCCTCCTTCACAGCCTTCCAAAGGAGTTACCTTAACTTCGGATATTGATGGCAGAATTGCTCTGCTGATCCACGGGGCATTTTCTAACCTCAGCAGCTATTCCTCTGCATAAGAAAACTGCAAGGAATGTGTGCTTCATGCAGCAGGTTCACAAAGCAATTTCATCTATTCACAGCTGGCTTATTAAGGGAATCTAGCAAATGGCAGTATCATTGAAGCATTATGTTTCCTGCCCTTTTCCTTTTGAACATAGCTTTGAAAATGTAACCAATATAAACTGATAGAAACCAATTGCTGGGGTTGATAGCTTGTCACTTATGTTTCCTGAAAACCAGAAGCTATTCACAGTCACCTCTACTGGGGTCCAAATTGTACTTTGAGCAACACTGCCTGTGAGTATCTAATTTTCTGTGGCTGTCCAGGGCAGCATGCAGTGCAGTGGCTGCACTGTCTGGTCTGGTGTGTGGACTGGTGGCTCTCCTCCCACGTCAGCTGCCAGACTTCTGAGCAGACATTATGGGCTCTGGCACATTAACTTAGGTCAGGGTGTGGAAATGCAGAGGACTGAATTAGGAAAACTGGTTTAATGAGGTATGTTTCATATGAAGTCTCACTTGGAGGTAGAACCCCTCAGGCCTCCTCCCTCGTTTGTTCTGGATTAGCACTGACAGGGCATTTGCACCACACCTGCTATACTGTTGGCAGCCACATTTTGCTGGGCAGCATGAAGACACACAGGTAAAGGTTACTCATCTCCTGCAAGAGCCTATGCTATGAACTGGCAAGGCAGATTAAAAACTGGAAGGGAAAGTCAGAGAGACAGAGTGATGTCCCAAAGTCAAAATAGCAACTCTGGGACAAAAAAGTTAACAGCCTCTGTCTGTGTATGACTTACTCCAGGGTCCCCTCAAGCAGGATGCTGTGGTGAAGAGCAGTGGTGGATAAGATCTACTATCCTCTAGTGAGGATGTCTGTAACATTTATAAAGAGCCATACCCAAATATACAAAATACATCAATGGGCAGGAATCTATCAACATTCTTTTTACTCTAATGAGAAGCCTTTGAAGCCTTTTAAAGCCTCAGATTGAATAGGAAGCAATTGGCCAATGCTCCTGCAGTAGAATATGGCCTCTCCTCAAGGATTCCCACCCATTTCTGTAAAAAATGAATTAGTTCTGTTTTGAGTGTGTCTTGAAGTACTGTCCTCTAATTAGCCCCTCCCTGATCAGAAGCTGACTGTGGGCTTTGTCGTACATTACTGATGGGCTGGAATAAGATCAGGCCCCTTGCTGATGGGCAAATGTTTTCAGTACTGCCTCACCTCTGCACAAATCACATACCAGGGGTGCTTTGTTGTGCTCTTTAGATGCAGATCTTGAGGCTGACATAGCAAAAAGAAAAGAGAAGAATCAGGGAAGAACAGAAAACTCCAAAACCTTTATAGTTACCAGAGATGTGTTGTGGCTCGAGACGCGCACTGTATACTGTATATAAGCTGTGAATTAGCCACAGTTTGACCTGTTCAGTATTGGTAGATGTCCTCACAGATTGGTCTCACTCTAGCCCAAATTCTCAGCCTAAAAGGTTAAATATATACTACTCCATACTGTCGATAATCCATTTTTCCTGCTTTCAGCAGTAGGAAGAATGTGAACATACAGCTAATTAAAATACATTTGTTGAAAAGGTCATGCAGTAAGCTGCAGTTCAGCTGAATAGAAGGATTATCATCCTATTCACCCAGTCTGGTGACAAACATACTGAAAATGGAGCCCAAGATACAATTAATCTGGTTCATTGTCACAGAATAGGAAATGGCTCAAATTTAATGATATTCAGGTTCTGGAAAAACTTCCAATCCTTAGTGTTCCATACACTGGTACAGTGTTAACAGGCAATGTCCATGCTTTTCACAAGGGATTTAAGGAGTCACCTGCTCCCATTCTATTCAAATACAGTTTGAGCACCTCATTCACGTTCCTGTAAAAATACCAGTTTACTTTACAGAAGTAATTTGTACAGTGCAGTCACATATTACTGACTGCTATCTCCTAGCAAATAACTAAGCAGTTAAAAGCTATGCTCAGTTTGAAACCACTGGTCATCTCCTTTTTTCCTGGGAGAAAACTTACAACCAACAAATTTGTGTGTGCCTACATATAATTGTTCTGCTGCAGAGTCTGATCTCAGTTCAGGAGTCTGGTATTTGACTTAATCAAAGATGGGAACTGTTCTGTGTTTAGTTTTCAGAACCCACCAGAGAAATCTAAAGGTACCTCCTCTGCATGAAAGCAAAAAAAGAAGTTGTGAGCACTGCATTTTTCATGCTATTCACTGTTCTGAGTCAGACACCTCCATGACGCCATAGGACTGAGAAGATTTGTATGCCAAGGACAGCTGAACATTAAAGAGAAAAAGATTACATTCATCAGCCTCTCACATTATCCAAAAGAGGTTTGAAAAGCCACATACTTGCGCTCTTTGTGATCATTACTTACCCTGGGACTCTCTGTTGAAGTGCCAGCTTCCTGTTCTAGTAAAATTTTAACACTTTAGTTCCTGCAGAAACTAAAGGAGCTCAGCACCTTGCAGAGTCTCTACACATGTGATCTATGAGATGATGCTATAGGTCTGTATGACCCGTGCATTCCTGAACAAGAAGCAGCATGCCAGGGGAAAAAATGCACCGTTTTAGTTTGCAGAAAAGCACCAGGAACAATAAGGGAGTGAGAATATGGTACCTACTAGATTATATTCAGAGGTAAAAGTGCAAACAGGGAGACAGCAATCAGCCACAGATAT
Source organism: Chaetura pelagica (assembly GCF_000747805.2). NCBI lineage: Eukaryota > Metazoa > Chordata > Aves > Apodiformes > Apodidae > Chaetura > Chaetura pelagica. The sequence goes on along the minus strand of NW_009952366.1, from coordinate 7,700,679 downwards.
TGGGCTTGCTGAAAACGAAAGCCAGCCCAAAGCAAAATCTATTTATAATTCTTCAGGTTGAATTACAGGATATTTAAATTAATTATACAACTACAAAGGCAGACAGAATATGGAGTTTCCGAACATCCAAAATAATTAATGAAAAGAAAGATGGTCAATGACCAAGACTAAAACTCAGGTTCAAACTAAAATAGACTAAAAGCCAGATTGTACAGTGCTGAAGACACTTTAGCTGCCTTCTCCGGCTGAGATTCCAGATCCCTCATGCAACCTAAAAAGTTGCTGGCATAGGTGATGTCATATGTCATCATCATACAGGGCACCACCATGCAAAGTTTAGACTGGCTATCTCCAGAATTTGAAGTAGCTTTGAAAAAGAGGGCAGCTTGGCATGAGCTACCCCCCTTGTGCACTGAAGTGGGTAAACAACAGATGCAGATCCAACACTGCACAGTAGAGACTCAGATGGCCATGGAGTGCCCTGTGCAATAACTACACTCTAACTGCATGACACACAGCACCATTTCCCCAACTCACAGTGCATCCAGCCTGATCTCCAGTGGCACCACAAAACTGTGCATCACACAGGTATTCTCACATGCAACACAGGCTCAGAATAACCCTGCGGGCTGGGCAGGAATCTGCCTAGAGCTCATTGACACATGCAGCTAATTATAACAGTAAGTCTGAAGTCCTGTCCCTCAGGCAGAAGTCACCACCAGAAGACTGACATCTGTACCCTTTCTTTCTTCCCAAGGCTTTAGCAGGGTCTCAGCTCTTGATGCTGATTCTGCAGCTGAGGTAATCCTTGTTATTTAGTGTTCTCCTTATTCTTTACACAAAGCCAAACCAGAAAGCTGCAGACTAGCTTGGGAAAGGATGCTCAGTTGTCCCTACATTGAAGGTGTGGCACTATATAAAAATAATGCAAGATAGGTACAGGAACCAGGAAGAAGGGGCTGATAAAAGATGTTTAAAGAGAAAACCTGAAGGTATTCTAAACCCAAGAAATTATTGAAGGAATGCTCAACTGTGAGAAGAGATGTCTGGGTTCCAGCACTCTTTAATCTAGCAGCCCCAAAACGAGGACCAAACTGCAACATTTGTTATCCCAAGCAAGCCTCAGAACCAGCATGATCTGTAGCATCATACACAGTCTACATCATCTCTGAGCTTGTTCAGTGCACACTGGCCTCAGAGGCACCTCTGTCTTTGCCCCAGAGCAGTCCTAGGCCTGAAAATTAGAGGATTTGGGAGGGCCCTTCAGGCAAAACGGGATTGATCAGTAGTTGATCAGCCACTTGGCAGATAAGCACAGTGACCACAAGCAAAGGTTGTACACTAAGGCAAAGAGGAGGCAGGTGCTCTCAAAAGTGTTCTGAAGGAGAACACAGCTTGGTTTGTCACCTCAGAGAGCCTGATCTGGCTGCCCGTGGCCTCCAAAGGCTGGTCAGACTGGCCCACAGATGACTCTTCAGAGGGAGTCTCCTCTGGGTTCGACCACAGGTTGAGGATAGGCTGCTCAGCTCTTTCAAAACTTAGGGAAGTTGACAGAGATCAAACAGAGTTTTTAGGAGTTTTTAGAGTCAAATTAATAAAATAATTTACTACAGTAATAATAGATGAAAAGGAGAAATTATATGAGCAATGCATCCAGAAACTAGTTCCAGTCTTTCTTGGATTATCTACTTTCTGACAGAATATGAATTCTGACTGTAGATTTCTGAGACCACAGCCTGGATTTGTTATCCCCTCCTTCTTTCTCTTCAGTGTCTAATAAGGATTATGCTCATGGTGCAGGCCTTCTCATAGTGGGCACCCTAATTAAATTCTTACTCCTCTACACAGCTGTTTATTTTCATCAAACGTGTGGAATTTAATATATTTAAGATTGTCATTCCACTTTCAAATCTGGTTGAAACTAATTAACAGGTTCAAAATGTACTTAAAGAGAATCTGTAGGTAAAGCAAATGTATACTGGACGGTCACATAAATCTTCCTTAAGAAACTAGGCAAAAATCCAGAGCACCTATGATGCTTATGTACTGCAAGAGGTATCTTGCAGCAAAGGAGAGTTTATGAAGGTATATTTTGGAATCAAATGCTCAATTTTTATTAAGTCCTACCAGAAGATCTGTTTCCGGGAGATTTTTCTTCATTAAAAACAAAGCAAAGCAAAGCAAAGCAAAGCAAAGCAATGCAAAGCAAAGCAAAACAAAACAAAACAAAACAAACAAGTACTACAGAGGAGAGGACTCATTTGTTTTCTTACCATGTTGAATAGAAATCCTGTTCTTTTGACCCACAGGACCCTGCATAATGTTAGCTGTACTAATTGTAAACGAAAGTCACACTGTCAAAATAAAAGGGAGATAAATTAGCAACTATAAAGTTCAGTAAAGCTTGTTAATCTAAGGATGGGTGTCATGTAATTGGAAGAAAGGCTAAGAGCTACATGGATAAAATATTTCAAGGAAATACATTTCACTTCAAATGACAAAGTATGATTAAAAGTGAGCTGTTAAATCAACTATCATAAGCACAAATACAGCTGGTTTGTGTTTTTGTTGTTTTGTTTGGGTTTTTAATTTAAATTTTCAATACAGTGGTGTTCTTTTCTCAGATTTCTCAGCCTGTCTGACCCACTGCACTTTGCTCTGGTTTTAGCTGCAGGCTCTACTAGGCTGGTTCTCATTGCTCTGAGGGAGACTATACCCCTTGTGTGTTTACCTTTCTTTTCCTCCTTTGTATCCCACCTCAGGTTCTTAGCTATCCAGTCATCCTCATAACAACATCTGCTGCAGTTTTCCTTTTTCTCACTCACCCCTACTCTCCTTTCTTAGCAAAGCTGTTACTAATTTTGACAGCCAACCACAAAATCTACCATTTGCCAGTGCCTCTCTCCCGTCTGTAAGCCAGACATCCAGGGACCTGCAGTCTTCCACTTCAGTCCCTGAGAGATCCCTCTATGTCAGATGTCTCAGCCTCCTCTCTGGACTCTGTCTATTTTTACTCTCTGCCCATCACAGTCATTGCATTTTGACAACTCTCTGTTCTTATTCCTCTTCCTATTTGAGATGCCTGAACTTCTACTAACAGCGCTTCTTGTGGATTGAATATCTTCTGTCTTCCATTGGGCACAGCAGTCTTATGGTTGTGGTTCAGGTCCTCCCAGACAGCACAGTGCTCCATTCCCTGGACAACTTCTGCTATCTCTGCAGTGCCAGACTCATTTATCAGCCTGTACGTGAAGAAACATGGGAAGTGTGAGCTTAAAGCTGCAGCATCTGCACCAACAGCATACACTCGCCAAGAGGATTTTGCTTGTCTCCCTTTGCATTATGGCATGCTATCTCAGCTCTCAGTTTAATGCTGCTTCTGGTATTGCCTATCTCAGCTAGACAGTCAGTTCCTTGAATCACAAGCTTTTATGTATGAGCTATCTAAACAGCACACATACACTCGAGGTGTCTCTTCCTTCAAACATAAGCACATATATTACTCTCACAGTCAAAACAGGTGCTTTCCAGGGAAGAGAGACAGGACTAAATAGCAGCATATTTTTCCTCCATATTGTTGCTTTTTTGTGTTCACAGTCATACTTCTGAGGTCTGGTTTGTAACCAGAGACTTGGTAAGGAGGTGAGCTTACACATGCTCACCTGCATTTGTCTAAATATACATGCAGAGAAATGAGAGAGACTGTCGCCACGGCCTTGAGGGCACCACCAGACCAGCCTTGACTGTCCCTCTTTGGATCCCTAGGGTTCACTCCACCCTGCCCAGGCCCCAGGACCCTCTTACAGCTCCCCAGGGCTGTAGTGGACAAAAAAGCCAGGCCTCCCTACATCTTTTGGCATGTCTGCTTTGCCTTGCTCTCAGGCCTGCCATGCTGCCTCCTGGCCAAGGCTGCAGCAGCCTGATGCTCCTGAAATGGCAGCTCCTCCCCTATCCCATGTTTGGCTAGATGCCCAATGCTGATTTCCTTGGCTGTAAATAATAATCACGGAGGAATCACTTGATAAGCAGTGTGTTGTGAAACTCCTGTTCTGTTAAAAACCTCTGTTCCCACAGCTATCAGTGAGTGAGTTTTCTGTCATTTTTTACAGGAATCACCTATTATAAAGCACCTCCAGGGTCTACAGATACCAGTTGAAGTGTGGCTTATTGACCAGTGGCAGCAAAAAGATTGTCTCTGCAAATAAACTAAATGACAACTGCCCTACTAGCATAAAGCTTCTGCAAGAGGCACAAGCCTAATTTCTCATCCTACCAAGGGAGCAAACTTTGTTCTCCTTCTCTCGGCTCAGAGTAACCAGCTGCCACCTAAGTGCTGGGAGCTACCTATGCACCTCAGGTCCTCAGGGCTCCAGATGTGAACATCAACACACCCTACAGTGGCATTGCTTCACCTCCTCTGCTTACAGGACCTTCTTGTGGTGGACTTCAGCCTCAGTCCACACTGGCATGGTTGTCATGTAGAGGAAGGCCCAGCACTTGGGCAAGCTGGATACAGGAGCAGGCCTTCCATAAAGATGTACTTCTATACTCTGCTGTGAGATCTAGTGCTGGAAATGAGTGGTGATCATGGATCCCTAAGGCATAATCTTGATTCCCACCTCCAATCCAAAGATCTGAACTAGCTTGTTATCTCGAGTAAAGAGGTTACATTTCTTAAAATCTTATAATCCCATAGGACACTCCAGAAGAAACTTAGTGCCTTGAAAGCAGGCTTAATTGTTGGGATCAGCAAGCAGTGCACTGCTTGGTATCTGCTGGCTGCTTTCATAGAGCATGGGGGCAGTTGTGGGCACAGCTGGCTGTGAAATTAGCTGGGATGGGGAATGAGAGAGAATCATGAACAAGGCATAAGACTACACAATTTACAACAAATATTTCAGTTATGGGTTTGTATGCTTGTATTCTGTTCCAGCCCTCTCCTACTTATTAGTAATAACCCCTCAGTAACAACTTCTGACTTTAGGAATGGGGATTTGTCTGATTATGTGCATGTGAAATATCTAGCACTTGGTGCACGCTATATAAATAATTCATAGTGTTCCTAATGACATGACAATACCATTCACAATTTTCACAACTGTCATTTTCATCCTAGCCAAACAAGCAGATAGAAGCCTCATCTGTATTAATTGGAAAACACCATGAAAAAGTAGAAACAGAAAACCAAAGAAGCAAAAGTATCCTTCTTTCTAACATATCTGAATCTCTGCCCCATGAGCTGTAAGCACTTTTTCTTTCAGGCTCAAGATTAGTGTGTGAAATGAGTCAGACCAAAACTCTGCCTAAACATGAAGAGTTCAGGGGTCCCCAAAAGCTGCTTGTTCAGTTTCCAGGGAAGAAATAGTGTACCAGCTGAGGTAAAAACATTAGTTCAGTGATATTTATACTGTCAGCTTAGGCCATCTTCTAGATGAGGTATGTATAATAGTGGTAACAAAGATTATTACTGCAGGTTAATTGCATAACTACAAGTGTATACAGTTGTATAAATACATGCTGTGAACACAGGTCTGATTGCCCATTGTCACTATATTTTAGTATGCTTTCTTGCAGCATGAACTGTGATTAATATATTTCTAGGTGGATTGATTACAATATTGTGATTAAATATAATACATTAACATTTCTCTGCTAGCATCTCTGTATTAGAAAGGAATCAAGGGTGATTCTTTAGTCTTTACCTATGTGAGGGTTTCTAAAACATATTTTAGCAACTGCAAATGTGATGGTTTTGGAAAATTGGAATTTTGGGATTTCTTTGATATAAATCTTATCATTAAAGCATGTAAATAATAGGGAAGAAACAATACCAACCTTTTAGTGTGTCTGAACTTTGACTTTTGGCATGTGTAGATTCTATCTTTGGGGATTTAATGCAGAATTTTTTTATTTCCCTTTTTTTAAGTCATGCCTTGGTGTATTAAAACAAACTCAACTTTCAATACCAGTTAAATGAAATGTTAGAGTACCATGTGCATCCACTACTGTTGTACAGCTAAAGTTTTGTACAGACTTATTGTTCTCATGAGAGCAGGGAGTTTGTGGTCATTTCCAGCATGTTGAGTAAATATCTCATGTTAAGAGGCTGATCATTAAGTCTGGCAACAAATCTAACAACTCAGTCACAATTAAAAATGAAACAGTTTACTATAAATAATACATGAAGAATTAAATTATTTTACATACTGAATATTTTTATAGAGAAAAGAGTTTCATTTAATATGAAGCCTTGAAGTTTTCTTTGCACCACTGCCAATGAAAAGATTATGATCTACTCTACTTTCTGATAAGAAGTATGTAAAAGAAACATATGTATATACATCCTGATTTTTAAATGTGTGGGGTTTTTTTCTGTCTGATTGTAAGAACATGTATAGTATTTTCCCTTTGTCTTTTTATTTTGTTTGTGTTTTGTTTTGGTGCACATCAGTCACATTAAAACAAAAGCCAAAATAATTATTCAAGCCCAAGGATATAGACTGAAGACTAACAAATAAATTATTTTGTTTTCAAAAGATTTATATTTCAAAGGATGATGTGCTATGTTGCAAGTGAAGCGGATGGCGAACATTCTCCTTAAATATTGCATTTTAGTCTTAAAAGTCAAAAAAGGTGCAACCCCTTTGCAAGATATTGACGAAAACCTCCACTAAATTGTTTGTGCCACCTTCAATTCCCTGAGCAGAGGCCCTTTAATATTTTTTCTAATAGGAATCATAGATCCAGTCTGCAGCATACTAATGAATCCAAGCCTACCAATTACGTTTTGCTCTCCATTTCAGATTAAATGACTGTCTGTCTATGCACTCCTGCACCCCACCCCCTCCTCACACCACTGTGTCCTGGTTTTCAAAAATAGAAATAATAACAATAATAATGTACTGTATCTTTCCAGTTAGCAACAACTCTCTATGCTTTGTTAGGCTAATGATAAAGAAAATGCTTGAATCTCAATGTTATGGTAGCAGCTTCAAGAGGATAATCAACTTGCCATGCATCCCTGATGCTTTTGCACAGCAGAACAGAGAGATAGGCTTTAAGGAGTCAGAAGCAGCAAAGTGTGTAGAAAAGAAAAATAACCCACAGATGAAACAACAGAAGAAAGCTGATGGGTTAAAACAGTAGAACTGCTTGGAATTTTCCACTTAATTTTCCTCTGGATTTTAACCAACCCCCCC
>NW_009952366.1:7671702-7693086 GCF_000747805.2 Chaetura pelagica | reverse complement strand
CCCCCCAGGAAATCTCCTTTCCTCCTTTTTCCTTCTGCTTCCAGCCTTCTGGCATCCCTTTTCTCCAGAGCCCTGGTCAAGAAGATAACTGGAATAGCTGTTGTCTGCTCTCCATTCACCCTAGCTTCCAGAAGAGCAGTGGGTTGGGCTACTAATCTTCCAGCAACATGTGAGAAGGATGCTCTAAGTCTCACCATTTGCCTGTTGGATGGTGGGCACCCAACAATGCAAAATCATTACACCTCTTTTAAGCTCACACTCTGAACATCTACAAAACTGACCAAGTTGAATCAGATCCATGCCTCTCTTGATCTGACCTCCACTTCTGTATGTCTGGCCCCCGTCTTGGCCATCAACACTGTACTTGGTATTTTATTAGTTGTGCCAAACCATAAGTACACTCACTTGGGACTTCCAAGATGGTGACACAGGCTTTGCTGTCAATACAGAAATACTTCCCAGTCCAAGTCTTGGGTTTCAGAACAGATGGGGAAGTAAGAGAAGGAGAATGAGACTGCAACTGCAGGTACTTTTATGAGAGCCAGGGGTTGGGTTTATGCAGAGTAGCTGTAGGAAATGTTTGATAGAGACCTGTAGGAGATGGTTATAATATTGCAGAACTTGAAATTCACATGCATTCAGGAGTAGCATGGGAAGGGTTAGGGCAGAACTTCAAATAGACAAGTTGCCTAAGATCAGAAACAAGCTAAGGCTTCTCAGCATGCCTGACCTCACACACACCCCAGTGCCTTTACATACCTTCAGCCTCTGATCTGCAGGAAGTGAAAAGCATGCTTCTAAGCCATATCTCTCACAGCTCTTGCCCACAGGTAGGAGCCTAGTTCATTCCCTCCATATTAAAATTACTTTTTTTTCCAGGAGGATGAGTATTCAGTCCTATGGATGGGCAGCAGCCTGCATGGCTCTGGAACTTTAGAGGATGCAGAGCAGCTTTGAGAGCTTTGGTGCACTCATCTTCATAGAGGAGAGGGTCACTGTTACCTCCTGGAGCCTCCCAACCCACACCTTACATGTGGTAGCAGAAAACCGGTTTTAGGTTGACAGCTTCATCATTGGCCTATGGGTAGTTGAGGTCCATGTTGACATTTTGACCCTGTGCAGGTGAGGACTACAGGAACACTGGAAAACCTCCTTTCCTCTAAGTGTCTTGGCCTTCCATTGCCCTTGTTTCAGCTGCAAACCCCTGTTCATTGCTATTTAATTATTTTCTCCTGAGCATAACATGCATTTCCCTTCCTTTTTTTCCTCTGTCCCACCACAGACAGTCTCCTGCAACATGCTGAACTCTTTTGCTCTGTTTTCAAAGCAAAAATAAAACCACCTCTCCCCAGCTCAATAGGTCATGCAAGAAGAGAATAAAATGGGATGCTGACAAAAGACTGATGTGATGCCTGAAGAGTGAATGCAGCAGCCCTCAAATTGGCTGAAATTTATAAAGAGGGGTGGTTGACCTATACTGTAGAGTCATTCCTGGATTGCTTAATGATGATGAGGAAGGGTAATAAACTTTCTGCCTGAACCATGTATCTCTTTGTCTTGTCCGCAGACTCTGAAACATTGAAAGACTGGAGGAAAGAGATGATCCTTTTTCTCAACTCCATTCCAAGCCTGGTAATATGTTCCCAAACTCCTTGCTGGCTGTTGTAGAAATGTTCGGGCTGGACAGGTACCCAATTTCATCCCCCTCTAATTCTCATATGACCAGTCCATTTAGAGGGTTCCTGGGCTATTTCCAGTATTGATTTGTGCAATGACTCGATTACCTTCTCTACGCAGACTCCAGATTGAGAGCAGAATTCACCCAACTGACACACAGGAGGGTGCATGATTACCCTATCAAAATTAGTGGCAAAACTCCACATGTGGGAGCCACAGGTAAGTTTTAGAAAAATCACTGCTAGGTTACAAGCAACTAAATGAGTCCCACTGGTTTTAAATCAAGAACATACACTGCAAAATAACCAAGTGAGTTAACCTACACTAGGGTTGTTAATTTTGCCTGTTAGGTACAACTGAAAAAAAAATTTCACCACAAAATATAATTCTGTCTGTCCCTTTGGAGTTTAACCACATAAACTGCTGAACTGGAACACATACAGGAGGAGTAGAGAGACATCATAAGGAGGGAAAGGGATGGAGGTGACATGGTTTGCATTGGAAGTTTTCTAGGGCAGATCAGCAGCTGCTGGAGGAAGTCTCTGTTCCACTGGGGAGAACTGCCTGTAACAGATCTCCATCCATCCTGTTCATCCTTCTCTTCCTATGACAACAATAGAAAGGCAGGATCAGGAGGCTTTCAAAAGAAAAAGCAAAAGAAAAATGGATTATTGTTTTTGTAAGTGCTCAGTGGCAGACAAGCCCTCACCTACCAGCCGTAATTTGGACTTGATAGAACAATCCTTGTTGAAAAGAAGATACTCAGGGGTAGCTCTACTTTGATTACATAGGCAGAGACATCATAGCCAGTTGCAGCTTGTCTTCGACTTCAGTGGCAATAGAATATCACCCAGTGAGTCAGTTTAATTGACATTTACCACGTTCAGATATATTTTACATTTAATTCCCCTCAAATACTACTGTCAACTTCTAGTCAGCTAAACAGCACTGGCTGAAGCCTTCAACAACTCTACTGCAGAAACAATTTTACTCTCAGGTGAAAATCTTATTCAACTGCGTCAATACCCCATCTGGAAGAAGAGACATTTGCCAAGAAAGGTTAACTGACATTCAGAGGTCCTGACTTATGTGGAAAGGTGAGAAACTTAAATATGACTAGGTGAGCTGAGCACCAAGTATGAGTGGGAGGATACATGAACCATCCAGAAGTATGAGAAACACCTAAACACTACTGATGGAAAGGAGTTGATTGAAGTGGTACCACAGGTAAAAGCAGGAGCAACAGTAGCAGCATCTTTTCAGAAATGATACATGCACAGCTAAATACGAAACTGAGCTTTGATAATTAAATTTGTTATATAGAACAGTTTTTTGCAGTAAGCCTTTAAGACCTGTCTCCTGAGACCTTAAACCTAGACACAGAAAATACCTTATAAGGGAAGGACAAAGCTGCCACTGCCTCCAGTATGGAAAAGATGACCCCATATATCTTTTGCTTCCATAATTTCTATAATTCTATGAGCTTTCATATTTTGAAAATAAAATTCATTTCTGTTCATTGAATCCTGCTACTGCCTGTTGCCTTGTGACAGTAGAAACCTCTCCCCAAAAAGTTCCAGGTGGCCTTTATTGCAGTCTTTCGTCACTGTCACATCATCATCTTCAGGCTATCTGCACAGGGGAAAAAAAAAAAAAAGTGTTTAGGAACTACGATTAATAACAGGTTTATTGTAAGGGATGAAAATACAATCGGATGCATGATTTTTAGCCTCTAGCTGTTAAAGTAGAATCTTACATATGTTGGCACTCTTTAACTGTGGAAAACAGAAATGCTGTTTCTGCTGGTACTGGAAATGTAGCATGTTCACAACATTCTGCATTGAGAAAGAAGACAAGTAATTGTTGACTGGTTGCTATTAATAAACAAAGAAACCCAGACTTTGAGTATAGAAGTGCTTTCTGAGAATTTTTTTTTCCAGTTTATCTAACCTACTACATTTTTGGTTAGCACTCCTGAAATGCAGTGTGTCATTTTAGGAAATGAATTAAGGTCGAAATGGAGTTGAACAGTCAAAGAAACAGTGGGAATGGAAAGAAATTATTGATGAAAACAGAAATGACTGAAAAATCTTCCTGTGGAAGAACACTGCTCTGTCTGTAGCAAGTCACTTACTTTCCTTTAGCACTTACTATGTACTACACTCTCAGAAAGGAATCAGAATTTCAACAGGACTCAGTAGGGCCAGAAAGGGGACACAAAGGACAACTGGACAAACAACAGTGAATAAATTCCCTGAAAATTTTCTCCTGTCCCCTTTTCCGCCGGGTGATAACAAATCTTCGTCCTACCTGTTGACTCATTCTTGTGTATTATGTGCTAAGTAGTTAGTCCAAATTTCACAGAGTGAATTTGGTTCCATTGGGAAATAATTGCTCAATTGGGGGTGAGAAAGGAGAATGTTTTATTACACATTTTGAAAAAGGAGATGTGTTCAGATCATTAAGCCATTCTTTTTCTCTCTGGATAAAATCAGATCAGAGGGCACAACAGACATGACAGCAATGGGAGCAAAGATAGATGGACATATACACAGATAAGATGGATAGACAAATATGACAGATGCTGATAACAGGGTTTTAAAATATGGGATAGAAGAGATTACAAAAACTACAATCTTCTTCTGGCCAAATGTGAAAACTGTTTTCTGGAATGTTACATTTGGTGTTAAGAATTCTGTAAAAGCATTAAAGTGATCTGCTATATATGATTTATAATAACTATAAAGAAGCTACCAGCCTGTAAATGGAAAAATGGAAGGGCTCTGAGGAGCAGAAAATTGTGGGACAACAGAAATAATTTGAAAAATAGTATCCTCAAGTAATACAGACACTTTCTCACAGGTATCTCCAGAGAAGAAACTTCTTACTGAAATATACAGCAATCTTGTATGTGGTCCCTGTCACTGATTACATCATCTACTATATTTAGAATACCTCCAGTGTAACCATGGAAACTGCTTTTGCTTAAACTCACATTATTCCATTCAACACTAGTTGACACTTTAGAAACACTTTCAGAAGCTCACAAAACAATTAATGTATCCCTATTATTATATGCCTGTATATATAACACTTGTATTTTTTTTTCTTTTCTTAAAGTATGCATTATGCATACCTGGAGATCTCAGATTTCTGACAGAGACCACAAAGAGCTGGATACATGGCAATGGAGAGAGCATACAAGACTACATGAGAATTCAGAGTCCATCCTCTCTACTTTGCTTTTAGACTGGCTGCCTAAGGAAAGGACTAATGCTGTCACTCTGCATGCACATGTCTGTGTGTCTGTCTTTCCCACACAACTTTTGAACCCAGTTTCAATCAAAATTGACAAAGACAAAAAGAGGAGGATTTTCCATTTCCCACAAGGTTTCCAAAGATAAACAGCTATGCAAAAGGAAGTCTTACCAGTGATCCCACTAAAAGACTAATAAGAGCAATTCTTATTAGACCTGGAAGAATTTACAGAAAAGAGGCTGCGTAATTTCTGCAAGTTATGGAAACACTTATAATACTGATAACAATATTAGAAACTAAAAAAAACTATGCTTATACATTGCTTCACAAAAGTGCAAAAATACTTTATTCTGTTTCTTTGTTAAAATGTAGTTTTGCTGAAATCACTAGGAAATCCCAAACGAGTATCAGAACTTCAAACAAATAACTGAAAACCTAGAGAGGAATTCAGAAGAACACTTGCAAACAGAAGTCCCAAACTCAGCCTTCCCAACTGTAGTCAAGAATCTACAATCATTTTTGTATTAAATTGCTATAAATTTCTGCAAGAGACTATCTCGATTAAAAGATTAAAAGGTAAAGTTAACACTAGGAAACAAAGTACTACAAGGTAAGTGCAGATGCACAGTTTTCACAGTGCAGGAACGTTATCATGAGGTTCCAGGTGCATCTGGGCTCTTCAGCATATTTAGAACTGGGCTATAAATGGGAAGGAAGTGACCACATTTGCAGACTGCAGTTGATTGTGAATAATTACAGCAGGATCTTCACCTATTTGGTGGCTGAGTGATAAAATGATGAATGGTATTCTGTAGTAATAAATACAAAGCAAAGAGTGCGTTGAAAATAACCCAAAGTATACAAGTACAGGGATGAGCTGTAACTTAGAAATTATTACTCAGACAAAGATACTGGATTTGTAGGCGCCTCAGCATGATGACGAGTAAAAAAAGGCAAGTCAAATATTCAGAGTTATTGGAAAAGTTATCAGAGCAAAACAGAAAAGACCTTATGCAGCTTATGAATTCAGGATACACAGACATATTTTTATGACTTTATGTGATTTTAGTCATCTCAGAAGTGATGTGAGAGAACTGGCTGACATGAGGAGGATGAAGAAAACAGACATCCAGGCTATAGCATTCTTTCAAGAAGAGAAGAATAGATGAGAATTCCTCAGCCTGGAAGAGAGTTGTCGGGCGGGCTGGTAAGATTAAAGCCTACAGAGACATGAATTGTATAGAGAAGATGAAGGGGGAGTGACCTCCTTCCAGCTGGAGAGGATGAAGCAGGAAGAAGGGAAATGGCCTCAACCCCAACTTCGACTTCATGGGAGAGTACTGCCAGTGGTGCATCTTTGACATCAGTCCCAAGTCCTGTATCCTGTCTCTCAGTGGTGCTAGCCAAGAAAACACAGCTGCTTAAAGAGACTGCAGGAAAGCAGAGGAATCATTACAGGAACAGGGATGAGAGGTGTCTAGTTATACCTAAAAAGCAAAACATTCACCACAGACATTGCTTTTAATCCATTAGAGCTTCATGGGTAGTGTGCTGTCACTAGCAATATCCCGATTCTGCAGTAGCATCATGGCAGGACCAGCTGGATTCAACTGAGTGGCATAGCACTACAGTTTTTCAGTGTTTTCAATCATTTTCTTGAGAATAGCAGTCAAAACTTGCTGCTGGCTACACCTACAATTATCAAATTGTGGTGTGGGACCAGACCTGTAGACAATGCTACTGAAGATCTGACATAATCAGTCCATGGTTTGGGGAAGTGAAAATCCTTTGCTTAGCTATAGTCAAGCACCATGGTTTGAAGGCAGCAGATCTCCTGCTGCCCTCCCTTCTGCTCCCAGGGTGGCACCCAGCCCTTCTAGCCCTGCTCCAGGGTTGTTCTTGCACCTCACTTTTTCCAGCCAGGTTGTAAAATAGGTTGTTGAAATGATATAAATTAAAAATAACTAAGCTGAAAATCTACACAAAATGTTGCTCTGCTGCAAATGATGGCCAATACCTTGCCAGCTGCTGGATGGGCTTTGTCCACACGAGTTCTGCAGAAAAGCAGCCAAATGGATTTTCAGTGCAGTGGCTGAGCAAAAGAGGACAGTATGAAACAACACTGACACTCCGTTGTTTGAGGAACAGGATGTCCTCAAAGTGACCGGAAGGAGACACCTAAAAGTCAGCCCTGCAGTGTTGTGTGTTGGGGTCCCTTACAGAGCATGGATCAGGGAATGAGCCTTTTCAGCAGAGGGGAACTCTGCAAACCCTTGATGGTGGCAGATCACCAGTTACATTATGCAAAAGCTTCCATATTGAACACACAAAATCCGTAAGTGTTTAACATTGAAAGAAAAGTATCACTCACATGTAGTAGATTGATTCACAAACAGAACAACTCTGTCAACTTTTATGTTTTTAGCAAACTTTTCCCATGGCATCAATCCCTGTTCAAATTTAGGAGTCTCAAAAATGCTGTCTTGAAAAGCATGACCTTCCAAAATATTTTGAAAATGTTTCATGGTAGGTCCACTTGTACCAGCAGAATTCTTTAACAGAAAAATTGGATTGTTAGCAACATCCAGAAACTAATTAGGAGGGAAAAGTACATTTCAAACAGCAAATATTCCCTTTTATACTTCCAGAGCATTACAAATTGAATGACAACTTGATTTTCAACCCCCACCCACTTCTGCAATGTTAAAAATGCGACTGGAAAATAATATATCACCAACCTGAAACCTTGTTTTACAAATACAAGTTTTAGCCTAAGGCAATAATTTCAAACAGTCAAGTGGGAAATCCTGAAAATAGGGGCTGGAATGTCCTCTTAGAGTGGAGAGACACCCTGAGCTAATGCAGTCTGCATGTTGATGCAGCATCTTATTCCTTCTAATGGAGCAGAAATTATTTGATATCTACATTAATTTGCTAAGCAAAGTCATTAGACACCTCCATCTCATTTGCATCTCACTTTATTCCTTCAGTGTAACATACAGTTCCATAGTCCCACATAATATGAACCACTTGAATGGGTTCCAATTTATCAAGAAACTATAAATTGCAAAATATCAAGCTGAAATGGCAGTAAAAAAATCCAGTGATCACTGTCTCATACATTTGAGATTGTTATTTAAGGCCTCCTGGGAGATCAGTGCTGTATAACCTATTTCTTGGGATTCCTGTCAGCTATATGAACTCTTTGCAACTGCTGCCACTAATATATTTTGACTTGTTTATGATACTGAAGAATAAGTGATGGGACCAGCATGGTCACGGTGGAATAGGAAACAATGTGGAAATTGTCTGGGAAAGGTATAATTTTTTTTTTCCCTGCCTCTATATGCATACACTAAATGACAGTGCTATTACTAGTCTATCCCACAGGCATCCCATTTAGGTCCCTCATACATTGTGTTTGAAGCTAGAAGTTCCCCCATTGTGAAAAATACAGTATCTGGGATACAAATTCCTAAACAATAGTCACAGAATATAGATTCAATATTTAACTTTGAAATTAAATGTAGAAGTTACCAATAAGATCTGCCAGTAAAACTTTAAATCTGTGGGTTTCTGCACGAATTATGTGCCTGCCAGCCAAGCCATACCCCACTTGACAGCACTTGATGTAACAGCTCATTTTGACCTCCACTCTGTCCCTGCCTGCTCCTTCTGGTGCATATGACTCCCAGGAACCAGGACACTGAAGACTTCCAGCAGAGATTTCCTGCTCCAGCTGCTGAAGACAAGATGGATCCGACAGGTTCTTTTGTTGAAGCAAAATACCAAGTTTCCACTGAGTAGGAAATTTGTAATTACATCTCCTTTACTTCCCCACTTCCACAACTAGCATTTCTCAGTAAATAAGCCAGGCCTTATCAGCAAGGCACTGAAAAGAGCAAGCAAAAGGCAAAATTGGTCGCCCTCTCTCCTTTTAGTGGAAGCAGCTTCTGATAAGGAGACTTGGAAAGCAGTTGTGGCTAAAAATGACAGGGAGGGCAACTCTGGGACCACTACTGTCAAAAATTTCATACTCCTTCTTTGTGCTCCTTCTTGAAGCCAAGCTCCCTGGCTCTGTGTCTCATTCCTATGTCATATGTGTTCATATCCTCATGTACAACCTGCAATATTGTTGGTACCTTGGGAGCACATCTTTCACGCTGACAGTAAAGGGAACCATGTCCCTTGGGAAGCTGCTGTATGCAAGCTGTTTTCAATATTATATCAGAGATTTCCCCAAAGGCTCATGCTATCAGTAATTACTCCCATTTTACAGAGGACATAACTGCAGCTGAGAGCTTACTGGTTTTCTCAGAGATTTCTCATGTGAATTATATTTTTAGCTCAGGAATAGATTTAAGTATATACTTCAGTCCATTTACGTTGCTCTCTAGGACTCAACTATTAAAGACTCATTTTAAAGCCCACTTTAAATCCTGCTGATGAAAGTCCATGCCTATATGGCTTTCTGAGTAAGAAAACTTGGAATCTTGTGTATAACATGGATGACGAAAAAATAATTTAAAAAATAATAAAAATACCCCAACAGAACAAAAAAATGTATCAAAGACTTTCACACCTAGTGTCAAGCACGATCAGATTCATTTTGGGTCTGCCCTCTGAGCAGAGAAAGTACCAGCAGACTGAAACTGTAACATATAAAATAAAAGGAATAATCACAATGGTCTCATCTGATAATGAGAATGCAATGTGTTTTGTGTTGCCTTCCTTTCCCACCCTGACAAAAAAGCCTATTTGCTTTCCACAAAGCATTAAAGAATAATAAAACCATTTGTCTAATAATGGAAAGTTTTGTTGCCCATTGTTTGCAATGCCTTAGCATACCCTGCATCATTCCTACAAGGCAGTGAGTTTTGCGATCAATACAGTCCTAACTGTGCTTCTGTGACAAGGTGCTTTAAAAGATTATGCTCTACCATCATTTCCCATGCAACTCGTCTGCTCCCTCTTTCTTCTCTCCCCACACAAAGATTTGCAGGATGCAGCCAGAATGAGATATTTGTAAAGCCATCACCTTCTTTTGTACACAGAGATAAACAGAACCCTCACAACAAAATATTTTAAAGTGCATTGAAATAAAAGCCATAATGAGAAGAGTTAAATTGTAGGATGTGTTGCAGATGTTAAATAGAAGCTATTAAAGCATTTCTTTTTTCTGTCACAAGACATGGTATGTCTGTTCACAGTATTATAATTTAAAAAAAGCTATTGAATTTTAGTAGTTAGCTTCAACTTCTGATTCTTAATCTAGTTATCTGTGTCACACTTCTTATAATGCTACATAAAGGACAGCGTTGCTTTGACCTAATGGAGAGAAAGCAGTTTTTTGAACCTTTGCCCAACGTCGTAATTATATCTTGCTCACAGCACTTCATCATAGACATATGCACGCCCAGATGTGCAGACACACATTGCTTAACTCAAGCTGTCAACACAAGTGCCCTGCCTACCAATAAAACATGACCTTTGGAGGGTGAAATCTTGCAACTATTTAATGGCATGCAGTCATGCACATTCATTTTAAGAAGTTTGGGGGCTTGGCCACTGAGGGAGCTGCAAAAAGCAAACCAGTCACAAATAGAGACTTGGCAAAGCCATCATGATGAATAGTCACAGACTTGAAGACAAAGCTGCCTGCAGTGCACAAAGGTGGGAAAACCCTCAGCTTTGTGGCCCAGTTAAACCAGATCATGTCCAGCAGCACAGTCTCTGCTGTTATTCACACTTAGTATTGACTCAGCCTGGACCTACAAAACGCTCATCACTGTTTTCTGCAGCATGGATATATTTCTTCTCTAAGCTAATGCAGCTCAGGTGGACAGTGCTCAGTGTACCTGAGCCAGTTCTGGCTGGGCTCACCTGAGCATAAGAAACAGCCTAGACAAAAAAATATATGTTGTTCTCCTCCTGCCTTGCTAAGAGGCATGTGGTATTAATATAGGCTTCCCACCTAAACAATTATTAACTTTCTCCTTGCTTAGTGTATCAGTTCAGATAGGATTAAAGTACTAGCTGACATGGCTGAAAACTAATCAGCTTATAATTTGCACAGGGTACCCTGCTCGCATTGTACATCATTAATAAATATGACAAAAATCAGACAACTCTGCCTGCGGATCATTCATATTACATAGGAAATTGACTGAGAATGTCATTAAAAAATATATCTGTATTCACTCAGAATCGGAAGCACTTTTTCCCATTTTTCTTTTCAGGAGTTGTCCAAATCTTTAAAAATATTACACAATAGTTTTTTCGATTTTGTAAAATGTCAGCTATCCCTAAGTGGCTTTTTTCTAGATTATGAAAAGTGTTGACACGCTTTCTCATTAGCAACTCTAGGAAAGTTCTTAAAATATATTTTTTTATATGATTTTAAGTCAATATCAGCCTATATGCAGAGGAAATGGGATGAAAAGTGAAGTAGCTGAAGAGTCATCAAGTGAATTGCTTCCTTTAAAAAATCTACTAAATTAGAACAAAATTCTTGAAACACTGGAAATCACACAAAATATCTTTGAAACAGGTCCACGTCCCTTCAATTGTAAAAATAATTTGCAAAATGCAATCTGAATAGTTCTTTTTTTTTCCTCCAACTGTAAATACGAGTGGCTTTGAAACATTTTAGCGGAGAGCAAAAGGCCCTCTTAGCAATCCTGTGAGTTTTCTGGTGAAAACAGCCAGTAAATGAAAACCAACAAAAAATTTAAGATGCTGTCTAAGTGTAACCCAAAAGGGAAACTACGACACTGGGTTTCTGAAACCACTGGGTGATGCCACCCCCTGTCCCACTGCGGTGGTCACCCACAGGCTGGTCTTGGGGGGCCTCTCTGCTGCATCCGTTAAACCTTTTGCCCTTCTGATGCCACAGTCACACTGCCAGGTCCTGTTCCAGAATATTGAGTCCCTCTGCAAAACTGGTTTCTCTTCAGCTGCTGGCGAGGCCCGTGTTGCTTTTTGCAGTACCTGGAACTTTGTAGGGCAACTCTCCTGGCCGACTTGGTGTGATCAAAGACAGCTGCTGTCTGACATGTTAAACAGTTTCAGTGCAGATGCAGGGATATATTTAAAGTCAAAATGAAATTTGGGTGATGATTATGTCTAGCTTGTTTTTTTCATTAAATTACAAAATATCAACAAGAGGAAAATTACTCAGAGAAATTGGAGTGTTTAAAGGCCAATAGCACACATAATATGATTTTTTAAAAATGTTTTGTCTTTGGAAGATCAATTAACAGAAAGAATAGACTAAAATAATCTCTAAGTGCAAGGACTGAATGTTTGTTAATTTCAGGCCACGAATAATAATAATAAAGAATAATGCTTCTCTCAAGCATGATACTAAAGGATGCCAATGCCATTTTAGCTGAAAACAGTGGAAGGAAAAAAGAGTTTGGTCTGCTTTGATATTTAGGATGCAGTCTTTGACTTTGTTAAGATAAAGTTGAAGCGGAATGAATAATTCATATAAATGTTGCCATAGTAACAAGCCAGCAAATAAAAGAATGAAAGCAGCTCCTTGTTTTTAAGGGGGTAAGTACAAAATTTAGCCTATTGGCTTTGAAATTTCAACACCTTATACACTCTGAGGAAACTCTAACTTAAGCCTACACCTGCAACATACCAGGTCTGCAGTGTCCTGATTCCCCCATATGATTATTTTTAGCATTCAAAGGGGTGCAGGAGCAATTGCCTCAGTGAGCTCCTTGCTGCATAAGGATGGGTATTTGAGCATCTCCCAGCACCTCAGCCTGCAATGACTGGAGATGGTTTTTGTCTTTTATTTTTCTGAAAATCTAGAGAGCTCCTTTCAAAGGCCTTATTAAAAGAAAACGAAGGCAAATAAAGCACAACAGATCTAGAAATTTCAGTGCAAAAATGATGAGGAGATTTTCAAATAACACATTCTTGTGAAAATCGATATGGATACGTAGCTTGACATTTCCAAAGCAATTAAATCAATTAGGGTGAAATTAAGAAAGGGAATAAAGTAGGGATTTTGTACTGCCTAGTGAAAACCAGAGCCCTGTGCTTGAAACAGGAACTCTCATTTGGTGCCTGAGCAATATTTAGCACCCACAACTGGGTGAGACTGGGTTGCCTAAAAAAGGGCAGCGAACAAGAAGGGAGAACCCCAAGTCTACTGGCATGGGGGACAAGAAGACAAAAGGGTGATCCCCTGGACAAGGGTCTGTGTCTCCAATACCCAGCCAGGGAGCACCATGGGGTGAGGCCGCAGACAATGCCTGCCCTGGTCTGCTGCAGGGTGCTCACCCAGGCTGGTGGGGAAACATCACTGAGAGCTGAGTCATTAACCTCGCAGAGCAACTGTGGTGCTTAAGATACTCATCTGGGAATGGGGATCCTAATTTTACAGAAAGGACAGGCCTAAACCAGAGCACTGGGAGGCTACCATGTGGTTTTGGAGGTTCCTGCTGGCTTTCAGACCTCTCCCTGACCTTGTTTGCTAAGGGATGAACACACACACACAACTGCTCCTCACAGATGCCTGTGCCTATATTTGTAGAAAACCATTTGCTACTCTATGTTTAGTGTTTAAAATGGGGTTATTGTTCAGTTGGGTAACAGCAATACAGGTGGTGACCAGGGCACCACAGGGTGTGTTCACCGGTCAGCATGGGCAAACCATGGTGTGAGGCTTGTTTTCCTGAAAGTTGTTGTAGTTTCAATTGTATGTGCTTCAGCTTATTTTGCAAGTCAATTTCTATTCAGCTTTTTTTCATGTCATTAAAAATCAGCTCTGCAACAGTATTTGGCTCTTGGAGGCTAGACTAGGAGCAACACCAGTTTATACTGCCAGAGAACCCGGCATGTATTCTTTAATTTTCTTTCCCTTTATATTTTTCCCCCCTCCTTTTGTTGTTGTTGTTGTGTTTTTCTGAAAATATTTCTTTATTTTAAGCTACGTACAGAATATCAGAGAGGACAGAGTGAAATGTGGCATCTTCGTAGCATATTACTTGATGTCCCAGGTGTATTCAATTGAGACAATCTCTAGCAACGGAGATTTTAAGGGTCAGATTGATGTCAGGAAAAACTTAAATTGTTCTGCTTTTTAAAAAGATTTTTAAATATGCATACATTATTTGACTAGAACATTTAATAAGGATAGGTGCTTTCAAATACATCATCAGTTCCTGGTGTTTTTCCTTTCATTATCATCTAAACTTGGCTTTACAGACTACCTTACATCAGATAATTTCAAAGCAACATCTGTTGGTTTCAAGGTTAAGCTTGATGTTGCAATAAAGTACTGCTAAAATGTTAGCTTTCTTTAGAAATAACTTGGCCAAGGTCCGCTTTATGCACAAATTATTTGCTTGGAATACTGTATGGACACTGGAAGAAAAGATAAGCTAAATTACAAGGATATTTTTTAGAGCAATCACTTTTGTTTACAACAGCTTCAGTCTGAGAACACTGAAAGACCCTGGCTTCACAGTTTTTGAGCCTGTGTTCATGTAACAAAAGGCTCATTCTAGTATTCACACTTCCCCAGTCAAAGTGTCAAAAGACTGCTTCACTGGAGCCAATGCAAAGGACAAGCAGGTCTGGATGAAGTGGGGCCATGGCCATGTTTATCGGCGATCATCATCAATGTTGTGTTGCTGGAAACCACCAGTGAGTCTGAGCAGCTACAGCTGACTCCCCACAATGGTGCTGACAGATTATCACAGACTCATTCCAGGGACAAAGCCTCAGCTGGGACGGAACTGAATCAACAGGGTAGTAAACAGAACTGTTTTATTTGCATTTATGGTAGTTATTTTCATTCTGTTGAATTTAATAAATTAAAATCAGACTAACTCCTGGCAATTTTAATCTTCTCATTTTACCTTGATCATTACACATAGAGCAGCCTTTTATTCCACCTAATCTATTTATTAGATCAACTTGTGAGGGTAGCAATGCTTAAGAAGTAGGCCTAGGCATTCCAACTGCTACACTTCTTTTTTATCTCAATAGCCTGAACCCCTCATCTCAGAGTGGGGCAGATTAATGCTTGTACCAGACAGCTCCACCAGGATCATGGGTTTCAAAAATTCTCCTTAGCAAATAGAAGTTTCATTAGAGGTTAGAAATATAAATTGGTGAAGTGACAGATTCTGTGATATGATGGAAGCTCAATTATAAGTGGATAACATAATATAACAAGTGCAGATGAAATCCTATTAAGGTCTGAAAATCCAATATCTCATCTTCCTGACTTTTAATTGATCTTTACACATATTGTCATTGCAGTCGAATATTTGAAATGATTCCTGCACACGTAAACAAATGTAAGCACATTAACTCTGTTAATAATTTTAACAAGTAATTTGTATTTCCCATTAGACTGTCTTACAATTTGCTTTACTATAATTAAAGATATCATCAGTGATAAGCTTTAATGTGTTATTTAAAGTCTGCTTGTTTATAAAATTCGGTTTTATCATTAACTGCAGGTTGATAAGATCCAGACGTACTCCCATTAAGAAATTAGTTTTTATGTCTAAAGCAAATAGGATGTTTAGGTAGGGAAGGACTGTTGTTTTTTT
The DNA here is from genome assembly GCF_000747805.2 of Chaetura pelagica. NCBI lineage: Eukaryota > Metazoa > Chordata > Aves > Apodiformes > Apodidae > Chaetura > Chaetura pelagica. The sequence goes on along the minus strand of NW_009952366.1, from coordinate 7,677,568 downwards.
CATGAATCTGAAATATAGAACTTTCTTTCTAAGGATGGCCAGTGGTAAGCCAAGCAAGTTCATTACACCATAGCTTTACCAGAAAAGCAACACTTTTGCCAAACAGCATGTTGCTTACTCACCATAAAATTGCACAACTCTCTGGTGTCTGGAGTACTGATGGGTAAGAAGTTCTTCACATGAAGGTACTTATGAAAACTTGCTGTGGAACTAAGTCACAGGTCACTTTGCTTTTAGATGGGATGAAAACCACTAAAGATTGGAAGTAGTTTTGCCTGGGTTTCTCAAAGCCCAGATAGTGGTGGCTTTCAAACACCCAGGAATATATGGGAGACAAGTCATATGGGGCACTGGTTAGACCCTTTGCAAGTTCTTTGCTGCTTATGCCTTTCCAACTCAGATACAAACCAGCCCTCCTTTATCCTTGAGTAATACAATGGGAATCAACAGACCATCCGCCTCTTCCTCTGCTCTGTTTTGTGCAATTGTTATGTGCCTCTTAACAGCAGGGCTCTGAACTCACTTTCAAGATTATTTCTTTCACATTACTTGCCAAGCAAGAGAATTGATATGTATGTTTCCAGCTTGAGGCTTGAACTATTTGCTTGTATAAATGGGACTTTTGGGAGACTTTCTTTAGATATACCCAACACCACCAGTTTGTAAACAAAAACAACTTTATACATCAGCTATGACTAATCCATTGCTTTAGTTCAGCAAGTAGAACATACATTCAATTCATAATCAAACAGCTGAAATTACCTTGCAAGGCTGGAAAATTGTCGAGTGGTTTAGCGCTTTTTTTTTTCCTTAAGGTTATAAGACTTTTAGACAGAGGTAAATAATGTCTTAGTGAATAAATTGGCAGACTAGGTGTAGGTGAAAGTAATTTTCCTTAGTTTATTTTTCACTTGTGGTTTGTTTGGAGGGTTTTTTTGTCCTCAATTTTATTTTAGGGGATGAAACACTTATTCCCCAACCTCAGCACCTGCTGCTTTACTGTTCTTATTTTTTGTGTAGAGAGGAGATGATTTGGACCTTAATTAAAACTGGAATTACTTCTTACCACAGAATGATATTAAACATTTTGCTAGCAAGAACCAGTATGCAGTAAAAACTTTGTCTTGCTATTATTTTGATGCCACTTTCAAGATTCCTCCAGGAGATGAAAAACAGACTATGAAGATATTACTGGCAAGTAATAGTTTTATGCTCTTCTATTCCACATGGCATTCAGAAAAGTAAAATCATTTGAACTTCCCTTCTCTGAGGTCTCAGCTACCCTTCCTCTATGTTTTCCAAAGTGTTGAGCAGAACAGATTCACGTATAACATTAACTGAGAGGTGTTTAACTATTTATGCTGCTATAATTTTGTATTGATTTTATGTAAACTTTTAGCCAAACACGAATTGCACTGCTTAAAGAAGACTTTTGGGAGTTCCTAATAAATTGCCTTTCCGATCTTTAATGGAGCATTAGTAATTATCGGATACAACGTGATCTAAAGTCATTTAGAAGCCACAGAACAGTAGCTTGATATAGTATATTTCTGTCTCACTAGTAAGTTGTATTATATGCTCTTTATATCTGAAAAATAAACCCTAGAAAGAATACTGACAATGAGTCATCTAGATTTTTAAAATCTATGTGATCATCTCAATAGCTTATTATATATTTTCATCATTAACAACTACAGTAGTAATTTCAGCATTTGTACTGGAAAAGGATTAACACAAGTGGGGGCCAATGCACAACAGAAGGTTGCAGCAGAAACTTGCTCCTATTTGCAAAAAAGTGTAAGCCAAGGGAAAATAACCAGGACCAAAGCAGATAAGAAAATGAACAAATAAAAGTGCACTCCTGCTTGCAATAGTAAAAATGAGAATAGGTTGCCCATAGAAAAAATTTCATTTTCATTTCATTTTCTTTTCATCTCACAACAAGAGAGATCTGATTATTCCAAAGCTAAGACAGAAGGAAAGCCAATGAACAAACACCACTGGGTAACAAGGATCACTGGGTAACCAGAAGTTGCTGTGATGCAGCAACTGGGTGCAAACGTATCAGAGAGGAACACATGAATGGCCTGACAAGTCCTTTGTGTCTCATTTGTTTTGTTGCCAGCCCTGATAGCACCTCTTGCTTTAGATACAAAAGGCTTCTGTAATTTTTACATAGTCCTCTTGTTGGTTGCCTGGCACAGCTGGCTTAAGAAGGCTGACTGCACAGTGAGTCAAGGATGTGCTGAGGAGAGAATTCATTTTGCTATGTTGCCGTTGCTATTACCTTATCTTTTGTTGCCAATAACTCCCATGTTTTCTCCAGTCTGTACCTAAGGCAATGACCTTTTATTGGACAACATAGCCATGGGCAAAGACTCCATCAGCCCAGAGCTGCACGTAGGCCTAAGAGAGAGTGTTTCCTACCCCTTGTCCCCAGCATACTAAGGATGCTACAGGTTTCTGTGCATCCCTCTGCCCCATCACAGTTCAGTACGCTCACAGCCTGCTTGCAACGCTCACTGTTCCTTTTCATCATAGCTCCCTTCTTTGCTGCCCTCTACCCATGTCCCACTGAACTGCTCATTCCCCATGTGAGCCTCCCACACTTGCCTTTTGAGCATCCAGCTCCCACCTATTCATATTTCTCAATCCAGTGTCTGATTCACCTCTTCTGTCTCCTTTTCCCGTTAACCGCTTCCACTTTGTCTGTTACTGCCACTCAATTCTCTTTCATATTTCCACTCTATCCACAGCAAACACTGCCTTGGTCTGCAATGAATTTCAGCTAACCCATTTCTTGTTGCTTCCATCAATCTTCCTTGATGTCTTCTATCAGTTTTGTCCCTAGGGAATTGCTTGCCCTTTACTTGGCCCCTATAACACTGTTGGAGTAACTGTATTCCTATCAAGCCCACCCATCTATCTTCAGCATTTATGGTTCTTAGGTCATTACAGAGTGTAGGCACTGCTACCTTTCCCAAGATCACCCATTACTATTGAAGCCACTTCAGTAAAACTCAACCCATTAATTAGAAATTCGTACTAGTAGCCTCATCCCTTTCTCATTACCTCATATATACCTTTCAATACCTTTACCAATCTATAAAAAAAAGAACAAAGTTGCAGGACTTGTATTTGTAGATATTTTCTGCCAGGCACAGCTGAAAAGGCTGCCATGAGTAACAATACTTTCCAGCTGCTTTGCCAATTGCCAGATTCCCGGACCTGGTGCATGGCCCATAAAAATGGGTTCTTTGACTTGAGTGGTTAATGAATAGGGTCTGATGCCTTATTTCTTTGCTTGTTAGAGCAGACAAGAGAAACACAATTAAGTAAATGTTCTTAAGATTTAGGAGGAGATTTTCTTTTTTTTAACTGCTCATTTCATGGTGTACCATAACTCATGGAGGTCGTGAGCCTGACTCTAGAAAGCAGAAAGCCCACAAATTTTCCATAGAGCACCAGACAGTGGAAAGAAACACAAACATTCACAGCCAGCAAGCAGCTAGTTTACCTCATCCATTACCTCAATTGGCATATTCCCATGTGTGCAGGAACCTTCTTAGGTAGATCTAAAATAAGACAGTGATTGATTATGGAAGGAACTGTTATATAACTTAGACATTATCTCGGTTTCCACAACCTTAATCACAAAGTTCCAAATGCATTCAAGTGACAAACCAATTTAAAAACAATTTGACTCCCAAGACAATCACAACAGGGAAAGACTTTAAACTGAGCAGGTATTACAATGCAATTAGCACAATTAACCCTTTGTCACAGCAGCAAATCAAGAGTTTCCTCTTCTTAGCATTTCTTTAAAATGTCTGTGATTGGAAAATTGACTTCCAGCAGGGAGGAGTTAACACTATGGCAATCTCTTCCTTACAGATTTTTAACAGTCACCAGGTGGCAAAATCTATTTATACACCATATGTTTGTAAGAGGATCTCAGTTTGTAAGATACAACATTAAATATCTTGAATGAATATACTGAACTGAACAGCACGACAACTGGAGACACAATAACATGATGAAACTTATTAAAATCAGTGTTAATATAATAATCAGCTGTGTTTTGTTCCATATGGCAATTTGTGTTAACAGTTAAGCTAAACCCCATCTGCTTCTTCAAAAGCTGAATGTAGTAAAAGAAGAAAGGTCACAATCATGAACTTCTGCCTCCAAGTCACACTGTGTGTATTTAATAATGAATGTATAGCTCACTGGTTTTCTATACAATGTTTGCCAAGTTGAAAGGCAAGTTTTATCTGCATGTGAAAAGTAGCAGTTTTGGAGACAATCTCACTCCCTGTCTCCTGACTTATTGAAGAGCCTTCAGGAGGTGCACAGATGGCAGTGGAATGGTCAATGGCAACGTAAAGAGAAGACCTGAATTTTTCCTGCACAGAAGATCCTGTCATCTCAGGGTACACCTGATTCTGCATCTATGACAAGACAAATGGTACCTTCCACACATCTAACAGGTGTGCTGTGCTATACTACTGCTTGTACTGAAATGTGCTGACAGTATGGCAATGGAGATCATTTGTCTTTATCTTTCTAACAACTGACAAGATGCATGATTACCACTGTAAGGATATCAGGGATGAAAAAAAAAAAGAAGGCCCTGTCCATGATTCTAGTTATTAGTCACATGCTGAAATGCTGACCAAGTGTAGGAAAGCAGGAATTATTTGTAAAATTGCCTTCAAAGAACATTATCTCCCAACCCGCTTCCAATAAACAGATCAAACAAATCTCACCTGCACCAGCTTATAATTTGGTGTGTATGTGTGAGAATTTCTGGCAGTTTTGTAACTTAGCCAAGTTTAAACTATTAATGGCCACCTGAAATTCACTACATCTGTGGCTTTATTTCTTCAACCTTTGAGAAAAAACAAATTATTACTATGATGGATTTTTATCAATATAAACATCTCAGAAGAGTTGCTACCTGTGAGTTTGTCCACTGCAGGGAAAGGATGTATATTGTGTTTGGTTTTGATGGCAAACTACCATCAGGGCAAATTTAATTGGCCCCATATTCAAGCAGAGGATCTTCACTCGGGCATCTGCCTTTCATCTTTTACTGCACTGAGATACATAAAGGTTCTAGGTTGTAAGTTTCTGTCATATAAGTGAAAAACAGACTATTGACCGCTTTTTATGTCAGCCCTTTACATAGTCCCATATTCCTGAACCATCCTCCCTAAAGCAGGTGGATTCCTTACTTGCTGCCTTCAACTTCACCTGGGCTGTATGTAACCTTTGTAATTTCTATGAATACATTGATCTCTGAGTATAATCCTGTCCTTGATTAACAGATCAAACATCCTCTGCAAAACGTCACAAATCCACTGTGTAAACAGCTCTAGGTTTCCTTTTTGGATTGAGGACCTGAGATACAGAAAGCTAAAAGTTTCAGTAACCTGGGAGACCCCTGTTAGCTATACAAATAAAGAGACTATTACAACGAGGACAGTTAAACATTGGAATAGTCTCCCAAGGGAAGGGGTAGATTCCCCGACGTTGGATAGTTTAAGTCTCAGCTTGACAGGGTGCTGAGGCACCTCATAGAAACTATAGTAGTACCTAGAAAGGCTGGACCTGATGATCCTTGAGGCCCCTTCCAATCTGGCATTCTATGACTCTGGGATTAGGAGCATAGTACACCCCTACCAATTACAATTTAAGCTTGGTGAACTGCCTCCCAGGGCACAATAAAGGCAAATGTGCGTTCTTCCCTACCTATGAAAGTGTAATTTTTGCTAAACCTTTTCCACCCGGTTATGGCTTGACTCAGGATAGGTGATTAGATCAGTGACAATAATGCTCTCAATCCTCTCTCCCTCCCACCCAG
>NW_009952366.1:7588915-7671692 GCF_000747805.2 Chaetura pelagica | reverse complement strand
AGGAGAGAGAGAAAAGAAGGAGACCTCCTGTATTGAAAAACTAAACTAGACAGCTTTAATTAAATACTAATGATAAAAGAAAATAAGTACAATTATATATAAATGTATTCAGGAATGTGCAAAATCCTATTGCTTCCCCCCACCACCAGCAATTCCCACGGCATCTCCTATGCTGTGAACAGTCCTGAAATGTCCCAGAGTTGCCAGAGAGAGTGGCAGAGCACACAGGAGCTGAGGGGACAGTTGTGAAGGTCGAGAATGCACAAGCCTAGGGGTAAGTGGTGATGGAGAGATGGAGCCCTGGATGGCAGCCATGGACAGAAGAGAAGGGAAGAAGAAGCAGGAGGGGCTTTACTTCCATGATCTCTGACCTTATTCCAAGCTTACACAGATACATGGAATGGAATACTTTGGTCAATTTTGCTGTCCATCTAGTCCACTCATCCCTACAGGAGGGCTGCAGATAAGACTCTTCTGCTCCTGTAGCATCTGAGGCCACAGAGCAAAGTGTCCTTGATATCTTGGCAGTAACATAAACACTCCAGCATTATCAGCCTGCTAGATGGAAAACTTGCTGCTCGTTAAGAGAGAGCTCACTGAAGAAAAGAAAATTGGTTACAACGAGGACAGTTAAACATTGGAATAGTCTCCCAAGGGAAGGGGTAGATTCCCCGACGTTGGATAGTTTAAGTCTCAGCTTGACAGGGTGCTGAGGCACCTCATAGAAACTATAGTAGTACCTAGAAAGGCTGGACCTGATGATCCTTGAGGCCCCTTCCAATCTGGCATTCTATGACTCTGGGATTAGGAGCATAGTACACCCCTACCAATTACAATTTAAGCTTGGTGAACTGCCTCCCAGGGCACAATAAAGGCAAATGTGCGTTCTTCCCTACCTATGAAAGTGTAATTTTTGCTAAACCTTTTCCACCCGGTTATGGCTTGACTCAGGATAGGTGATTAGATCAGTGACAATAATGATCTCAATCCTCTCTCCCTCCCACCCAGGGAGGGAAAGGAGAGAGAGAAAAGAAGGAGACCTCCTGTATTGAAAAACTAAACTAGACAGCTTTAATTAAATACTAATGATAAAAGAAAATAAGTACAATTATATATAAATGTATTCAGGAATGTGCAAAATCCTATTGCTTCCCCCCACCACCAGCAATTCCCACGGCATCTCCTATGCTGTGAACAGTCCTGAAATGTCCCAGAGTTGCCAGAGAGAGTGGCAGAGCCCACAGGAGCTGAGGGGACAGTTGTGAAGGTCGAGAATGCACAAGCCTAGGGGTAAGTGGTGATGGAGAGATGGAGCCCTGGATGGCAGCCATGGACAGAAGAGAAGGGAAGAAGAAGCAGGAGGGGCTTTACTTCCATGATCTCTGACCTTATTCCAAGCTTACACAGATACATGGAATGGAATACTTTGGTCAATTTTGCTGTCCATCTAGTCCACTCATCCCTACAGGAGGGCTGCAGATAAGACTCTTCTGCTCCTGTAGCATCTGAGGCCACAGAGCAAAGTGTCCTTGATATCTTGGCAGTAACATAAACACTCCAGCATTATCAGCCTGCTAGATGGAAAACTTGCTGCTCGTTAAGAGAGAGCTCACTGAAGAAAAGAAAATTGGTAAAAAGGAAGTTGGCTTCATCCTGGCTCAAACCAGGACACAGCCACAAGGAAATTGCACGTATGGTATAGCTAGCAAGTACATAGGCTGCAGATCATCCTGTTCCTCCAAGGATGTGGATTATGAAAGGTCTCTCTCAAGATCTCCCCAGACAAAGGTACTGCTTCCCAGTGAAAATGGTGAGTATGTTTCCAAGATGTATTCCCCCAACAGATGTTAGCAAAAGGGATAACTGGAAAACACTTTTTTGACTTTGAAAAAGCTCAAAGTCCTGGCACCACTCAGAGCCACACTTGTGATTTCTTTTGCCTCCTACAAGCCTTGTTTTCCCGTTGCCTGTCCTCTCTCTGAGCTTCTTGACCAGGTATTTTGTCCTTACATATGCCTGCAAAAGCTATCAGTAGATTTTTTAGCCAGACAAACATGCAACTAACTAATAAATAACAATCAGTTTGGAAAGTAGGTCTTTAGACAAGATGTAAAGAGAGTAAGTTCTATCAAGGACAGGTATTACCTCGGGAGAGTTGTTGTGGCCTCTTTCCATATTCACAGTCCTGCACTGGTTTTTTTGTTGTTGTTTTTTATGATAAAGTAAAACAAAAATGAATTTAAAGTGGAATGATATCACTTCTATGCCATTAAAATTGAGATATAAACCACAGAAGCCAAGATATGCAAAGACACAACAGTCATTTTTCCTGACACCATGCAGTCTGACATAGCATCAGACTTAACTTTGAATTTCCTGGCTTTGGTGGGTTCTTGTTCTAACCCCGAGACATCATTTAAATGCAGTTTGTCATTTCTGAATATAACTGTAACTCTTATATTATCAATAATAACAGGACACCTTCTTCTCCTCAGGGGCAAACTCTCAAACAAATGGCTTGTGAATCAATAAATACATTAGTGTGCTGCAGCTGAATTTATTTATTCATGAGATGCTTATCTCTCTGTAAATTCCTTAGGAAAAATCCTTAATCCTACCATGCTGAATTGACTATTTATCAGTTTTAAATTGGACCCTATTAATTTTTTTCCATGCTGGAAAAAGGCTCTCATGCAATAGATCTTCGTATGGAATTAAATTTCTTTCCATCTCCCTTTTCTCTCTCAGGGACTAAACCTAGTGGTTGAGAATGGGAAACAACAGATGGCAACAAGCTCCCATATACAAATCTGCTGTGTCTGAGCATCCTACAAGCTCTCTTTGCAATCTACTCACAGAAGCCTGTATGCCACAGCATAAGCACGGTCACATTTGGCTTCTCACTCACTGGTCACAGGCTGAACTGTTTCTCCCTTTGTTTTATTGCCGGCTCATTGGCAGCTGCTGTAAGTAGAGATCAGCTCCACCACAGCCAAGCACAATTATATTTATAGGGTACCAAGGTACTTATAAACCCTTAAGCATAAAATAGAATTTGATGTGATTCAGGTTTTACCTACTGACAGTGGCAGGAGATGTCTTCTCAAGATTGAGGAACTAAGAAAAAAATGTTCTGCTGTGGGCTCATTTGAATAATCTTACCACTCATTAAACACAGCTGCAAGGCAAAGAATGACAGAGTTCAATGGTAAACCAGGGGAATATATTATTAACGAAATTATTGTCAGAGCCTTTAGGTGTGTTTCCCCAATATTCCTGAACATAATGCCCTTAATTACAATAGGAACAATTTTGTCATTTACAAGCACTTGAAAAGGTTAGAAGAATACTCTGTGTTGATAGCCTGTATGTCTATTGTTTTAAACACTATTGCTAGAGAATTTCAGTGTCATACATTTTGATTAAGGTCCAAAAGAGACGTGAAGTTGCGGTGTTTGTAGCCCATTTCATTTTATGTTATTGGTGAGTTGTAGCACCCAGGCAGCATGTTCTTTTTAAAAAATGGTTGTTGGTGTGATGTAAAATATATTGCCTAATTCTAGTATTTTCAAGAGGCTACAGACTGCAGGCAAAAAAACCCAGGACTCAGAGATTCACAGAAGGTTATGTTTTGCTTGTGCTTTTACATATTATTATCAGCAAGCTACTTCTCTGGCCAAATGGCATCCTCTGGCTCATCAGAAATGCACCATTCTTGGCCTTTTTGGCAAACGTACCCTGATACACCTGTTAGATCAGGCAGCGAGCACAGCAATGGGGCAGTCTCTCTTGATTCAGTTCCTGCAATCAGAGGGTGCCAAAATGCTTCAAGGCTACCAAAGTATTGATGTCTCCAGTGCAATTTTCATCACACTCTTTGCTAAATAAAATAAGCTTTCCAATATGGCTCTGGAGATTGGAGTAGTGTCTCTTTTCTTCTCTGCTAATCAGAGCTGCTGCCATTCTTTAATATTTATCAACCCAAATCTAGAGGGAAATATTCAGCCTCTCATTTTACAGAATACCCAAAAAAACTACTGGATTCTATGAGGCAAAGAAATTCAAATGCAGTTGATTTGGGAGAAGGGGGATATTATGAGTGCTTGGAGGACTATGTGCCAAGTGGCAATTTTTCAGATCTGCTATTGTAATTAGAAGCAGAGTGACTGGAAGGTATTTTCCATGAAACACCTCTCTGGAGCTAAGTCCAAGGACTTGGGCATTGTTTGTAGAAACACTCATTTTTAAAGGAAATGTGCTTGTTTACACATCATAAAAAGTTTAACAGATACTTCTCCTGTAGGGAGAAGTGCAGACAGCTAGAGGAAGTATTTTTTACGAATCCTTCTAGTAAGAAGGAGCACTGAAAACTAAAAGACTCTATGACCTAGTTATGGAGCCTGTCACTTTTGAATATTGCAACAACTTGTGACAATTGGTTATTAATAATAAATAGTTACTATTAATCATTATTAACCTTGGCTTACACAGCACTTAGGCACCTGCTTATCTTTCAGCCTGTGAGTAGTAATGCTGGCTCCCAAAGGATGTGCTTGAGCGTGGTCTTTAGCCTGGGCAGAGAAGAGGACCTGGCACAGTGACTGTGTGCCATGCCATGGCATGCCCCTTAATCCCCGCCTTCTCCAGGCCAGAGACCAAAGGACCCCTTCAGGCACTGGAGTTAATCTGCAGAGGAGATCAGTGGGCAAGCACATAAAACCTGATCATATTAGCTGCTGATTTAAATCTTCTTTGGTCTTGTAGATCCTTTGCTTGACCCTGCAAAGTCATTTGCAGGCAAGTTCGCAGGAGAAAGTCCCTTATTAACAACAAGCCAAGAGCAGCTGCTTTTAGCCTTTCTGTGTGGGAACAAATGTCATGAAAAAGTGGGAAGGAAAATACACTTGTATTTTTTAATGGGGAATTAAAAGCACTAAAAGCCATGGGCCTATCTTGCTGCACAATTTAATTAGACTATTTTTCAGTGGTTTGTTTAGTTCTCTTATTTATATTTAATGTAGCTGCAAACAGCAAGGAAGGAGTTTGGTTCACCAGCATAATGATGTATTATGCTAGTGACTAAACTCCTGAGACTTTGTGATCCTGGCATTTCTGATCAGGTCAGCTCCTATTATTCAGTTTTTAGAGTCACATGTGAAAAATATTAGCATTTGTTGTTCTAGTGAGGGGAGGAAGATCTCAGCACCAGCATGCCAGTGGATGCTGTTGCTAGGAAGGAGCCAGAGTCCTGTGGTGGGGTCATGCTTGCTCCCCCTCCCCATGGTATCTGGTGTCATCACAAATTACTGCAGATGGATTGAAGAAAGCAGGCCCATATCCTCTGGAAGGACAAAGCATAGAGAGCAGACAGAAGAAATGCTGTGTTAAAAGCAAATTATCCCTGAGCTCTAATTGTGCCTGGTTCTTCTGGGAGGACAAACCACACAAAAGGATAGACAAAGCTGGGTGTGTCAACAGCCTTGAACAGCTCATTACCCCCTTCAGCCAGGGGGATAAGGTATTGAAACCGAAACTCAGCATCCAAGCACTCAGGTTTCCAATAAAAGAGAACTGCAGGTGATGGGATTTGGAAATCTTTGCCCTCGTCATCACTCATCCCTGTTAACCTGGTCTGCTGCCCTGGAGTGTATCTGAGCTCCAAGAGCTCTTCAGACATTATGTTCTAGGGTAATAGTTTTCACTTTCTGAGACAGAGAAAGCAGAGTTGTCTGGGGCATCTGCCAATAGCACAGGAATGTTACAAGGGGAATTTACATATTGGTTTTCTGGGCCTTTCTTTTCAGAAACCTTTTTTTCTTCTTAAAAATGAGGTCTGATAATCTAGTGGATGAGGTACTGATTGATTTCATTTTCTCAAGTTGGTTATATTTTGCAATTTCTAGAGCACATTTCTGTGAGCATATGTAACAAATGTTACATTTCATTTAACTGAAATGGATATTTTTAGCAAATTTTTTAAGGATGTGTAACAAAAAGGAAGGCTGACAATGCTGTGACACCTTTGTCAGGGTTCTACAAAGTGAAAGACCTATTGAGAGTTCTCAAATATTAACTCACACTTCTAACTAATATAAGAAATAAAATTGGAATAGGATAATAGAAAAAATAACTAACCAGTTCTTATGCAGAGAAGTTTAAAAATCTTTGTCCCAGAAAAGAAATAACTCTCAGGGACAATTAATATTCCAATCAAATCCTACATGCTGTCCCAGTAATATCACACAGCATTGTTATAATGGATTACACTCTGGAAGAATGAAGGCAATAAAATCAGATAATCTAAATCAGCTCAAAATCAACAGGGCTTTACGTCCAAAGCTGGTGTTGACATACTAGATATATTTAGCTGGAAAGAAGGCAAGCAATTGAAGTCTACTGATGGTCTTGTGCTTGAAGATTTTTTTGCCATCTCTATGTATCTAAAAAAGAATTATACTAGCTTTGAAATGAATACACAAAAATAGAACAGTGGAAAAATCCATGGAAGAAACTCAGGCTGAACCTGAACACTATTTTAAGCAGAGGGAAGCAAAAGTCTCGGCATGAAAAATAGGCAAAAGTTCTTAAGAAGGCTGATGAATATCTTGCTGGTGCTTAAGAGTGGACTATGTAAAGCAGATGGAGTCAATGCAATAATTAACATGATGTATTTTAAAAATTCATAAACCTATCAAAAATGCAAAACTTACAACTAATTCTAAAGTTAGAAAACATGTTGGAAGCCATTGGTAAATGCTGGCTTTAGGTTTGCCTCATGTAGGTTATAGCCAAAGATGTAACCAGTGTGGAGACTTGTTTCCTGCACTATCTCCCTAAGGAGAAAATTGTTGAAAACACAGCATTTCCCCAGTAGCAAAGAATGGGAAAGTGAAGGTCATTGACCATGTGGGACTTCACTTTGTTATTAGATAGGCCAGTCAAACCTAGGAAACTGCACAACATATCTAAATGTCCTGGGATCGCACCTACAGAGCTTCATTAATGTTGGCTTCTGGAGGGCACCATTGGGTAGAAAAGGAAGAAGATTAATTCAAACCCTGTGGGTGTTTTAATGTGAAAATGAATAAAGAATTCTCAAGAGGTATTCAGAAATTGTGTCCAGGGCTTCCAAAAAAACCTATTATTGAAACTCGACCTTGACTTCTGAGTATGTAGTACAGTCAGGGCAAGAGACTGCCATTTCACAGAGCTCCTTAGTCTATGAGATTATGTATGAATCTACATGATAACAATTACGACAGTAAAAACAACGGAAATGCAGACAGACAAACTATAGTTTGCATACAGCGTTTGCATAAAAAGATTGCCACACTTAATGGCTTTACAGTGAAGGTGGACCAAGCCTATGTAGCTTTTGAGCAGCATCAGCAGTGTTGAGTGACATGTTAGGTTAATTTATGTTACACAGCTAAAATGATGAAGTCTAGAGATGTAGTCTGTGGTAAGCCAGGCTGGACTGTAGCCAGGACACTCAGCTAAGTAACGCTACTGGAACTTCATGAAAAGCAATCTTGGGATCTTTAATGACTGCAGAAGAGCGAGCTAACTGCTTTGGAACTCATCAGAAAAACAGTTCATCATCACAGTGAAGATATTCAGTCTTACAGCTAAGGCACTGTTGGGCAGCTGTGAGCTCTGAGTTTATCTCCCCACTCTGCCACACATTTCTCGTGCAGCGGTGGGGAAAGAAGTTTATCTCTCTGTGACTTTGCTTCCCCCATGACACACAAGACAGCTACCAGCTTTTGCCCACTTTGTCAAACAAGCATAAAATGTGATGTGATGTGTTTGTACATACCTATGCTGATGTGGCCCTTCCCTTGCTAGGGGCTGTTCCTGCTCCAGGAAACCACATTCTGAAGCTAGGGCAGTGTGGTGGGATTGAGCACTGGGAGTGTGCATGGCAGAGACCAACAGGTACCCCAGGGGGTATCTGCAGGGGTGACCCTCACAAGGCAAGTCCTGCTGGATGCTGTAGTTCTGCACTGATGACTGTTCCTGCAAGGAGGTCCCCATGTAATGCATACTTCAGTAGAAGCCATAGACTCCACAGCTGTTGCTGAGGCTCAAAAGCAGAAGAAATGCCTCAGCACTGTCATTCAAATATGCGAGGAAGAAACACCACCATGAAGGATTGTGAGGCTGAGGTAAAAAATAAGTGACATTTGAATGGTCTGATTTGGGAGCATGGGTAAGAACAGTAGCCAGATGTTGGTAAACGGGCTTGTGAAGAACAAGTTAGAAATACTAAGGGACTTGCTGCTAGACATATTAATCTGGAATTAAATAATGTTATGTATTTCAAAGGAGGCATAATAAAATCCCCAGATACATTACTATAAATCATCTAATTTTAACCCCCTAAAATATTCATAATTCTAAAGTAGTCTGATATTTAAGTCTAGAGATAGGGCATCCAAAGATTTAATTTAATTAGCTATAGAATTATAGGCATTTAGTCTAAATCAAGAAAGACAGCTGTAGTTGCCAAAGAATAACATGTAAGACTTTAAGCTCATTGAGACTAAAATTACTTAATCACAAACTGCCAGAAAGCTTTTGAAATAGGTACTATTATGTGATCTGAGATAGGTAAGAAAATACTTCAGAATTAATAATATAAACTTGGCAGATTAAGGAAAAGAAAAGGTAAATAAGCAGGTACTGTTAGGAAACTGAAAACAACAGATACTGGACCAGAAGGACCAAGAAGCTGTTCCACACAAATTCTTTATCAGTGGAAATGCAGCCAACCAAACTGTTACATAAATCTGAATTGGTATGCTGATACAGGCAGAGAAGTATATCTGCCTCAGTTCTAATAATTAATGTCACTAACATAAAGGAAAACTGATTGTGTTAATTTTAACAACCATTTGAAACCTTTCAATAAAGAAACTCTTGAATGACAAGCATATACAGAAAAAAAATCTTGAGGTCAAATAGCAGTAGTTGTTATAGTACTATAATGAATTACATGAATGGTTATTTCTCTGTTACAGTAAGAATATCTGACACATATATCAATACTTCTCTCAATCTAAATGGGCAAAAGAAATATTTAAGCTAGACATTGAACATGCTAATGTGTACATTTTCATTCATGGAAAAGAGTAATTCTGAAACAAAATTAGACAGTCTATGCAAAAAAAAAGAGACAGGCTAGAGAAACCAAAAAGCCAATTTAAAACCAAGCCCCACACTTTTGAAAACAAACATATTAAGTAATGGTAAGTGCTTGTGTTCAGAGAGTGTTACGTGGCAAGTTGCCAGACAGAAACCCTCGAGGGCGCAAAGGAAGTGTCTTGGGATCCTGCTTCTTATGTTGTGTCCAGGTGTATGGATCCAACCTGGTAAGAGTGAAGTCAGTCTTTACAAGCCTTATTAACATTTTCTCAAATAGTTTTTCCTGTCCTGCTTTGAATTCTCCATTTTGATGAGCATTATATACAAACTAAGGCAAAACATCAGAAAAATGGCAAAAATTTGCCATCAAGTGGAACAGGAGAACAAAAAGATAGACTTTGGAGCAAGAGCTACTTCACAAAACTGGACTTGGAGAGAAGAGCTGACTTCTCTGGGACAGCAATGGATAAATGACCTGTGGGCCAGGAAGTTGTAGACATATTTCCTTATACGTTTTTTAGAGAAAAGCAGGGACACCTTCAGTGTCTAGTGGAAAGCTCACTGAAGCCAGTGGCTACATGTCTGGATTCCTTCTCAAGTCACTGGAGTGAATAAACACTCCAACGGTAACTTCATTTGATCCTGATGTAGGTGACTGGAAATAGGTCAATTATTCACACTTTAAAAACTGCTCATTTAATTCATGTGGGTAAAAGGGATCTGGCTGATACAGTCTACATGGATTTCCAAAAGACATTCAGCAAGGTCCTTCTACAAAGGCTCCTAAAGTAACTAAACAGACATGGGATAAAAAGGAAGGTCATTGCCTGAATAAATAATTGATTAAACAATTGGAAGAAATGGTAAGAGTAAATGGCCAATTTTCACAGTGGAGGGAGGTCACCAATGGAGTCCCACAGGGGCTGTGCTGGGACTCATGCTGTTTAACATATTCTTAAATGCTGTGAAACAGAGGGTGGGCGATGAAGTGACAAAGTTTACAGAGAATACTGGGTTAGTCAGGGTAGGAAAGCTGAAGACCAATGGTGGAAAACTGTATAAGGAACTCCTAAAGCTGAATGGAGATCAGAACTCAATATAGAGAAATGTACCAGGAGGAAAATAAGCTTCTGATGTACAACTGTGCCATTTTATCTGATATTATCATTCAGGACCAAGATTCTAGACTTCTAATAGGTAAGTAGAAAATTCCTTTAAAATGTTGGCAAGGTGTAGAGTTACAGTTCAAATAAAAAAAAAAAAAAAGACAACATAAAGAATTATCAGGAAAAGAACACAGAATAAAACAGAAAAAAACATTATGCTTTGAAATCAATGAGTGAGGGAGATACATAATAGAAGATTTCAAAATTGCGAAAGGCAAGGAGAAAGCAGCCAGGAAGGAACTATCTGCAATCTGCTGTACAAAAACATGTAAGCATTCATTGGTACTGGATGGTAGGTTCTTCAACTTCAGAATTTCTTGCTTCAGATTGCTGGGAATTGGCATAGAAGTTTATATAGTTACACAAAGTAACCAGTCCAATTCAGAGAAGAAAATATGTTCAAGGGTAATTAAATGCAAAATAAAAACACCTCAAAGCCCTGATTTGTTGATTTAGGAAAGCATTAACCTGCAACTTGTAGGTCCTCACATAATGTTTCATTATTATTATAGATGGCCAGTAGCTCTTCAAACCTGTCTTTTGGCATCTGCTATCAGCCATTGCCAGGGTAGGATGCTGGGCTGGGTGGACCTGTGCTCAACCAAGTCTGGCTGCTTTTTTATTATTTAATGTGAATACAGGGACATTCTTGACAAACCTTAGTCTTTTTTTTTGCCACAGTGATTGCCATGCTCAGTGCTAGAGTTCTAAAAGCACACCTCAAATGTGAAATGGAAAATAGTAATTTCAAAGGACAAAATGCTGAACATAACAATACAAAACAAAGAGCCAAAGAAAAGTATTTGGAAGAACAATCACACACACTGCCATAATGGTTACCTGATCTGCAAAACATGTGAGTTGAAAAACAGAGAGAAACTGAGAGTGACAATGCAATGAGTCCTTTAAAAGAAATAATAAGCTCAGACCGGGCTGCACAGAAACTAGTTCCCTTGACTACCAGAGACTTTTGCAATGGAAAAAACCCAGAGGTGACTGAGAGAATGAGCAAGTGCAGAAAGAGAGAAAAAAAGAGACTCCAATTAAAATGCGCCAAGAGAGTCTGAAAAAGATTCATGAGGACACCTCAAATGGCGTTATGCAAAAGACCGGGCAACAAGCAGACTTTATTGGGCCAACATGAGTCCACAGACAGTAAAAATGGTCAGAAATCATTGCTGCTGTGCAAAGTACCAGAGACAGAAGCACTGGGAGGCTATGACAATTTGTGATGCACCCAGCAGAGCTTGGCAACAACGGGCAATTGATGTATTTGAAGATGGAGGAAACCACCGCCCGCTGATAATTGATTATTACAGTTCTTCTTTTGAAACTAACAGAAGTAACACATTAGCCAGCACTCTAGTGAATCACACTGAGGTAATAGTCACCAAACACTGTATTTGCAATGAGTTTATTTGAGATAATGGGTCACTATACACGTTGGAGGAATTTTGAAAACCTGTGAAGTACCAGTGCTTCAAATGCAGTGGGTAGGTCTTATTACTGATAGTTTAATGGGCTGGGTAACTCTTAGAGAGCCAAAAAGATGCTAACACAGACAAGACCTTCCTTTAGGTTTATTGATAGGACCTTATGGGATCGAATGCTTTACTGGCTGAGGTGTTAATAAGTTGAAATCCCTACTTATAAGTCCCATGGTATTCCCCTTCCACAGCCCAGAGCTGCAAATAACAGCCAAGTAGCACAGAAGAGAGCAAAGCAGAGAAGGAGGCAGAAAACCCGGCTTGATCATTCAAGAAACTACAAGAGTTCTAGGCAACTCAGAAGTAATTACACATCTGGTGGCATCCTTATGTGGAAACAGTACTTGCGGAACAAGTCACTTTATCTGCAACAGGGGTAGAAAGTGGAGAGAACCAAGATTAACCTCAGATGTTAGAAGACAGCTCTGGCCATGTAACTACTCTTCTTCCCTGATAAAATTCTGATTCACGAAGCTGAAACAGCATCTGAGAAAAACACCAGTTACCATCCCTTCATGACTTTAATGCCACTTGTGCAAAAGGGAGATGACTCAGGCCTGAGCATCAAGTGATACTTGAACTATACTGTGCCACTCAAAAAGTTCAAGCCCAAAGACCTGATGTCCTAATGCTGTGATTACACAGAAACATTGGTAAGAGCATCTCTGGTTTTATGTTGCTTTCATGCACAGTTAGGTATCTGGTGCATCATCATTTACAGAAAGACTCTAAAAATGACTCCAGGAGACTGTTTCCTGATCACTTGCTCTGCATGGACACTGAGTTCAGATGTTGAGAGCAAAGAGTGTTTTTGAAAATCCCAAATTAAAAAAAAAGCCTGTTTAAGTTGTGTGGAGCATCATTCAAGTGAGAAGTCCAAATAAGAAAAAAACAAAAGTCAAATAAATAAAAATGAACAGTTGCATTCAGAACGGAAAATCACACCTGAGCTGTGGAAAGGTTAAGGAAAATTTATATGGCTGAGCTGGATCTCTTTCATCTTATAGGATAAGAGGAAAGCCTCTGTGACACTGCACCAATGTCATAGATATTCTCTCATACAAATATTGCCTCAACTAAGAAGATAAATTAAGGGCATTTTGAATGTTATGTAGCAATGTGTTCAGGTATGAAGGTAATTACTATACAGAGTATATTGTTTTACTGGAAGAGTAAGTCCCTTCCAGTGCAGGAGTAGGTTCCTTTCCATACCCTGTAGCACTGTCTCTGGGAGCAATCTGGCTGATAAACCACTAGGTATGTGAACTGAATGGCTCCTTTGATTCCCTTGTCTCAGCTACATCTCC
Source organism: Chaetura pelagica (assembly GCF_000747805.2). Classification (NCBI taxonomy): domain Eukaryota; kingdom Metazoa; phylum Chordata; class Aves; order Apodiformes; family Apodidae; genus Chaetura; species Chaetura pelagica. The sequence goes on along the minus strand of NW_009952366.1, from coordinate 7,658,585 downwards.
ACTGAACACAGTGGGAGCTTAGACATGCAGAGCAGATGAAGAGGCACTTAAAGGAAGCCATCTATATTTAGGTATTTTAAACTGAATGTTATGCACTGTGACTATTTAGCTTCTCCTTTGTGAATGTCCCTGTTCTCCTGTCCTTACTTATCCTTGTTAAAAACAAGCAAAATTTTAACTAATATAAACTTGCAGAATTCAACTCTTCTTGTTGTTTCTTTGTTTGCACCACTTATCTCCAGTCCCCTTGCCTTTATTTGACTGGAAAAGCTAGGCATAGTTGGTTTGTGGTTTGTTTGTTTTTTATGCTTGCCAGAATCTAGCATAATGGGATTCAGGAATGAACTGGCTTTTTGGAATATATCACAGTATAGGATGATATTACTGATCTTAAGCTACTGGTTACATGTCAGATCCTGTAGGATGCCAGAACAAGAGAACTTGGCTCTTCATGGTATCTATACTTAGGATTGCAATGTGACATCTTCACCTGGCAAATGTGAGACTGGATAATACGATACATATATATATGTGTACAAACACACATATATGTAAATGAAGCAATTGTGACTGTGTTTATCAAATTTCTGTTCTTGTTAATTACAAAGCAATCATCTGTGTTTTGCATAAACAGCTGCAATCACATTTTTTTTTTTGAAAACTCTATGGTCAATTAATTTTAATTAACTAAGATTTCCTGGTGTTATTTTATTTTCCTAATAACCTCTTGTTCTTCCAGCTTTCTCTAGCCCTCAGGATTTTCTTTGGTTTCCATTCAAATATTGATGAAACTTAGCCCTGGTTAGTTTTCAGATCTGACAAGATCATAACTTGATGTGTACTGTTATCCATTAAAAATCACTTAAGGCAATTGCTGTTACCACTGTAACATGATAAACCTGACAATAGAGTCTTAGTTCAAAAGAATCCAGTAATTTCATTTATTTTTCCATTCCTCAAAACATCTGCAGTGACGTGAAAGAAATGTCAAGTTAAAAATAACAATTCATGGGTCATGGTATCAACTGTGGTTTCATTACATTGTGTCTGCAAGCAGACAAAAGCTGTTCTGGCATTCAGACTTTAGGTGAGCTGGTAAGTGAAGAAAAGCTTAATCTATTCCATTTTAAGATTATTAATTATTCAAATACCTACAAAGAGTCTCCATTTTCCCCTGTGGTCCTAAATAGAGAGCACAAGACAGTCAGCACATCGAGGGGCAGGCAAATACGCTGGTGGGCTCTGCTTACAGTCTGAACCTGCAGGGTCTGCATTAACCCAGGGTGGGATGCTGGGAACCTGTGGCTAGTGTGGCTGAGGGTGGCTAGCCAGCCAGCTGGGGAAGCTGGAGCATTGGTTCAGTCTCATTATCGTGCCAAGTTGGCTTCCTGCATCTTGTCTGGGAATGTATTGCACCCCACAGATAAACCTTGTCAGTGCCTGTCTCTGCTCTCCCGTGACAGCGTGTGTGCCTTAGTCATGGGAGAGCTGCTGTTTAAAAGATCTTCCAGGTCCCTTCTAAACACCTTGCTCCTTATGCTGAAAGCCAATTATTACAAAGCAGCTACCTTATCACTCAGAAAAAATTAATACATGAATACAAATTGAAAGAGCTGGCAATCTGACAAAAAACCTGGCAGAGGAAAGCACAGGTAACACCTTCCCCCCTTCTATACATTTATGGCAGTTGTAGTGCAGTATATAGCACTGACAGGACCTGGTAGGCTCGTGTTCTGCTCTGAGATACCTGTGTTGAGAAAGAAAGTGAAGTTTTATCCTACATTGCTTTAAATTGACAAACCTTCAGGACTGGCCTTACTTTATAGGGAACAAAAATTGCTTAGTCCTAAGATAGACAAAGCCGAAATCTAGCAGAACAGATATATCAAGACATCTCCTGCTTCAAGACATCTGTAAGAAAAATGAAGCGTAAATGCAAGAGTGATATAGGACTCTAGAAATCCCTGTATAAAAAGGGACACCAGAGACAGGGATGGTTATTGGTGCCCATTTCAGAATGGATCTACCTAGTGTCACTGCCCAGCATTTGGAAAGAATGGATCTCATATGTAAGAATGGCACACGTAATAAAAATTTAAAACATTCTCAAACAGAAAAAATCCATAGGAGAAGGATTTCACTAGGGTTATTTTTTTTCCCTGAAGCATCAAGTCTGCAGCTAGTGGTTGAGTGCATGCAAAAATTAAGTTTACAGATTTCATAAAGCAATTCATTCTACTTGAATGTAATAGCAGTAATTTTTCATGTAAGTCAGCAAAACACAATCCATAAAGGAAAAAATACTGCCATTATTTTAAACTCTATTGTTCTTATTCAATCCAAATGTGAACTGAAGCTAAATAATTTACTGTGTAAATTTAATTTTTAATTTTATGCTTTTCCAAAAGAAAAGAGAGTGAAAGAGAGAGAGAGGGGAGGAAGCTTCAAAGCTTTAAATCCTTGTATCCTAATGTGTCAACAGTAAAATAATCTAAGGAGCGTGCTTCAGAAAAAATGATTGCTGGGATCTATAATAGGATTGTTATAACTCAATAGTGTTTTATAAATTTTTTATTCACTCTGAGTTTTTGACAGCTTGCCAAGTTCCAGTTTTTATCTGATCATCTTTGCATTAATAATACATTACAATAAGTTTCTCTGAGAAGTGACCACTTTTTTCTCACTGAATACTTCGTTTTTGCCAGCAAAATATTGACTTGGGTTTATAATCAATTCCTGTTTGGCTTGATCATGCTTAGCATGAAACTGAAATATTTGCTGCTAGACAGCTGCCAATACAAATGTCATCATTGTTCTACTCTAATGAATTCCATCAGTTGCTAAATGATCTGCCTTGCAGGTTGCAGCATGTAACGGACTGAAGCCCAGAGCTTCAAAGATGCCAGGATGTGAACGGTCGTACTTACAGGACACTCCAGTCCCTCTGCTTCAGAAACACTTCCTCCCAGCAGCAGCATCCATTTCCAGACAGTCAGCCTCTGAGTCACCTGTGGCTTGCTCACTGATGAGATTCAATCAAGGCAAAAATACTGAAGAAGAGATAAAATGTCAAAAATTATTTTGTCACCTTCCCCTACATTCTCAGACATGAATGAAAACTGATTTTCAAGGAAAAAAGAAAAGTGTCATCAGAAAAAGGACTTACTTATCATTAAATATTTTAGAAAAAAGTTTTCAGCCATGAGCAATTAATGTATCCTTCTCTTCCTACATAATCATACTATTTATATAAAAATGAATTATGCTTGATTGGTATCAGGAAACAAAATACTATGAAAAATACCAATGTATCACCTCACTTGGTTAGCTTACTTCCTGAAGGCTTAATATTAATTACCTCTTCCCTCATATTAGCATGCTGTATAGAAAGCCCCATCAGGTTCTGGCACACCAACACCAGTCGCTGAGTTACTCCTCCAAGGAATGGAGCCAGAAGTCCTGCAAATTTCTCTTTTTACCTTTGAAATTGATAGCTCAGCTCTTGGAAGAGTCCAAGATCAGCACTGAGCCAAAGGTCTTCTCTGTTGGCAAGAGACTGCTTTGCCACATTGCCTCACCAGCAAAGGTAAGTGTGCACACCTCTAGAAACCCCATACTGCTGATGGATAGTGTGCACTCTTAGAACAGGGAAAAGCTTGCTGCACCCTCAGCTACTCCCATTGTTAAAAAGGGTAGTACAAGTGACCTTTCTCAAGCCCCAAGATGAGGTCTGCAGAGAGTGAGAACCTATGTGAAGAATATAAACATAGGCCTAAATGAAGCAGTGTTGAGGTCCATCTGTTTGAAAGGCAAAACGAGCATGCAGAAGTGGCACAGGCACAGAACAAATGCCAAACACCCTACCTGATCCTCACAGTGCCATCTTTCCCACCACAGATCTCACTTTGACAAGGTTAAATACTGTGATGCTCTGGCACCTTGTGTGCCTCTGCAATTGATAATGTGTTGCTCAGTTCGTGCCCAACTTAGAGAACCAGAAAAAGACATGAAAAACAAGCATGTACAGGCACCCCAAACAAGCAGATTTTTAATGTCGAGGGATGCTTTAAAATTTCATAAAGTCACTCCTGATGTCCAGCCGTTCTTTGTAATTATTACCTTCAGGGTTTCTCGTTCAGAAAAAAAAAAAAAAAAAGTAACATGAAAATACGAGTTCACATTTGAACATAATTACACATTTATGGCTTAATATCTTAAATTTCTCCTCTCCCTCAGGCAACAGACAATTTATCTGAGAAATACAATATATGTGAGCTTCTAAACTATGCAGGGCTTTTAAAACACTGCATACATCTATAATGTCCTGGTAGCAATGACATTGCAGATTGTAACTTAACAATATGCTCTTTATGAAAGTCATCTTCCCAGGTCTGGTTATCACACAGGTACTTTCAGAAATATGTTTCACCTTCCCAAAACTTTAGATCTCTTTCAGAAAAGCATGTGAAATTTTGTCTCTGAAAACTGTAGAGTTTATCTATGGCAGTCCTGTGGCACATGAGAGAACAGTGCCCCAAGTCTGTTAGTGATCTTGGATAATAAACTCCCTTTATATAGTTTCATCTCACTTGGGGCAAACAAGGAACACAAGAATGTGCTTTTGCTGCAGCTGCTATCTCCTGCCTGTCAATCAGCTTGAAAGGAAAGGAAGATGTAGCCCTCTCACAGCAAGACACAAAGAACTGACTATAGAGGGAGCCCAGTAAATCAAGATGGTAAAAAAAACATTCCCTGGAATTAAAATTGGAAACAGTTGAACACTGATCTTCTTTGATGTCTGTAATTATCAATACATCCATGATTAATCAATTAATCATTGATAGCTGGTATATTTATTATGAAAGTCAAACTACAGAAACAAAATTCAAATGAAATAAATAAACCTGCACATATACACCAGTGAAAAGAAATTATCTGGAATGCTGCAAAAGCAATGCTTATTATTTTTAATGTATGCTTTCCATTTGCTAGAGGTGGGCTTCCCAGTCCTCAGGTTGGGTTAAGGTGGCAGATGGATGGTGCTGCAGAGAATGCTGAATCTGTGTGGATGACACATGAAACTGAGTTAAAAATTACCTTTTGTCTCACCAAACAATGAAAAGATGACAGTTTCTGATTCAGTCACATCACTGTCTTTCTGCAAATCCACAACAGCAACTCCATCACTGATACAGCGTATAATGCTGCCCATTCCAGCACAGGCAAGCATAACCTGCATGGCAGCAAAGGAAGTCAGGAAGCAAGAAATGCCATGCTTACTTCTCTTCTGACAGTATAATTTGTATTTTTCAGATTTAAAAGAGTCAGTGAATTCGCTGAAAAATGGACTGGAAAGAAAAAAAATTTAAATCTCTCTCCCTGTTGTGTGCATACAAAACAAGAAATATCAACCCAATGCAATCAAGCATAGGGAAAACAAGAAAAGTAAGTAAGCTCATTCATTCTTGGCTATCCAAATTCTGATTTGTTATACTTTCTTTTGATAGGAAGGATTATTTTTTGGGTTTACTTTCAATTAAAATATCAAAGGATGCAGGTGATTGGGTTCCCTTTGTCTGTGAACTCTCACCGTGACTTCTGCTGAGTTAGAAGTCTGGTACCTTGCATTTTGTTGCACAGAGATATCCTTTCGTTTTCACCACAGTGAAGAGAAATTACAAGAAATACCACCAGGCTGCAAATATGCATAAAGTACTAGCTGAAAATACATAAGCAGCAATCATTAATAAGAGCAACAACACTGAGTTATCACTTAATCACTTTGCCAAAGGAAAAACACATTTTCTGTTATGACGGTTGTTTTTATTTTCCCCTGTTGAAACAATCATTCTTCCATTAATATACACTGGTCATGACATCATTGGTTTGTCAGTTTCTAGCACTATGGATATTTGTGAAGCTTTGTCCAAGCATCTTGACACCTCATTTTTTCTGACAGCAATCATTTCTATCACAAATGCCAGTGGAGAACGGTACAATGGAAGAAAGTGAAATTCGGTGCTTTCATAACCACACGTCATTGTTACAGTGATTGAAGGTCAAGCATCAGGAGTACACAGGGGTTTGTATGGCTGCAGCAACAATCACAGCGAGTGGCTGATGCCCAGGAAATCACCTTTTATTGTTTTCCTTTGTGTTACACAGATCCTTGTGTTTTACTGTAAAATGACTTGACCTGTGGTGAGGTACTCTCCATCTGAAAATCAATATCATGGTCTTTTCCTCTTTCTCTGCACTGCAGCTCAACAAAAGAAAGGTGTATTTTCTTATATCTTTTTTTTTTTTTTTAGAGAGTTCATCTGAAGTGGTCCAGCAGATACCAACAAAACTCAAAATTAAGCTGGTTCCACTAAGAGGAAAAACACTCAGAAACATGGTGAGTTTTTATTCTATGAAGTAAGGAACTGACTCATGCAACTGAGAAGGGGACTAAAACCCAGTTACTTATCACAAGTTCTCCACTTTGGCCTGAGGCAACATGGGTATTTCATTACATTGGTACATCTTGTGGCACTTTGTTTCTAACAACGATGACAAATCTCAAGATGATCCCTACTTGGCTGTAAATCATGCCTCCTCCAACCTCTGACTCAGACAACAGCCCCTGAGCACACAAGAGCGACAGAAACTAAAGTGGTTTTGAGCCCCATAAATTCGTATTTTTTGTTACAGATATTGGACAAAGACTCAGTTTGTTTTCTAATTAAGCCAGACCAGCTTGTCCTCCCCTGCTGCCAAGCCACTCACTTGTGGGTCCTTGGTTTTTTATGTTCATATAGTGTCTTGGCAGAAGAGGAGCATGTTAAATCCCTGGTCCCCATTTTTGGTCAGAGGTTCTGGGAGGTAGATGGTTCTCTAAAAATCTGGAGAGTCTGTGTCCTTTTCTGCATTTCTTGCTCATATTCTTTGTTCTAAAGTTTGCTGCTACTGCCACTAGCATTTCCACTTTAAACAGCTCTTTAACACAGATATTCCCTTATGTCTGCCATTCTTCCTTGGACTGACATTCATATGGCAGATGGTGCAAATGGCCCAGCAAATATATACTGGATGAGAGCTAGAAAACCAAAGCAGAGCAAAAGAAAACCAAACAAAACCACCCCAGCTGTCAGACCAATGACTTTCTGGAACCACATCATGTGCTACCAGTCACCAGAATGAGGACAAAACCCTCAAAAAGATAACTGATGTTGAACTTAATGGGTTTTCAGAGTATTGTTTTGAATCTTGTCGCTCAGAGCATCCCCAGAAGACAGGAACTTTTCCCTTTCCTTCTCAGAGCCTGCCTTTTTCTCATCACTTCAGTGAAAAAGAAGTATTATAACAGATTAATGTATTCCTGTTAATAACAATAACAAAACCCCAAACAGCCATACCTGGTATCAGCATTGTATTAATCACAGAAAACAGATTGAGTTCCATTCAAATGGAGTCTGCTGAAACTCATGGCAAAATCTGGGATAAATATGTTAAAAGACTTAAACAGTGATAGAAGTAGAAGAAGGTGATCAATGTCAAGAACAAACTATTGCTTTTGGAGGCACTTACTTGCTAAGGCTTCTCACAAGAAGAGCAGAGCAGTGAAGTATCTGCCCAATGAAGTTGCATTCTAATTTCCAGGTTCCTGTCAATTACTGTTCTTCTGTTTTGCCATTTATTTGGTACTTGAACTAACTGGGTGTGAACATCTTTGATGGCAAGGGACAACGATATGCCAGGAAGTCTTATGGAACAAAAGCCCTTTTCCCCACAACAGTGATATTCTTGTTATAGTCTAATATTGGGCTCACAACTAAATGAATGACAGATGCTCTGTTAACCCCCCTGCCTCCCCTCATAGGGAAAAGGGAAGGAATAAGGGTGAGAAACTCCTACAGGTTGGAAACTAAACTACACAGCTTTAATGAGACAGTTGTGATGAAAAAGAAAAGTGATGAAATACATAAAAATATTAAAAAAATATATATACAAAAGCAGTATCACTCTCTCCTCCCACCCCCCATTAATGTCCACATGACCTCCAAAGCTGCAGGGCAGGCTCCAGAAAAGTCCTGGACTCAGTGGCAGACAGGAGCTGGAGTGCAGGAACACAAGGATTTGGATCAAAGGCAGATAAATGGACTTAGCCCTCCCAGGATACTGGTCAAGGATAAAGAGAGTGATCCCTCAAATTTATATGCAGTATGATGTATACTGGATGGGATACTTTGTTTGGTTAACTTTGGTCACCTGTCTTATCTGCTCCTCCCCAAAGGAGGGCCACAGGTGTGACCCCTTAATCTCTTCTGGTTCCAGAGCATAAGTTGTTTTCTTCAGAACCAAGAAGTGGCTTAGGGTCTACATACCATTCTCTCACTGTAACTATGAAGATCAAGTGTTATCAGGCCTAGAGGCAGACACTGATTGGAAAACATCCTGTTAATTTCAGCAACTGCAGCTACTTAGAAGAGACTTAATAGAAAAGTAAAATCACAAAAAGAAAATTAGCTCTATCCTGGCTCAAACAAGGACAATTCTATATTATAATTAATGATACAGAATCTGTAAATTATATTACTATCCAAACTAAGGTTATTTTCTAACCAAGTTACACACACGATAATGAAAAAAACAGTATAACAGTCTGTTAAGTTTCCAAGGGGAAATGGAAAACAAGAAAAATAAAAGCAAAAAAATAACTGGGCTGCCATTCTGAAGAGTATTTCAGCAGATGGTCAAAGAAATACTTGTATGGAGTGAGACACAATAGAAGAAGACAGAACACATTTGGAATTCTTGTTTCAACTCGAATTTCAAACCACCTGAAAATCAAATTAGGTATTCTGCAGATTATTTTTAATTGTAAGTACAATCTAAGAATTTTTTAATAAAGTCATTGGGTATTTTTTTTTTTAAAAGGAAAACAATTTTTCCTTCTCTTGTCAGTTCCTCAGGAAAGATTCAATTTTCTCTTTAAGCCTAAGACCAGGAAAGATATAAAAAAATTTACACACAACGGGCAAGAGAAGAAAGAAAATTCAGTCTCCTGTAATTGTATTTTGCCCATTTATCTTGCACTGTAAACTGTGAAGTAAATGAGAATATCCCATGAACCAGAAAAGGGAAAAACAACACAGTCCTGATTAATCTAGTTCACCCAGAGTTCTTTCCTTGATCTTATAGCATTTCAGAAGACAGTGTTCATTAGTTGCCAAAGCTAAAAAAATGTCATCATATCCTCAGTGCTGAAAGAGAAGTGGAGAGGTTCTCCACAGGAAAACCAAAGTGACTACAAAATTATCACATGAAGGCCACACAGGGTAGTGTCCTTTTGGGGTCCTCTCTCCCGAATGCTTTTGTGACTTCCAAAGAAAACCTGATTTCCAAAACTTATATACCCTAAACCAAAACCTGGAAACATCTGAATTTGTGTCTGAACTTTGAGATACTAAAAAATGCAGCATCCAATATGAGCATGCATGAACAATGAAAAAGTTTAGCCACAGACACTATTCCATTAGCTTGTCGATCCTCCTCTCCTACAAGACAGATTTACACAGTCTAGGAAAAAAAAATAAAATTTACACAGAGGATGAAGTTCAGAAAACCATCAATGAGGATGGTCTCTTTAAAGGTGTAGTTTCAGAGACTGACATGATGAATGCAGAGAAGACAGATCAGGGTATTCAAAGTGCTTGAGTGCTGTGACCAGCCAAAAAAAGAAGAAAAAAACAACAACCAACCAAAACCAACAACAACAACAAAAACCCCAACATGACAAACAGAACTTGCCTTTGAACCTCATTACAGTCTATCTGCTTAAAAATGCTGGTTACCTGGTTTTAAAGGTTCAGGGATTCTCACCTTGCATGCCAATACTTTTGCAGCTAATCTCCATTTGGCTGAGTTTCCTGCTGGACTTCCACAAGCATATTCAGATAAAAAAAATAATATGATTGCTTACTCAGTGGGCCTGCATGTCTGTATACTTTTAAAAAATAGAATAGGTCAATGCTTAAGTAATTTTTCAATGTTTGAATAATTTTCCAGCTGCCCACCGTGGAGATTCTTTCTGCAATCCTGTCTGTTATTTTCTCTCCATGATTCCTAAACAGAGGCTAATCTCTGTGAAGCATCTACAAACTGCCACCTTCCTAAGACAAAAAATCCTTAAAAGTTTATTGGATATTGGATTGCACTGGCCCAGAATAGAATATCACCAGGTCTTTATTTTAGCTCACTGCTTTTATGTGGTAGTCAGAAGAGGTTAGACAAGGAAAGAAAAGATCCAGTTGTGCCAAGATTCCTTTTCTTTTTAGAGAAAGTTGGTTTAAAACTTCATGTTACTAGAAACAAACATGCTACAGAAGGATTTAGAGTGTAGAAAGAGTCTGAGGTTTAAAATAAATATAATTTACAAGGTTTAGATTTTGTAAGCAAATCCATTCATTATATGATTAAGAAAGCAGCCGTGAAGTCACTGACAAGCTCCTCAGCTGGAGGCATGAGGCAAAGCTGTGCCAAAGCCCAGGGAAGTGTTCAGCCTTGTTTCTGTATATACTCTCTTTGCTCCCCTGTAGATAGGACTTCTTCTGTGTATCCCTATACATGGACATTTGCATGTCAGACATCTCACACGCATGTGAATTCCCAGCTATTCACATACTACAGGAGAGGTTAGTCACAGCTTCTGTAACTGAGAGTGACACCTGTCACTTTTGTGTTGTGTAGAGACAGCACTGTGTTTACACAGAGCTTATTGCTCAAAGGCACCAAAGTTTTCTATGTGGGATTGCTACCTCAGAATGCACTTTGAAATTTTTTTTCGGCCACAACATTCAGCAAATAAGATGTGAGGAGAAAACCCTTTGGCCAGCCTAGAAAAAAGGTTTCGCTTGAAAGGAGTGAGGAGAAAGCAATTCAAATGAATGTAAACCCAAGGATAAGTGAAAATGTTGCAGGTTGCTACCTACAAAAGGGGGTCAAATGACCCTGCTCTTCCTAGGATATTGCAAAGATTCATTAAAGTTTGTAATGTGTTCAGCCCGAGTGAGAAGAAACTGCAGAACAGTAAAGTAGGAAATGAATAATTCTGTCTTTAGAGCCTTGCTTGAGCAGTGTGCAGTAAATAAGGCCTGGGGCCAAACGCCAAGTAACGAGGATAAAAGAACATATTGAATAGCTGCTCATTAAGTGAGCACCATCCATCCTGTGCCCTGCTGAAGCAGGTGTCCTGGGGGAAAGTAATAGTGTGCAACCTTGTAATTAAAACTGTATCATAATGCATATTCACTAGGAGGCAAAATTAAGGATGCGTTGAGAAATTCACTCTGACATTGCCTCACTTTTCAATGCTGGACTTTACAACTTTTATGTTCCTTTTGCCATATTTTATTGTTATTATTTATTTAATTGTGATTTTTATTTTTTTTTTACTGTTTTCTGTATTTCAAGAGGTGAAGGCATATGACAGGAGACAGCAGAATATAGTTTTTCTGGCCACACATTCAAAAAATAATAAGAATTACTTCAATCCAACGGACTGAAACTAAAGCTACTGCAGGTGTCTAAGAGCCCAGAGAAGTGCTGAAAGAAGGAGAGAGGTGGGATTGAAAATCTGTGAGCATGGTAAAGAAAGTCTTAGGGCCAGGAATCATCAGCCTGTGGCCTGTACACAAAAGACGCTGAGGCAGATCAGGGTTAGATCTTGGCATGTATCTTGTCTTGTCTCACTGGCAATCTGGTTATATTTTGTTACAAACTTTAGCTGGGAAGATTTCTGTTGAATAAACTCTGTGTTCTTTGACTAAGTCCTACTCATTCCACACTTTCCTTTCCATCTTGTTCTTTCTTTCTTTTAGTCATGTTCATACTTAACTTATCCCAAACAAATTTTAGATAATTTTCCCTGTTTATTCTCTACCTTTAAGCTATTGCAACACCTTATCTCATGTTATACCCTGGAGTGATCTTGCTTTTTATCAGCACTGTTTCTCCTAGATTTACTGATAGTCTCTCTAGCAGTGAAAATGATTGAAAATGACTGTAGAAATATATTTGTATCAACATATGCATGCATGTGTGCATATGCACACCCATCTTTTACACATACACAACCTGGATATTAAAAGAACGTTACTGTCACAGAGCCAAGGTCATAGCAGTAAACTACTCCATAAGGTTGTTAGAACTTGAAACACAAAAACTATTCCTCTCTGTATTGCTCTTTCAGTGGAACTACTTTTGCTTTTAATAAAATGAAAATTTATTCCTTTGTTGATCTCCAGATGTTCTGGCTGAGCAAAGAATGTCCCAGTACCTTTGCCCCCATGCACATCTGGGCTTGAAGACCCCAGCCAGGACTGTTCCTTGGCTGTGACAGAAAGGAGGTGACTAAGCCATGAGACTTGTTCTTACCAGAGACATGACCCTCAGGTAACCACCCTGCAAGTATTAGGATTGAGAAAATCTGTTTCTAACTAAATTCAGCATCCACAGCCTTTACCCTACGGGTCCATGTTCTGTTTTAATCTTGTTAAACTTTGCAGAAAAAACTACTTTTTGCTCATGGGATTTGTCTGGGTGCTCAACTTAAGATGCAAATTCCTGGGAGGTTGTTTGTTCGTTTGGTTGGTTTGGGTTTTTTTTTTTGGTTAGTTGGTTAGTTTTGTTGTTGTTGTTGTGGGTTTTTTGTTGTGTTTTGGGTTTTTTTGTCAGCAGTATCAAACTGGGATCTTTCTTTATTTCAAGGGCAGGAATCTCTTATTTGTAACTTGCTCAAGGAAAAGGGCTGCCTAGCAACTTTCTGTCAGGGCACAAATTTATGCTGAGCTGTCCCCAGCAGTTGACCCTGCTTTTCTCAGCTCTAACCCCAGCTAAAGAACTCCTGGTCTCCAGTATCAGTTTCTAGACTGACGCATTATTCTTTAGTAATATATTTTTCGTATACACCACATATTTTATAGATTAACTGTTCCAGAAATCTTTTGATTCATTGGTTTTTAAATTCACTGCTTTTCCACCAACTTATTTATAAAGCAAGAGACATTTCAATACTCCAAATGCTATTTTATAGGCCTTGAGGGAAGAGAAAACATGGAAGTTAGCAGAATGATTTTTTGTATATAATAGTTCAATAAATTTAACTTCTAATATCTAATTCTGGTGTTCATTCAGTCCCTTTGAAAGTATCCTCTTTCCAAAGAAAACACTGCTTGAAGTTAAATCTCCAGAGATTTTGACTTTCAGCCTCTAAACCAGTTATAGTCTCTAACAAAATATTGCACATGCTGAGGCTCAGGGCTAGCACAGTGTGAAGGTAAAATCGCAAAAGTTGAGAAAAAAAGAGGAAAAGAAATGTTGTTGTGCTTTTATTCCATCAGACAGGTATTTGTGAACAGTAGAACTAATGAAGATGAGTTTCCAACATATTTGTGTCTTCTGCTTGGTCTGCCCAGTGGCTATCAAAGTGCAAGCTGCCAGTGAAGCTTCCCCAGCAGCTGGGAGGCCCATGCTTGCATGGCATGGTGCCAGGACCTGTGTCTAAGTCTCACTTACACAGATTTGCTGAAGTCTAGCACAGGATGTGTTCACGCCACCACCTTCCCTCCAGCATGAGCCACTCTGGAAATTTCAGTACTCCCCTGCTCCTTCTATTTGCATAAAATTTGAAGGATTTTATGATTTTTTTAATTTTTTTTTTTCTTGTCTGGAGTATGGAACACAGAAGATCTTCATGGTCTCTGGTACAAATGTGCCACGCACCAGGTCAACACCTGGGCTTGCAAATGAAATCCGTATGGAGAAATAAAAGATGAATTCTTGTTCTTGTGCAAGGATCACAGGTCAGGGTGTGCCACGCATGGGCAGGGAAGCGTGAATTTGCCTGTGAATGTGATCTCTGCTTCCTGTGCCTCTATGGTAGATCTGATTGACATTGAGTGATTGGTTCACAAGACTTCAGACACAGAAACATGCAGACAGTATCGCAGAAGCCTTGTTTCTGGAGGAAACCAGGGTCAAAGCACCATTAGCCTACAGAACCTTTGGGGTGCGTTTGAAGTACTGGGAAGAAGATGGTTTAATGACCTAGATACAAATTACACAGTCCATGTCTGTCCTATGTTCTCCTTCAGCTGTTGGTCAGTGCAGGATCACCAAGAGCTTTTAAGACTGGGTGGAAGAAAAGCTGAAAGAAACCACTGTGGTATTGCAGCAGTATCTTCCCTAAAGGGAAGTCAGAAATTATTACAGGTTGTGAATCTTTGGGTTAGTTCAGGCAGCTTGAAATTAAAAGAAATGTAGAAATTTAGCATGCCAGGCAGTTACCCCTGAAAACACCACCACCAGTTTAGTGTCCAGATGCAGAAACCTCACCTGAGATCCATGCTTCCTTGCAGCTGACAGCCCTGTGTCTCCACCTGATGGCTCAGAGTCCAATGTCTGTGGGGATCGGTGCCAGAACAGCAGTGTATGCCAAAGCATTTAGGTGTTTTACATATCTTAGAGCCAAGCATCTGAAGAAAAAGAAATGGTACGGTGAGATGACAGAGGGAGGTTACTAAGGGACATTGTTCTCTGGTCAGACATGATTACCATGGGATATTACAGTCCTAGACATCCTGACTTCCCATAGCCTGACAAAAAAGAGCACTTGCCCAGCAGGGTCTTTTCCCCAACTCTGCTGAAGTCACTGCAAATAGCAATGACTTCTGTAGAGGTTCAGCAAAACTTACTGCATTTCGTATTTGCTTGCTCAATATTACATATGTACTCCAAGGCTGGTTAGTATCTTTCCAAGCAAAACTAAAGTCAGGATTTGAGCGCTGTGGGGAGAGCCACAGATTTAGCAGGGCAAGGAGGAGAACATGAGCAGTGTTTGAGCAGAGAAAACACAACACAGTAGAGGTAGAGAGGAAGGAGCAGCTGAACTCTGCCCTATGCTGCTGTGCTTGCTGTGCTGTGGAGAGATGAACACATGCTTCACTATGGTCACTGAGTACACAGTTCTTTGAGCAGCTGCTACTTCAGGGACAGAGCATGGAAGAACTGGTGAATTGCAACTGAGGGACTTGCTTGCTCCTTCTCTGGCTTTATAAAGGTGCAGACAGAAGAGAAAGGAGTGACTCCAGTCATCAGACATGAGGGAGAAGAACAGTGCACAGGTACATGGCTGGCTCCTCTGCTTTGCACACCAACCACCCCTTCCTATGTATAGGACAATAAGGAACATTTTTCAGCAAAGCTGTAGAAAGGGATGTATTTTTGCATTTTGCTTCTTCTGATGCCAGGTGTGGAGTGGTGCTTTCCTCATTGCTGCTGGCAGTTCTGGAAAGCCATAGAGAAAACAGGGAAAAGCAAGGAAGGGAGGATGTGGGGTGGTGGAAAGCTGAATAGTAATACTAACAATAGTAGTAGTAGTAGTAGTAATAGTAATCCCAGCACCCTTGTTTATGCTTAATAAGAATGGGTTGCACAAACCACAAGACTTTGCTGCACTTACCCAGAGAAGGGAACTCTAACCTGCAGGGGTAACAAGTGGCCAAGAGTCACCCTGACTGTGCAGGTCCTCAGACACACCTGTGCTCTAAAGGTACACGCATCACTGGTCTGCCATATCCAGAGAAAACAAGATGGGTTTAGCCATTTTTGTTCACAGTGCAATAAAATGATAATTCTGTCTCTTCTTTTCAAGATGAGGTGAGTGGAAGTGCAGAGGGAGAATTCTGAAAGACCAGTTCAGAAAGTTCACTTGCTTGTTTTTACTCATTCCTTCTTCATGTGAGACCTTTCCAAAAAGGGTCCTGTTGTGAAAAATATATTTGTGCTTTATAGTACCAAATTCCACTTAAGGGACATTGACACTCCAGTGTAACACAGCTTCTACATACCTGCTTAATGATGAACATTTATTTAAATAGTCCTTAGTCAGCAAAGGATTCAAATCTCTTATGAGCCTCAAGGACTTGCAATTACTTTTCAGACTGGAGAATAATACATCAGTGTAGGAAAAAGAGACCTTGAAAGCAGCAATGTGACAAATGGAATCAGAACTAAGCCTGAAAGGTGCATTTTTAAATAACAACAATGATAAAATTTTATGCATAGTATATGAGAAGACCTGTCTCAGCACTGAGTTCTTATTTATTATTAATCTTTTAACATGTTAACAAGACCCTTGTCATCTGGACAAGACATACTACAGCTTTATATTGATATTTCATCTTCAGGCAACTGGGCCATATGGAACAGAAATCTAAAGTGTGTTGTGGGTACTGTAGGCCAAATTGTCTGCACCAGGATGTTCATCTACATAGCTAGAAAAGAGCTTCATAAATATGGACTTGGCATTTGCTCCATGGTAATGAAAATTCACTGTTTGGTTTCAGCAATTGCAGGAAGTGCAGAACACATCCTACAGACTTCATTAGCATTCTGAAGGTTCAACATTTTGCTGTGTTCAAAGAAAAAGACAGAAGTATCACAGACAATATTCACTGACAGTCCATCCTGTTCTAGGGTATGAGGTGAAGCTATTTGTTCAGCATTACAGCATTTTAGTTTAGGTATTGAATGCCTCATGGGAGCCTGTTAAACATTATTTTATGCAAATGTGGAGCTATGGACTTTATAGCATGACAAAATAAAAAGCAGAGCAACATCTGCATCAGATCTTAGCTTTTCTGGGTGTTTTAAAGAAGTTTTTATAGATTAAAAGAAACCTGAACATCGGAAATTAAAAAATATATGGCATAAGGATTGTCACTGGCTGATGAACAGTTAGTTTGCCTCTCACTTAATTTATCTCTCTTACTTGAGAAATAAGTTAGCTTATGCATCAATTTCTGCTTTGAAAAAAATTGAAAAAATTACATAGTAACTCCAATACCAACAGAAGATGTTAATATAAATTTTAATGAAAGTATGAACTACATAGGGTTGGAACTCAATATCCTTGAAATATAAGGCATCTATCCCCCAGGCTAAACAGCTTTTGGTAACATCTATAAATAAGATGCATGATTTTCACAGGCTCTCCTGAAGAGCAGAGTTATTATCATACATTAGATTTTGCTTCTTGATTAAAAAATCATATTAATTAAATGCAATTAAATTAAATTAAATTAAGAGTTGAAGATGCAGCAATCCATTTATTATTATTTTCTCACAGTGTGGGCCACATTCTAATAGAGTGATCACCCTCCCTCCCAGTCTCCCAGTCATGATTACACAATATTCCTGGAGCACTTGCAGTAACTGTGAGTGCAAAATAGACACGTTATAAAAGCGTTTTAATTCTCTTCAGTATGATTTTTCTTGCATGAAGAAAACTGGTTCTGAGGCCTCCTCTTCACCTTTGGGGTCACCTCTTCCTTTGAGTTGTTTTTTCTTTGTCTTGCTGACTTTGAATTGTCTTTTCTTTGTCTCATTGTATCATGTCTTCTTGCATCATACCAGTCTACTTCCCTGTATCCACTCTAGAATTCCTGGAAACCTTCTTGCAAAGGACAGACATCTCTGCAGATAGCTACTCTTTCTGCATCTGTGTTGTACCATCATTATGATCACACATCTCAATGATCCTTGAGAAGATAGAAGAAGAATGGATGGCATTCCTTGGAAAAAGAACAGATTACTTTTTTTCTGGTCTTGAAGGCAAGATGCATCATCCAAAAGGCACTTTTGGTTTCATGTACAGACTTCTGAGCAAACTTTAATCCAGTCACTTAAAGACTAGAGGTCTAGGATATGTCTATTTGTTTAGTGGGGAGAAGTCCTCATGCTGGCAGAGTGAGTTGGCCCACAGCAAACTGTAGCAGGCTTTGGGCAGACTGCTCCTGCATTCAAGTAACTGTGTCCTTCTGCCCTACTCTACAGAGGCTGGCAGCACAAAGCATGCCCCACTAAACAGAAGCTGAACAGATGTGTTGGGTGCCCTGAGCCATGACCAAAGAAAAGGTAAGCCACTTCTCCCAGAAGTATGGAAGTAGGTAATGAAGTCCCAGATGGCTGAAGAATTGATAGCAGGTGAGGAGTCAGACAGAAAAAAATTACCTGCACCAAACAAACTGCTTCTTATCAGATAAGTCTCAGAGCAGTCCCATTGGCAAACCTGTGACCTCATTAAAACAATCATGTTCTCCATGGATTTTTATCTTCCTGAAAGTCTCAGAAAAAAATCTATTATTTGCAATTCTTTGTGAGCAGGCAGTCCTCATGTGGGAGAACTATTGAGAGGCTGAGCAGCTGCCTCTACAAAACTAAAACCTGGGTCTTCATTGATGAACACACAGGCATGCCACAAAATTACACCAGAGCCAGTTTTTTAACATGCATATAATAGAATATGGAATCACTTTCTGCTGTTGTGCTCTCCTTCCCTCCACTAAGCTGGCACTGCTACCCCTCTTCTGAAATGCCTGCTACTCTCAGGAGCATTTACCCCCCTCCCCACTCCCACCATCTGCGAGAAACTTCTTCCTATATCATCTGTCTCACCCATTTTCTATCTCACTTCAGTTCACTGCTGGCAGCATACTCTCTCCCTTGCCCTCCTTAATTCCTTCTCCTTTCTCTCAGTAGTATCATTTTATATGTTAATACTTCTATTTAGTGTTGTCTCAGGTTCCTGGATCCAGGTTATACCGAAGGTGTTTGTTGCATTGCATTTGCCACAGAATCTTTATACATTATGTTTTTATCTCGTATGGCAGATTTGTTTCAAGGACATTATGAAAATGAGTCTGTTTGTGATTATGTGCTGCTGATTCAAGACACAATTTTGTTTTCCTTCTGGAAAATCATGTTGGCTAAATGTCTTTCTTTTTGATATCTCTGGACAGCTTTTGCATTGTGGTCCCTTCTGACAGTTTGTTTCAGAAACAGATTAAACTATACTGCAAAATAATCTCTTTATACTATTCAATTCACAACAAATACTAACAGGGACTGTACTGAAAGGAGGGTGAATTCTGTAAATAGAGTGAGTCCATAACAGTTTTTCCTCCAATGTTTATGTAGTCAGTTTATAGGCTTAGAATTCATTCTCCACTCCATAGCCAAGTCCTGTTTAGATTTTCAACTCTCTTTTCTGTGCTACTCTTCAGGGACACACCAGCCTGTAAGTCAGAGCACAAACCATCCAGAAAAGCCAGGGTACTGCTTTACAGACAGATAGCTATGCATGTGTATGTCATCCCATTCACTTCAGTCTTGCAACACAAAGACAGTATCTGAACCAAGGTGAACAATTGCCAGGGACCTTAGCACAACCAGTTCCTCACTCTTCCAGTTCACTTAATCATGTGGAACACTACTGGTTAAGTCTGGCCTTTTACTCATTATCACATTTAAAAATAGTTTTAAGGGTTTATTTGTAAGGTTTCTTTGTAACATATGTTCACACATGAGGAAAATAAATAATTAATAAATAAATAAAGCAGCTTGCCAGGTGTCTATTGGTTTTCAAAGAAAACCCTGGCCAAACTAATCTCCTGAGTCTAAGAAATCAAATTATAAGCCTTTTGGGAAAATTGCACTATAAAATAGACCACACATAAAAATATAATTTAAGTGGTTAGTAGTTTTCACTACAGGAGCCTTATTCTGCTCTCTGAAACACCAGTCATCATTCCATTCATGTGAAATCGGACCAAATCCACCATACAACTGCTCCATAGTGATAGTTCTTGAGTGCATGATAATATGCTCTACTCTTAATTTAATTTCTTAAACATCTTCCTTCCTGCTGCTCAAGAACCCAATATGTACTTTGAAAGCAGAGGTTTTCACACCCTACAGGGATTCCCACCAACAAAAAAAAACCATACCAAATTAGTACTTGTTCATAGAACTTTCAAAGACAAAAAATAACTTGTACTTATGGAGATAAAGTGATTAACCAAGAGATCATTCAGTTTTCCATGACAGCAGTTGCTATGCATAGGCTGAATTTCCCTCCAAGAAGACAAGATTGATATTATGTCCTTTAAAAAGTCTGTTTGTTTGCTTTCCAATGGAGGATCGCAGAAGAATTACTAAAAGTTATTACATGCAATATATAAAATTGATTCATTATATGAAAAAATATACAAGGGCAGCAAATCCACTAAGGAACTTATCACAACTTTCCTAAATAAATTGAATGGGATATTGGAGAAGGAAGGAGAGGTGGATGGATTTAAAGGAAAGGCTGGTTTTCTCCAGGGATACTCTTTTTCATTTCTAAAGCTTTTGCCCTGGAGGTCCATTTATCAGCTTGCTTAAACACTGTGTATACATAGCTCAAAACAGTAACTGTTCAAAGGCTATATGTGATTCCACCAAAGTGCTTTCTCATTATTTTCTTAAACCAAAGAATTCTGCATTTACATTTTAAAGTGTTAAATAGAAAGATATCCTGGTTTTATTTAAACAGTGAACCAGGGACCAGCTGCAGAATAATTTTTTGTATGATTTCTCTGATGGATACATTCAGGATGCCACAGTCAGGAGCTGGTAAAACAAACCCTGGGAAGAGGTCAGAAATTATGCTAAGAGAACAGAAAGCTGTGGGACAGGCACATAAAATAAAAAAAAAAACAAAAACCACAACACAACAGATAAGTAATGTGGCCAGGGCCACCACTAACATAATCATTTTAGCTTCTCTTATTCAAAGCTCCTCTAATCCTTCATCTACAATTAATAAGATTTGCTATTTAAAAAAAAGTTCAGAGGGTTCCTCATTTATTGCTAAAACATAAAAGTAAAATTCTAGCCTTTCATCATCTAAAATATATATATACAACTTTGCGAATCAAAAGTCTCTTTCAAACATCACTGAGGGTAACAAGTTTAAAAACTGCCAAAATGAACAGTTTATTGTCAAAATCCCACCACAGAGTAGCAAAGAGGATACTCGGTGGTACACCCGGTGAGTGTGCCGTCTATTTTTAAAAATAATTTTCCATTTAAAATAAAAGGTAACCTATTAGAGGTGCACAGATTATCTTTCTCATGCCTAATAATGTCAGATAGACTGGATAGATGGAAGGATGGAATCAATAAGTACAGGGAAACAACCCCAAATTAATAGTAAATGTGGACTCTAATAACAACGACAACAATAGTAAGATAAAAAAAGAACTGTGCACTAACGTATTTTATGTACTTTTAGACACAGATGAGATATTTGCATAAGCTACTCACACAAAAGGGCTATTTCCATGCCCCTAGATTGTTAAATAAAGTCCTGCTGGATGTACAGAGAGGAGTCTGATGTGGTGCATCAGGAAGGCAGAGCCTCTGTGCCTTCCCTCCATCAGCGTGACACGGAGCCGCACTGGCCCCAGCTGGAGCACTGGAAGCTGAGGGAACACAGACAGTTCCAGCAGAAAACCACTGCATCTTTCTTTTTTTTTTTTTTTGTCTTCCAGCCCGACTGCCAGGGGTGGTGATGCAGCATGGAACAAGCCCTGCTTGGATGTCCCTGGTTACTGAAGACCTCTGACCAAGGAAGTGGTGCAGTTCTGCCCAAGGATGGGGAAGAGCCAGCAGGGTGAGTAGGGAGAATGTAGGCACTGGCACCCCAACCTCAGAGAGTTTCATACATTGGGGAAGCAGAGTAGGAAAGAGCCAAAAGGGCTACAAAAAGTGATCCCACTTCTGACCAAAGCCAGAGGATAATGAGGGGACACTAGTGTGCTGGAGGCACCATGGAGCAGCTCCAGAGCTACACTGCTGTAGCAAAAAAATAAGACCTTTTCCATTATTCTCTACATATCTGCTTTTGATCTGATTCTTTTTTCACCTATTGAGTAGCCAGGGCTACTTCTTCCACCACTCAATGTCTTGTGTTTCTGGAGGGAATATATAAAATAATCCAGCCCAAACAGCTTAACAATAGGTGTGAAAGAGATCCTTTCCTGATTGTGTTTCTGAACCAGAAAAGAGCTTGTGCATCTAAAAGCTTATCCTGTTTTCCCTCCATAAAGTATATTTCTTCTAAACTTGTTGCCATCAGAATGACCTACAGAGTGAGCAGTGGTGCTACCTTGAGATGTTTAGGACATGGCATTGTTTAAACATGAGAGGAGACATCATAACTCTTAGAAATTTCTATTATTGTTATTGTATATATAAAGATAGATGTATGCGCTGAGGAAAAGAAATTAAACTAACTACTCTGAATCAGTGCACACAGTGAAGCACTTCCCCATCTCTCTTTGACAGGGTGTTTGAAATTGAACCAGGAGGTTTCTGTCTGCATTTTGGAGAGGCTTTCTCCTGTAGCTTTGAAAGCAGGTGACATGGTGTCTGGATCCAAGCAAAAAACCTCTTTCATTAAAACATGACAGTGCTTACCTGTGCTTCTTATTTTCCAGCCTCTTCCTCCCAATGTGCAGCATTGGAATGTGGTTGAGGTGACAAATGGACATGGAGGCTTGGTCCTGTTGACAGCCACTTGCACAGAGAGGGACCCTAGAGGGGTCTCCCTTGAGACCATAAGACAAGCCAAGGGTCCTTTAGTAATGATGTTGCAGCTATGGAAGACACAGGCATGAGCAAGCTGTTGCTTTTCAGCAGAGTGCCTGTTATAGGGACATAAATCTTGTGTTTTGATCCGTGCAATAGAGACGTATGTCTCTTGCAAGGAGTGTACCTTTATATGTAAAATACAAAGTATGTGCATAACGTAGGCTGGATGGACATGCTGAAGACTCTCAACAGATAATTGTTTCTGTTGGCATTTAAATACTGATTTGAACAGTTATCTTTCTGAGACGCCCTAATTTGATCTCCCCTCTTGAGCTAGCAGAGCTAGACTGTGTTTCACAAACAGGTAGTTTGAAAGAACTATTCAGATAAAGTATGTAAAACATGACATTATTCACATTTCTAAGATAAAAAATACCATAATACCTCAACACACAAGAATCTCTAAAATCTAAATTTCAAATGACAAAAACCATCTTGCTCATTAGTGTGTCTTTAGTCCTATCAGCAATTAGGGTGCCATCATGCCCAAAAGAAATAGTTGAGAACTACTCTGAGATCAAATTGCATAGATACCTAGAACTAAACTGCTCGCTGCTGCATTTAAAACACTCAGGATGCTGCAAGACAGTATAAACATACCAAAGGGAAGTTTTATACCATAAAAAAGGGAATTTTATTGCATAATAAACATAATTCAGGTCAACAAGGAGAACAAAAACTTCCAGAAGTTTGTCTATCCCCACCCCCATATGCACACGGAAGTGCTTCCAAGGGAAAATAACAGTTCACAGCTTCCATTAAAATATATATTTAACAACTATACATGGCTGTAATGACACTTGGAGATTTTTGAAACAATAAAAAAGCATTTCTGAATGCATTTCCAGGAGTAAAGGCTACTAGCAAATTCCCTGCCAAAACAATTTAAATTACCATGTCACTGTTCCGTGCATGTTCAAAAGCAAAATGGAGATGAATATGAAACACCAAGTCTAAGATCTATTTTTCAAAGTGTTGAAGCCACCACATGAAAGTGAAATATTTCTTAGTCGCCTTAACTATAGATCCACCGCATTAATGCAAGGCAACGGCTAAAAGCTATACCCAAGCATTTAAAGACTAAAAACCAAGCAATCTAGTTTTCTCAAGGAAGGCATAATAAATTAGCTGTAGAAGAAACAAAAGTGTTCAGAATTCTAAGGCAACTAAAAAACTGCCTGTTAGACACTTAAGGAATACCTAAGTGTAAAATTTCAAAACCTGAAATATCCAATTTACTTCTATTTTTAAAATGCCTGTTCCTCTCAGGAATATGAAATAAGGCACAAGCACAATAATCTGAAAAACCTCAAGAAGCTGCAGAGACAGATGGAAATGTAAACAAGTTTGAAGGATTTCTGCCAAAAGTCTGCACTAATCCACTGTCCAATCATTAAAGAATAAACACCAAACAAACCCCTTTGTTTTGAATGAATTACAACCTGGAATTACTTGGCAAATACACAATGCAGA
Organism: Chaetura pelagica; assembly: GCF_000747805.2. NCBI lineage: Eukaryota > Metazoa > Chordata > Aves > Apodiformes > Apodidae > Chaetura > Chaetura pelagica. The sequence goes on along the minus strand of NW_009952366.1, from coordinate 7,634,594 downwards.
ACACCAAGGAAAGAAAGAAATGGAATCTAACATAGAGGGATATATTTGCAAGTCATCTCCTTCTGTGCAAGATTACAAAAAGGCAAAATATTTCTCTTTAGGACTCTGCTGGCTGAGGGTGTCAAAAATAAACTTTTTGCTTTTACTCCATGGCTCTGGCAGCAGCAGGTTGAAACTGGACTGTGTCACAGAAGTTGCCTCAAAGCTGCCTGTGGAACCTGACTTTCTGTCCCAGCAGGCAGGGAGCCTTGCACATCCTGGGGCACTCAGCCTGCAGGGCTGCCTGAGCTTCAAAAGCGACCCAAGGAGCTGCTCGTTGCAGCTGTTGTTGAGGGAGACACAAGGTTGCCACCCTTGTAGCTGCATCTCAGATGTCGCATCTTCATAAGGTACGGGATAAGGAGACTGACTTGAATTCTTGCCCAGACCTAGCCCTCTGGTAGCTTAGTTGGCCACTTACCCTGCTGGGATTTGCATCTCTCTGAACAGTAAAATAACTCTTGTTTTAGGAAGAGAGAATATCCATAGCAATTTCCTATTCACTCCGCTCTGGTGACAACATGCTTCTTAAATTAAGGGTTATCATTGGAGAAGGTGCCCAGCACAGTTATCATACTTCATAAAAAAAAGCTGTAATTGTCTACAGCATAGAGAACCAGACTTCCAATGAGGCCATGAGTATTTGGTTCCTCTTTAACAAGTTCTGTGTTCTCAGCAGTCCCCTTCATCTGATGGCGTCAGCAACACCCACCAGGAGCTGTCTGGCCAGACAGCAAAATGAACACATTGCTTTTAATTACATGACCCATTAGCTAATGAAATGAAGTTTGATCACCAAAGAAATTCTATATTCTATTTCTCTTATAGATTAGACTAACTAGATTTATATAGGTAAAACCCTTTCCTTTCAAATTCCCAATGTCTGCAACAGTATCCCAGACACTCCCCATCCACATATTGTAGCAGCTATGGGAGAATGACTTTTTACTGACAACAGGCACAGAAAGGGACAAGATGTTTCTCTCATCAATGCCAACATAAATTGGAAGTAATTCTATTAAGGTCAATGTAGAGCTGTCAGACATTGCAAATCCATATTTCCCAGGGAGAGAAGAGAGCAGGAGCTGAGGGCTGGAATTTAGCAGGACAGTAGTAGGCAATTGTATTAGGAAAATGTGGTACGATAGGTTATAAAGTCTTGGCTATATTTATGTGTACATACACATAGACAATATATATATCTGAGCAAGAAAATTGTCTTATTCATCTGTTGGGGAGGTCTGTTAAGGATGCATTATTATAGACCTGTTTTCTTTGTCTAGATGAATCCCAGTTGGTTTCCCCTTTTTCCAAGGAGCTTCACCTCCCCATTAGGCAAATACTAGGGTTCTCTGTGTAATTAGCTAAACTTACATATGTTTTCTTTGTTTGGCAGATGTGGCTCAACCCATCTGAAATGACTCCTTCCCACTGTTTTCCCCTTGGCCTTCCGTATCAAGTAGGTAACTTTTCTGTGAAAGAGTCACTACCTGTGCTCTCTGATGCTAGGGCAATCATGCCTTTATTTACCAAATACATAGATAACTCCATCCTTACCCTGTTGACAGGAAAGATCCAAATAAAAAGGAGACTCTGGAGAAGATGGGTGTCAAAAGTAGTGATCAGGGAAGAAGCTAGCAAGGTTCCTCAGAGACCCGATCTTAAAATTCCAAGGTCTGTTTGTTCTCTATGAAGCAAATAGGCTGAAGATATTTAAAAAGTCCTCTGCCCTGTGCACATATCCAAAAGCAGCTGCTGGAGTGGCTAATACAAAGAGATGGCATTGGAATGCCTTGCACGGCCCAGCCATGGTTCAAGGCTAATCAGTTCAGATGTACAGTCTTGCTCCATCCCCTCACACTTTTCTTGTCAGCCTCCTTTCCACACCTTCTTTCCTGCCTCTTGGAATATTTTGTCCCTTTCTTTGCTATTTCTGCAAAACCAAAACTTTTCTAGGGTTCAGGGGTTGTTTTGTGTCATGTCGTTGCATAGCATAATTGGGAAATGTGTTAAATCAGCTGTTAGCTTTAGTAATTGAAACACACTGGCTGGGGCCTGTGAGGTTTGGAGTCCTCCAGCTGGAACTAACAACAGGCTCGGAGCTGGAACCAGAAGCTGGGAAGAGCTGGGGGAGCAGGCAGAAAAAGTGGCTGGAAGCAGAGGGAAAGGCTCAGCAGGGGATTTGGAGAATCTGGTGCAGCAACCCTTTGTGCCTGGCATGGCACAAAACTCAGCAGAGAGCCAAGTATGGCTGCCCCCTTCCCAGCTGCAAACCAAGACGTAGTTGTACCCATTAGTTTCATTGCAGAGTAGTAATGAGTGAACTTCTAACAGTTTGGAGGTCATCTGACTACATGGACCAGGTGATTAGCTGAGTGCCTTCAGCCTGCAAGAACAAATCTCATGTAAACATCTCACAGCTGTGAGATGGTGAATGTTTTTACTCCCTCTTCCCAGACAGTGTAGAATGGTTAGAAAAGGCAATGACAATTTGAAAAATTCATGGAATGGAACTTTTCAAACCTGACAAAGACTTTACTTCATTTTCACTCACAATTGAGAGCTTGTAGCATTTCTTATTTCAGCAGACATGTTGGGCATCCACACACACAGATAAGTGCAGTATTCACTAAGCCTTACAAGCACTCATTTGGGGTGGCAATCTTATAGTACTTGGTATATATGTCCATGTATTAAGGAAAATTGAATTGCAGCATTTCTCTCTGTATGTTCAGCTGATCCAATCTGGTGTCTATCACCCTCCTCTCTCATTCCCAGATACCCAATCTCATTGGCATTAAAAAAGTATTAAGGTGAAAAGAGTCTGGTTTTTGTTATCCAGGAAATGATCCTGATTTCCTAATTCTTAAGGCTTTCAACCTGCTGGGATTAGTAGTTGACAGTGACCTTGCTTTCATATATATATTTCTGAGTAAAATTTCTGAACAAGAAATCTGTAGCACACTTCTGTTTTCACTTAAATCACTGCTACATGGACTTGGCTGCTCAGATGCAGACACTTTACCCAAATGCTCCACCCCTCCTTGCTCCATGGTTTGCTGAACTACCACAGGTAGCCCTCTACTGAATTGAACCACCAAATACAGTCTGCGGGTGCTAGTGTCTTACCTGGCTGCTGGCCCTCTGCATGCAGATGCTCCCACTGCTCTTTAAACCTTCCCAAATCATGTGACCCTGCCATTGAAATCTGCTGGAGCCTGCATCAGCACTGGGTTTATGCACATGGGGAATTAATGCCACAAACTCACAGGGCAGAGTCAATGCAGAATTACCCTTATTCTTAAGGGGCCACAGATTTCACAGGCACCAGCATGCTAAAATGGGAGATGCTTTTTCATTCACTTTACAAACCTTACTGGTAAAGTCTTGTGAGACAGTAGTTTCCTGGGTTTTAATTGATATATCTTTGGACCTGAGGAGGGGTAGAGCCAGCTCTCCCACCGCCAGTGACAGCTGCAGGGAGGCCAGCACTTCCCTCAGTGCAGCCAGGCACAGTGCTGCACACTGCTTAGGTAGTCCTGAAACATGTACTCAGTGAAGTCCATCTTTTACAGTATGTACCACCACAGGGAACTTTTCTACCTCTTTCCAAGCCACATCCCCAGGACTAGGTCAGGAAGGAGCCTTAGCGGGGCAATCTCACTGGTTATCCCAGGACTGGCACTGCGGTGACAGGGACAAGGTCTGACCAAGTCCCCGTGCTTTGTGCAGAAATCATGCAGTTAAGCTTCAAACTCCTGGATGTGGGGAGAAAGAGCCTGCAAAGCCAGAGAGCTTCTCTAGTGGGTGAATCTGATTTTTAAGTTAAGACCAGAAGCGCACTCCCCCGCCAGGGAGGTGACTCGGTGAATCCCATTAACTGCTCATCTCTCCTGGCTATCTGCAGGTGCTATCAATACACCTTCTGCCGCCTCTCCTGGGATAGTTGAGACACTTGGCAATTAATTTGCAGGATCTCAAGCAGAAAATTATCTCTCTGTAGAAAGAGCAAACCCTGACTGGTCTCCATTTTAAGACAGATAGTATAGAAATGGCTGCTATTCCCATGAAATGCTGAGCGTGCACCCCTCTCTCCCATTTATCCCTTCTACTCCTTCTGGGATTTATATAGGTGATAAAGGACAGTGCTGTTCCACAGAAAAAATCACAGCCTGAGCATGGCCAGAACTGCACCCAAAACTGAACATCAGCTCTTACAGAGCCATCTGACTATCGCTGTCTGCATCTGTGTGAAAATGCTGGTTCCAGCCAGCTCTTTGGAGCAGGCTTAAGCAGCTGGTTATACAGAAAATGTTTTCTTCTTCCTCTTAATTTTGACCATGGAAAACAGCACGTTTAACACAGAAGTATCAGAAGCTGCACGTTGCAGATGACAGACAGAATTTCTATTTTCTACATGCAGAGAAGGCATTGAAGCGAATATGTTTTATTGATTATTTTGATTGTGAATCTGGAGAATAGGATCTATTCCAAGTGACATCTGCCATTTAAAACTTCAGTAACATGATAATTAAATAAATGTCTGTTAACTTTTAATTTATTTCCAACAATTTATTTTTCAGAACTACTAAACTGTGCTCCAGACTAGGTAGAGCCCTGCTCAGAATTTAAAATATCTCATATTAAGGTTCTTTATAGATACTTGGAATTTCCTTGCAAAATTGAAATCTCTTGTTATGAATACTCATGGTCAATACAAATAACTGTGCCTTTTACTATGCAAATCAAGAAGAAAAATGAATTTTGACTGAAAGAAAGGTTTTTCTTGGAACAGCTTCACAGAGATATTAAAAATGTTAATAAAAAGGTGATATAAAAAAGTATACAAACAGAAATGTTAAATGCTAGAGTTTCTATTTAATACATATCTATAATAAATGTCCGAGCTTTTTGTGAAAACTGCAATCTGCTTTCAGTTATTATAAATCTGATAAAACCTATTCTAAGAGGAAACTTTTTTGACTGTGGGGTGGGAACTTTGTAAATTGATTAGGTATGTGAATACTAAAGAGCCAGATCAATGCAAATCTGGTATTACAAATGTATTTTCCCCACTTCCAGGTGAGTTAGCCCAAAGCAGCTCAGCAGCTTCAGACTTACACTCTTAATGAAATTGTGAATGTTTCTTTAAAGTTCCCAGAAAAGTGGTTATTCGTAATCAGGGCATGAGGAGTGAATTTCTTTTCTCTCACTTAACACTAAAGTAACATTAATTGCTCAATATTAATTAAAGTAATGTTAATTATCTTACCAAAGGAGCTTTATTCTCCAGAGGTCCCCTTCAATTAAAGCCTCACTCATACTTTAAACAAACAGACCCTAAAAATAAACCAAAACAAATCCCAGAACTCCTGGAAGTGCTCTCCTATCTAGAAACGTTCTGGTCAAATTTGTCTGCCTATCCATTTGTGATATTGATATTGCCTCCAACAGCAGGCTTCCTGGGCACCTCTCTGCACCAAAGACATTTAACTCCCAGCCTGTCTCTGCAATTGTCCTATGAGTCAGAGAAACAAAGCACAGTGTTTGTCTGTCCTAATTTAGGTAGCTAAAGTTAGATGTCACCCCAGGCTCATCCACAGAATAACCCTCTGGAAATGTCTCCATCTCTACCTCTCCTGCCAGGGCAGCACAAAGTCATCAGCTCAAACTTAGACATCTTAATATTAGATCAGAGTCAGATGAAATGTATCCCAGCCTAAGTGATTTACCTGAAGTGCAATACTGGGAAAAAGATCTCATCTTTCAAAGCCAACTAGCTACTAGACTATTCTTTATAATTATTTCCTTATATGGTGAAGTTTGAGAGCAATTCACAGAACACACACCAGATTTCTATAGTATTTGGGAGCAGGCATTTGGTGTGGATTTTTTGTTTGTTCGTTTGTTTAATATTAGCCTCACTGAAAAAGTTTCTAATACAGCATTTACAGTATCTTTCAAAGTCACAGAAGATTTTATTATAAAGTATATATAGAGGGTGTTCATAATTCTGTTATTGCCACAGAATAATCTGGGGTGAATCTCAGGGTGTTCAGTGCAACCAGAGTACATCACGGTCACATTTTTATATACACGTTGGAAGGGATTACCTGAGGGTTTACTGGTGCAGTGTACTTGATGCATGAGTATAAAGCATCCCACATGTTTATGAGGTCAAGAAAAAGGCAGCTGCAAAGTACAAATGGCCACGAGGACATAAAGAGAATCAACATAAGTAACTCGTCAGGAGGTATGCTGTAAGATTTGGTAAACCACTAAGTAAAACAAGCCATTAATCTCTTACAGTGTTTATAAATAGAGCCACCTTGCAAAGTCTCACCTTAAAAATCTATAAGGATTTAAAAATGCATCACATCAAAAACATCCCTGAGCTACTTCTATTGAGAATGTTGTGTTTGATGTCCTTGGCCCAGAAGACGCACCTTTCCAAATCTGGCCGAACTAAAAACAACCAAGAGCCATGGTTTGTAAATAGAATTGACAATAGATACCTGAAAGGCTGTATTCAGCCCAGAAATCAAGCACTTCTCATGTTACAAACAAGGAATGAACACTCATCAGAGATTTCTGAGCCAGATACAGTTTATTATGCACACATTCTAGGTTGGGGATATCCCTAAGGAACAAAAATCCTTCGGATAATTCTTGGCCTCTTTCACGAACCCCATATTTGTTCACTTTTCAGCCTGTATAGAGCAATCCCTGCCTGCCTTCTAGTCTGTAGGTCAATGTGGTAGTTTTTGGACACTCACCAGCAACTTTATAATAGTTGCTGAAAATACAGGTCTGTGCATACTGGTTTTGGAAGGCATCATAAATACAGTACAGCTACAAGTATAAGGGACAACCTCTTTCCATAATCATTTTCTCTTTCAGACTGCAAAATAAACTACAGACAACAATTCTATTAAAAAAAATAATAAATTAAATTACTCAAGTTTTGCAGCTTTTGTAGGATTCCACCTTTAGAGCATAGGTGCTGAAAACTTATGGCATAGAGTTCACACATTTTTTCAAAACTAACAGGAGAGTGAAATTGCTCCTGCTTAATCATTTAAAACATATCTGAACTGGGGGTTTCATGTCAGAGAAATGCTTATTGATTTTAGAAAATAATCTTCCATGTTTTATACAGGGTTTTTTCCATACACCAATTTAAGCAAAAAGTCGACTGATTGCACAATTGCCTACTAAGAAGAGAGAGAACACAGTACTTCTTTGCAGACATTTATTTCTAGCCTTTATGAGTCTCAAGGTATGTCATTATAAGCTGGGGAAAACATGAACCAGAGATATTAATGGCTTTGTTCTCATTTTCTTGTCTTAAAAAAATATAAGACAAAATGAATTGAATTCAAACTTGATGTGAGCTTTGTGAATTAACATCCAAAATGATGGTAAGAATGAATAAATAAAATTAAATGCTTTTACTTTGATGAGCCACACTGTTTATCTTGGATAAAACCAGCTTCTCTATCCTTCTGGATATATATATGTTTTTTCAAATTCCTGTGTTAAGCTGTTTTTTAAACTTTTTCATCAGTAACTGTTAAGGTAAGAAAACATAACATTTTATCTGATATGTGAGTGAGAACATGCTATAAACAAAATATAAACTTAAAAAATCTTCCTTGGAGAGTTTCTAAATCCAGCAATGAAGCATCGAGTCTTTTATTTCCCTAGTTTAAAAGCCCATTCAGAATATATAACCTTTCATTTCCAGCAACAAATACTCTCCTAAAGTAATTTTGATTTAAAGGGTCATATTGCCAGCCATAATAGGCCATACTGAGTATGTCTGATAAAGTCTCCACAGAGATGCGATCCCTGATACATGGAGACCATAGCTTGTTCAAATGTATTGGAAATCCCAGTTCAGGGTTTGGCTCATCTAAGAGGGATATATATTTTTTTTTTCCCTGTGACTTACTAGGATAGTTCTCCTCCTATAAAACCTAGTGTATATTTCCCGAGAGGAAAACACCAAGAAACATATTCTTGATTGCCCAAAAACCAGCAGGGAAACAAAATCAAAACAACCAACAAAAAAAGAAACCAAAAGAACCCAAAGCAAAACAAATAAAACACCAGACAATGAGGGCAAAGAAGCCTTGTATGTGTTGGTGAAGAAACATCAGTATTGCACATGAATGTTGTGCTCAGCAACTGCAGGACCAGTGAGTTGGTTCCCAGCCACCCACGGCGGCACCAACAGAAACAAGCTCTCAAGTGAACAAGACTGAATTACAGCAGCTTAATAATTTACTGCCCCTCTGCCGGGTGACTAAACCCCAGTTTTGATTTGATAGAGCCTTCCCCATAGATGAGCCAAAATGCAGCAGCTGAAACTCTTTCCTAACTGCATTAACTTCAGTCTATTTTATTGAGGTTTGGACTAACTCACTTCACCTCCCAGTTCAGCCAGGCTCACCCTGCACCCAGGGGTAATCAGGGCAGCTCCTCTGACAGGTGGTAACACATTGCACTGCCAATACTTAACCTCTGACAATTGCATACTAGCCTCATCTCTAGCCAAAGCTCAGCTCCTCTCTATGATAGATTATTTTTACTGTATACAGTCTTAAATCAACCTGACAAAACAAGCCTGTGCTTCGTTTTTAAGAAACACATCATACAAGTTGTTTAACAAAATACTGCTGCGTGGTATAAATAGGAAATAAAACATACTGTTAATATATATGTATTTATATACGTATAATTTTACTGTATACTGTGTATTTATATTCATCAGTATACAGCATAGCTCTCATAGGCATACCCTCCAGCCACGTGGTATTTATGTTTTATTACCTCTCTGCTCTCCTCTCCAGGGGGAGAGTAGGGAGTGCAGTGAAGCGCTTATTTTTGTCAGAGTTTCGATTCTGATTTTCATCATAATGTTGCTCTGTGCTTGTGTCAGGGGCCAAGAGGTCCAAGAAGTGCTTCTTGCCCTGGAACAGTGGATGAGGAGGTGGTCATTGTTCCTGCAGGAGGGCATTTTCTTCCCATCTCCCAGCCTAGCACCCTAGAAAACCACAGCCCTCTGCACAGAGGGATTGTTTTAAACTAAAGCCAAGAATTTATGTGTAAAAAGGAAACTGGTTTGCAATGCAAAAACACAACACACATGTTCAAAGAAGTTTTATACTGTAAAGAAATAGTTGGTATGTTGTGATTGAATGAGCTAACACACTTCAAACTGAAATAGTTTCACAGAGCTATTTTCTTCATAGGAGTTGGGAAAGGCATTTCAGCAGTGGGCCATGAGGAAGTTGGTTCTGTCACCCCATCAGTTCCTCCCAAGAACATGGAGACAATAGGGAATGTGAGTATAAAATAAATCTCCAAGTAAAATTCCCTCTGGCACCATCACGAAGAGTTAACTTTGGCAAACTGACTCATTGAACCAACACTTCTTATGCCTGGAAATTAACTTTCAGATTTCTAGTGAGGACAAGAACAGATTTTACTCTCGTCATCCATGGGTTGTAAAGACAGATCTTGTGACAAGAACTAAAAATCTGGATCTCATTTAAAAAGTATGTCTGATATAGTAGCCATTGGAACACATCCAATTTATAATTATAAGACTGGAAAACTTTAAATTGGGTCAAACTTAATCTCCAAATTAAAATGAAAGCATTCAAGGGCTTAATGCATAGCAGCAATGTTGCATCTACTTTCACACTGGCTACTTGAAGGCTAAATTGATATTAAAAGCAAGAATGTTAAATAAGTGGATCTCTTTTTCATTAAGAGTTGGTGTTTTCTTTACTCATCACTTTGTGCTAGAGGGCCATGAAACTGTCTCAGCAAAACTGTCAGTGCTTCCAGTCTCCATAGCCTACTCCTCAGTGAAGCTCAGCTACTTATTTAGCTGTAAAAATATTTCACTATTTGGATTTTCTAAAATTACATGTAGAAACAAGGAAAAGGTTTGATAAAGCTCTCCTGAATGTACTGGTAAACCTCAAGCAAATTACCTTAAAAAAAATTATTGGCCAGAGATAATTCAGTTTAGATGTTGTTTTTGTTTTTCCAAAAGGCTTTGCTTTTCCACAGTTTGACAAGGTTGACTGCTAAAAAGAAAGGTTGGTGAGGGGATACAAGCCATGTGATGAAATGGTGACTTTGTTGCCAAGCAATGCTAAAACTCAGCTGACTAACATTTTCAGTCGTTACCAGTAGACCATCCTGACATCTTAATGGGCATTGGTGAGATCCCAGGAGGAGCCATATTGGGTTCTTTTCTCCTAACCTAGAGAGTGGCAGCAGCATGTGGAGAGAAGTGGTGATGTGCCTTGTTCTCTGTACTAGGCTGCTGAACACAGCTCTGAAACGAGTCCATAAGAAACAAAATAAAATAAAGCAGCCAGGAAAAGAGGCCTAGTTAACAGAAAAATAATTTCTATTTGAGTTATGCATGAAATCTGCAGGCTTTGGAGTGAAACAAAGCTTTCCCTAAGCATAAAGAGAAAGCAGCTAATGTTCTTGTTGTTTCATTTAAAATTCTCGTTTTATGACAGTAAGACTAGCAAACTGTCTACTGTTGAACCCACTTCTCAAAGACATTTCATCAAAGTAACAAGGTTACCTACTGGAAATCTAGCATCAAAGATATAGTGCTGTCATACAGGGCAAGGGCAAACAGTACAGGGAATGTATTGTTTCCAACTTAACTGCAGATAGCAAGGAGGAAGTTCAGTGATTCTTTTTACAGGGTTTTTTTTTTTGTGTGTGTGTGTGTGATGGTATCAGGAAATTAAAAAACTGCACCAAAACAAAACAAAAAAACCCCAAACTACAACCCCTGTCAGACCTAAAAGATCCTCTGTTATCACCTACACTTGTTCAAATATATCTATTTATTTCGCCTTCATCCTTTTTAAAAGCTGAAATAAACTGCAAATATTAGACATCATGTTTGGATAGTAGAACAGACCATTGCTTGAATTAATTAATACAAACTTATTTTCCACTCTTACCAGGGATGTAAAAAAATGTAACTAACAGATGGGCAAAATAATAAATATTCCATTTAATTTTTACTTTTAATCACTTTTCCTATGTTGTATTAAAAAGAGCATATATAAACAGTGCCGTTTTAATATGAGCATGCTAAATATAACTTATTCCTTAAAACTAAAATAGGCAAAAATAGATTACTTACACAAAATTGAACTATTAACTTATTGAAGCTGGGGTACAGATGGAAAATGTACTCAGATGTTTGAGATTATGTTTTGTTGGGTTTTACCTCACAGTCTATCTTGGTTAGGAATGTGGTTTAAAAAAGAAGAATCAAAAAAACAATCAGGAAGCAACCATTTTCAAAAAGGGACACAAGCAACTACTCAGCTGGGGTACCTCTGCAGGGGTACCTCTGCAGCGTCTAGTGCAGCATCTCATTTGCCTCCTACTGCTTTCCTTTCCCCAGTGCTACCTTCACACTGTGGGGAAGGCATGCACCAAAGCAGAGTGTCCCCCTCAAAGCCACCCTGCCTGGAGGTCCAGGAGAGAGACATCAGTCCCTGCCTGCTTTGGAGAGGCACCCCCCTGGGGCAGAGGGGCCAGACCAGAGGCTGCTATGGGCTGGGTATGGTCTGTCCTTGTTCTGCACAAAAATCCAAGTCCAAACACTTATTTTACTTTCTCTCTGGGGTAATGATGTTTCTGAGGCTCTTTGCTTGAACATCAGACCCATGCTGCAGATGTATGCTGTGTTCCTGCTCGGAGGCGAGGCATTGCTGTGGCTGGAGCAGTCCACCCCACCGCAGCTCTACCACTATCACCTCACTCTTTGAGATATGCAGCATGCTCTCTGTGAGAGACAGTGCAACACCTGCTCATCATCTCATACCTTCAGGGTGTTTTTTTTCCCCCCGTTTTCTTTTCTAGTGGTAGTTTATTCAACACAGAGCTTGCGAGTCTTTGATGGCATGAGGTAGGAAATCATCACACAAAGAGCGTGACTCCCGGCAATCTGAACTCTGCTTTTAACACAAAGCAACATTAGCTTTATCAAAAGATATATTGTTTCTACCTGCAGTTTAGAACCTTTTTGTTTTCTAAGCCGTTACTTATGTTTCTTTCATCAACTGCCTTTCAAGATAGGAAAGAATATAGCTTTCTTCCTTCAGAAGCAGGCTGCCCAGACAAATTCCCCTTGCCCCTGAAATCCCTATTTAGGGTCTAATTTCTTTCTTAGATACTTGATTAGGGAGTGTTAGAAAAATCAATGGGATCTCTTTTCAGGCCTTTAAAATCTGGGCCTGTTGAAGATAAGGAAATATGAAATTCCAACAGAAGAATCCATCTTTTTGGAAGAAATCCTTTCAAACATGCAAGTTGACTAGAAGCTGTTATTTCTGTTCACTTAGGTATAGTGACATAATGGTTCTTCTAAACAAATAAGCAAATAAGACAATAAACATTTTAATTTAAATAAACCTCAAACGTCTCTCAACATTATCTGCATAAGGAAATGAAATATGGTGTGTATTTTCTTTGGGGAAAACATTACAACGTTTTACCAGGATGAAACAGATAAACAGATATGTGGTCATCAATTTAGGAAATGTATATCCTTGATATAAGTACCAGCATAGTAAAATACATTGTTGAAATTCAAGTGAATCTTTTGGATGCTGTAAACATATTGATTCCATTACTTGAGTAACAAACATTTAATTATATAGGACCAGAAGCTTTGAAAAATAGGTGTGAAGTTAGATTAAAAAATGACCAAAATAATGAACAATTCTTCGGAAGTATCATCTTTGAGCAACTCAGAATACCTGCTTCTTGCACATGAAATAAACATGGTGTAATTGGCACAAGGGCTTGGATTTGAGCAGATTTCAAAATGTATAGAATATATGTGCTTCCAAATTCAGTTTGCCCTGGGAGTTCAAATCAAGGAGATGTGGGGAGGCAAAAAGAAGATATCTATTTCCTGTTTTACTCTATGTGAATTGGGAACAAAGCCCTGCTTCAAGATTATTCCAACAATGCATTTTATTTATAAATGGCTATGATGAAGCAGATGTTAGTTACCTTGAGACTATCCACTAGCTAAAAGATAGACTGAAGAAAAGTTACATCGGTAGATATAACCTGCTTCAAGAATACTTAATAATGTGACTGTCTTTGCACTAGCTTAGGCAAAGAGTGAGTGAAGTAGCTTTCACACATCCTCTATTTCTGCTGGCTATTTGAACAAAATCAAACTGATCCAGGTGCTCTGCCTTCATGATGATCACATGGGTGCATGTAACCCTCAGGGTGGGTGGCACCTTATGGGAGCTTCAGGAGGAGAATGACAAAGAAATAGGATCAATTTACACTGTAAGGCAATGTGGCTTATTTCTCTACAGCTCCCTTCAATCTACAGTTTCCACACTAGGAGTTGTTTCTTATTCAAGCACTGTGAAAAAAATAACAGAGCACAACAGAACAAATGAAAGAAAAAAAGGAAAAATAGCTGAGGTTAGTAATCCAAACACTTTATTATGAAAAACAAATATTGTTGGGGTCAGAAAGCAAAAGATTAGGTTTCTTTCTTAGAATATTTATTACAGAAATTAAATCACTATTTTTATCTCTAGTTTATGGCTTGCACTTGCAGAAAGATGAGTTCACTTCTTTTGCTATCTACTAGCATGATAATATCCAAATTTCATTTTCCTTTTAGAGTATTACTTTTCTTGTGATTACAGCTGTGTCAAAGTGTACTTTCTTGAAGCATGCAGAAGCAGCATAATACCTTCCTATGAAATGAGAGAAATTCTGAAGTTATTTGAATTGTGTGATCTGTTATAATGTAATATCTGGCCTGATGCAGGAGCTTAGTAGCTAGCTTCCTCTATTGTCCGAAATTCTTGTAAATACTTACCCCTGTGACAGTTTCAGGCCCTCTAAATGCGCCAGTGGTGAACTTATAGTCCTTCAGATCTTTGTACTCAGAATTCTAAAGGAATATTTTGTTTCCCATTTTTGCCATTAATTCTTTCCAACAGTGTGTCATTAAGAAAATTTTCAAGTGTGTGACTTTAAAAATATTTAGACATTTTGTAAGCCCAACTGTGTATTCTGAATGTTCTTGTGCAAATAGTCATACAAAATTAAGAGTAACAAGATTAGAACTATTGAAGAGAAATTAAAGATGATGAGGCAAAATTTTTCACCAACTCACTTTAATGGCAAAACTCCCAGTGAAATTCTCTGTGGTTCTCCCTACAGGACCTACATAGACTCTATGGTTTTATCTCATACATTTTGACACTTCAATTGGAATGAATAACTTTGTGGATTTCTAGATTCAAGAGTGGATGACAGCAGCTTAGTCAAGCTTGTGCAGATCAGCCCGATGCCCTGGTATCGGACAGAGGGAAGAAGCCAGACAAGTTGTAAAAATGGTATTTTTTTTTTTTGCAATTGAAGTCTACAGACTAGGAGCTGTGTTAGATCTGAGCTCTTTGTAAGACATGAAAAAGCCTCAGAAACCCCGAAGTCTTTCCCGACTCACAGCTCTGATGTTAGTGCTCCAGCACAGACCCAACTATCTCACTGCCAGGCAATCACAGGGATAATGAGCAGCGGCTGGGAATGATTGTGGGGATTGACCAGAAGCCTGAACCAGAAGAAGATGCCTGGTAGATTTCTAGGCACTGGTATAAGTATGCTATAAAAGCCTTCAAATTATATCAGACCATTCAGATGTCTGGTGGCTTCCTCCAAAGTTATCCCATACCAGCTGACTCTGCCTATGATAGCCTCTGGATACCAGATGCTTATGAATTCTTTAATCAGGTATATTGCCTTCTGGTTAGATAAAATCTTTTGCCATTTGTGTGGCACTTTTTTCTTTGAAAATAAATTTATTTAGCAGTTTGAGGACCAGAATACCACAGAGGCAATGTTTGAATCTCCTAATAGTTTATAGACCAGTCTGAAGATACGTAGAATTCAAGCTACAACTCAGAAGAAAAACAAACAAAAAAAATAATGACAAAAAGACAAGCAAAATCCACACTGGGGAGGTGTAATCCTGCAGTTGAATCTCATCAATTATGTATCATTATCTCCAGTGCATGATAATATCTTAATACAACATAACGTAATTTATCATAATAGATCATAAAGTGCTAAAACACACATTTAGGACTGCACATGTATGCAGTTTAACCCTAACCTTAACTGCACCCTAGCCTTAATTTAATGTAAGAATTCAGGTTCTAGGCAACCTTACATTAAAAGGATGAAAAAGATATCCCTTTGCAAGCATCAATCCCATTAAAAAAAATGAAATTGTATGGAATAAGCTAGAATAGTTCAACTGCCAGTCACAAACCTTTTACAGAGAAGGAACTCAGTTTATAGAAATAAAACCAAGAAGTATTCTTCTGGTTGTTGGTTAGTGGCATGCAGAAATTACAGCAAATGGTAAGTATTCTAGTCATCCATTCTAATTAAAATTTAAATTGAAAACTGGGTTCTAATGAAGAGGAGCTTAGTGCTGGTCTTGAGGGACCTCCTGTCAGTGGGCAAAGCAGAAAAGTGCACAAAGGCAAAGAGGTTTCACTCAAGCATTTACCTGCTGTATGCTGCACTCTAATATAAAAAGAAGTGCATGCTGCCTTTTTACTGAAAAAGAACCAGTGCAGGCACAGTTGCCCTTCATGGTACTGCAATCTAGTGAGAATTTTTTTTAAGTCTAGCAGAGGAGCAAACAGCAATGAGGAAAAAATGATCCTATAATTTTGTCCACCCTTGCAAAGTTGTTACACTATTGTTCCTTTTGGATTGTTTGATAGCTCCATTCTGCCAGCCCACACAAATTGCTGATGATTAACGTAGTGGGAGGTGAGTCCACACGTATCTTCCTACACCTGCACCTACTCAGACTTGGTGTCCAAAGGGTCAACATTTGCTGAACAGCTACAAACAGCATTGGAGGGAAGTGCAAAGCAAGCTATTGGACACACTTTTGGTTTGAAAACACCAGTATATTTGTTTTAAAACTTTAAAATCATGTTTCAATGTGCTACTAAATGTAAAAAAACCAAACAAAAATCCATCACACACCTAAGCTAATAAATTGCCCAATGCATTGGAAAATTCCCTATGCATCAAATAATAAACTGCTAAATGAATGAAAATGCTAGGGTCTCAGCATCTTCCAGAAATAGTTATGTATCTCTAATGGTCCAATAAAAGATAATGGAAAATACAGCAAGTACACTGTATTTTTAAAGCCTATTTCTGTGCTATGTCAGAAGCAGAAATTTAAATGAATGGTTATGAACTAATACAATGTCAATACCACCTACCAAGGGTTGCCAGTAGCTGTGATTTTAAAAGAAAGAAAGGAAAAAAAGAAAACTGTAGAAGCTACAAAAGATTCATCGTATCACCTCAGTTTATAAAATAACATAGGTTATGCAGCATTTCCCTATATGGACATTTAATTATGCTTTGTGCAAGTGTAGTAAACGGCCTTTAATCACACTTTGAATAATGAAAAAAAGACCAAAACTCAGAGCACTCATTTCTTGCAGATCCCACTTTGCAGGGTTGCTTTTTGGTTTTTGTTGTCCCTCCCTCCCCAACAAGCTAATAAATGTGGTATTAAAGCAGTCTGTCTCCCTGGCTGCGAGCTTTCTGTAGATGAAAGTTAACTCCTGTCTTTCAAAACACTGTGAGTGGCAGGTTGCATACGCGTGCAGAAGAGAAATCTCGCTGCTAATCTATCATGAACAAAACACGTCTCCCCACAAACCTCCCTCTGTCACTGTGCACAAAAGGTTGAAACAGTAATATTTCTCTTGCTAAATTTGCAAAAACCATTAAAAAAATTCACAAGGAGAGATTTGGCATCAGCATGCCGTTGAGTATGCTTAAAATGTATAAAAATTGTATTTTTTTTTTCATTTAACAGTAAGTTTCAGTCAATATTGTTTAATGTCCATACTGTTAATGAAGTTGTCAAACTTGTCAGTTTCATTGAATACCAACTTTACTAAGAAACTGGCATTAAAATTACCTCCAGCTCCATACGATTAAATTCATCAAAGCACACCAAGGCTCCAGACTGTGCCAGACCTTTGAAGAATTTCTCCATGTCTTTGTAGTCTTGTCCATCAGAACAGTTCTACACGATGCACTGCTAAAAGAAAAAAAGTTTTAAAATATCATTTTTTGTCATTTCAAATGTATAGGATTTGGCAACATTCACTTTTACTGCCTGTATTTCAGCCTCCCCCACTGCAACTCCCTGGCCCTGGAATTTCCCTTTATTTATCCAATCTAAGTCTGTAATATAAAAACAGCTCATGCAGTTCCTGACCTCCTCGATCTTTCACACTAACATGTGAAATGCATTTATACACAATTAAAAAAAAATAAAAATCTCTAACAGCAGAAAGATAACATTAAACGAGAAATAGCAGCAATTTCATGTTCACTCAACTCCTGACATTGAATATGCTTCTCAGTATCCCTCAATTAAAAAATACATTATTTTAAAGGAAGTACATAACCTTCGGGGGAAAAAAAAAAAAAAAAAAAAAAAAAAAAAAAAAAAGGAAAAAGAAAACAACCACATGCAAAACCCCTCCAAAACTAGTGAGCAGGTGAGGGAGGAATTTTCCTTAGATGAAGAGTCAATGGGAGGCACTTGGGAGAGAGGTAACATCCTCCTCCATCCCTGTGTCTTCCTCTCCCATCAAGCTACCAGACAGCCTGAGAAGGACCAAGAGTCCTGAGAGGACCCGAATTCTAATTGGACAGCCCAGGGACAGGTAACTCCTTGGGCACATCCTGGGCCCAACACTTGGCAGCCCTAAGGAGACACACCAGCAATATAACAACCAAGCTGTTTCCCCCAATTTTTTAAGTAATTTGTTTTGCTTCGTGTCCTTTATACCACCCTGGAAATAAGTATGCACTATGTCCTGAAGAACAAGCAGGAGAAGACATGGCCCACAGATGTTATTTTGTGAAAATCAAAACAACTATGAAAACAAGGACATAAGACTAGAAAAACATCTAAAAATAAGCATGCTGATTTACACTGTGCTGGACAACTGTGCTGTAGCTGGGTTGAAAAGTGCAGAAGGTGAAAAGGTGAATGCTGTACCACTGATGTCAAAGCTAATTTGACAATACATAGTGTCATCTAGAGTAAGACACAGTGCTTGCTTGGACTACATATGCAGTCCAGAATAAAATTCTCAAATGTATCCATATGAAAGGGGCATTCAGAGGAAAATTATGTTCTGAGTCTACATTGCAAGTTCAAGCACAAGTTCTTCCATAAGTAACTACCACTGTTGATTTGGTAAATGGGTAATGCAGAAGGACATCCAAGGCAGCTGCAGAGAAATTACGGCTTTATGGCTTCCTACTTGCTGGACTTCCCTTCCCAGACTGTGCTTATAAATAGAACATAGCTAATACTCTCAGGTTTATAATTAAAGACAAAGGAAGTAGAGAGACCTTGTCAGATAGGTCACCTGTGGACCATCAGGCTCCAGCTCACACAGAGGCAGAAAGCACTGAGTGGGATCTCCTCTGTCAGAACCTCAGCTCTGAAGCATACAGGAGGCACAGTAACAGCCCAAATGGGTCACACCAGTAGCCCTTCTGTTCCACCAGAGGTCAACCTTTGCATATGAGCCAGTAAAGACTACCAGAGTCTTCTTTGAGACTGAGAGAGAGTGGTGACAAAGCAAGCAAGCCACCATGGATGTGTATTCACAGGAGTTATCTGGTAAGGCCATAACATTTTTGGGAAGATGAACCTATCCAAAATAAAATCTGATGTAAAGAAGAGAAGAATGGATCAAATTTAGTGATTATCCTAGACATCTGCATGCCAATACTCAAGTATGTGGAATAAACAGGGGAAGATTGAAGTCTTCATACATGATCAAAACTATTGCTTACTTGGCCTAAGAGGGTCAATCCAATCACATTCTCAACACAAGTGTTTGAGGTGATACAAAACTTTCTCAAGAAATGCAGGTAGATGAAAAAGTATGGATCTGATATTTCAGACATTAAGGACATAATTTCATTTGTTCAGAGATCCCAGAATGCAGAGGGCTTTTGAACAGCTGAAGAGCTCTTAAGTAATGATTAAAAGGAAATACTTTTGGTGGAGGATCTATTAAAGTTCTCTAAAACAGGATGATCTGGTGGAAGAGGCTTTTATAAGCAATAAGAAGAATTATTTAAATGAAAGGACTTGGTGATGCTCAAGCATTTCAGCTGTTCATGCAGGTAATGGAAACTGGAAATACTGGGATACAGAATCCCATTCTCCTTTAGGCAACAGCTAGTTGATACAGATAGCAGAGAAACCTCCAGAAACAAAGAATTTCTATATTTGATTCTAACTAATCGCATGAGTCATTTGAAAACCTGAACACAGAAATCAGCTCAAGTGAGCATCACTGTGGAAAAAGAACAGCAAAATAGAAACCAATGGACTACAAGATAAGGATAACCTCAAAAAATGGTTTGTTCAACCATCCAGGAACAAAGGTGAAAGGGAAAAACAGTCAAGGAGAAATGGCAGTTTTTCAACATGACTGTACTAAGAACATAAGTACAAACCATATTAAGGAGAAAATACCAGAAAGAATTTAGTAAATTATAATCTTTTCACTTACTAGGAATACCTGAAGACATACAGGAGGCAAAAAACTATGCCAGCTTACAGACAGGGTTACAGAAATAGCAAAAGGTGATAGACTCAGAAAAGCACGAAATGAGATACAACTATGAAGTGAGATGGTGCATAACTAGAAATAATTCAAGAACATTAGTAATACCAAGAGATGAAAAAATGTTGGAACATAAATTGCAGAGGAAAAATTATCAACAGGTAGTGATGAGAAGACCAAAGCTTTATGTTTTTTTGTATCTTTCTTTACTACAAAGGCCAGCTACAATAGGGTAGCCAGCAATACCCGTGACAGTGGGATAATGCAAGAAAATAAAAGGTTAAAATGTAATTAGCTCAATTATTGTATTTAAAGATCTGGCTGAAGCAATATCAGAATCATCACCCACTATCTTTGAGGACTCACAGGTGATAAGGGAGATACTGGAAAACTGCAAAGGTCCAACAGAAAGCTGACATTTAATACAGGAGGAGCCAGACAATTGCCAGCTCAACTTCAAATCCCCAAAAAGCAGTTGAACAAACAATTAAACAAGGGACTTTTTATAAGCTATGTAAAGAAAACAAGAGAAGCAACAGTCCAAGCTGATTTTCAGGGACAAAAACATCAAAACAATCTAATTTCTTCCTGTGACAGGAAGCTGAATATGGAAGCTGTAGTAGATGTCACACACCTTCACTTCAGTAAGGCTTCTGGCATCATCTCAGGAGAAAACTAGGAAAAACTGTTCTGTGAGAAATTATTTTGGGCTGGGTATAACTGCTAGAAAAACAGAGTTCACATGTAGTAACCAGTGGCTGATTATCAAACAGAAGACTACATCAAGCAGGGCTCTGCAGCACATTGCACCTGAGTCTGCTGTTTTCTGATATTTCCATTAGCCCTCTGCATGATGGAACAGAGTTTAAAACTTAGAAAGCATACCCCCTTACTAATGTGAGTAACCAAAGTCCTGCTGTTTCAGAAATGCTATCATGGGAGGTCAAGAAGCATAGAGAGATGCTCACAAAATAATAAACCAAAACTGAAGAATCTTCAGCTGAAAGGCTATGCTGAATTTTGCAGAAACTCAAGAAAAGTATGCACTGTTGGAGAGAACCTGGAAACATAAATGGGAATGTTATACAGTGTATTATTTCATGAGACTGAAAGAGGCAATACCAAGCACCTAAAAAAGGCCACTTTTTTTGTTAGAGTGGTGGATGAGCTGGCTGCGGAATATCCATGCTTTGGTCTCAAAGATACATAAATGTGGATGAGGACACATGGCTTTGTTGGTCCAGCTCTGTCAAAGAGTGACAGACTAGGATGATCTTGAACTCTTTTCTCAGTCTGTCTTTCACACAATTCTAAAATCAGAGAAAAGTGTGAGGCACATGAAGCAATCTCTGGCAAGAGAAGTTTGTATCTAGCATTGTCACTTTCAAGGCAGTAGGCACACTGCAGTGCCATGAAGACTTACTCAAACTCTCTACAAACATAGTAATCTCAAGCACCTGGAGTGACAGCGAGTGCAATCCTGGGTGAGATATCTGCTCACCTCTTGCTCAGTTAATTCTGTCATATCTGCACAGCACTCCACCCTGCAATGGAGACATGCCTCTGGCAATTGGTTCGTGTCCAACAGCTTCAGGTTGTATAAGCCCAAATAGTAAAACTGTGTAAGAAGAGTGCCCTATCTGGAGACAGCATGGAGGTTTTAATTGCCCATGTAAATGTTCAGTTCTAGATTCAGCTCCCGGGATCTCTAAGCATCTTCAGTGATTGAACATATCGCTTAATTCCTTAATTTTTTTCTTAAAGTTAATTGTTTTTCAGCTTTACTTTGTCTTCTCACATATGTTGATAAACAAAAGGGGACACAAGAGTAAATTATCTCTTCTCGGCAATGCCACTTCCATACACAAAAATCCTATATTTCAGCCTTTTAGGTTGGAAGGGATCTTTATTTTTCAGCTTAGGTTGTAAGGGATCTTGAAAGATCATCTGGTCAAACCAAAATCTCAATCTGTTTTAAATTGTGCCAGAAATTTGTCTTTAGAAGCCTCTCCGTCTTGTTATATCTTTCCAAGACAGAGTTGCTTGAGCTGAGGAACAACATAGAGTAGGAGGGAGAAGGGATTCTTTTAAAATCATAGCACTATTGAAGTTTTCATTATTATTTGGTATCCAGGTCCTCAGATAACCAGTTAGGCTGGGTCACTTCTTAATCAACTGCTTCCCATTTGCATATTAAGCAGAACTTTACAGTGACCCATCCACAGTGATATCCTGGTCTCTTTCATTAGTGGTTACAGCTAATTTCAAAGCAGCAATGTGCATGAATGTCTCAGATTATTCTCCCTGAAGTCCATTAGTTTGTCTTCATCAGCAGTGTTTTCTTTTGCCACTGTGCTGCCAGGAGATTTCATTTTGGTCTGCCTGAATGTACTGCTTTGATCCATCATGACACAAGACTGGATACCAGTGGGGAACAGTAGAAGCACTGAACACCTAAGTCTTACCCCTAGGGAAGGGCTAGGACATGACCTTGACTCCTCTGGAAGTACATCTTGGTTTGCTCTCATCTGTGGTTCTGACACAAGTCTGCTCTGGTAAAGCCTCTTCCAAATACCTACAAAATCAGTGGAGTTACACCAAGAAAGGGAGGTAGCTCAGCATGTGTTATCAGCTGTTCGGAGCCTTTTGTATCCCTCAACTATAATTCCTTTACATTTTCTTTTCTTTTCTTTTCTTTTCTTTTCTTTTCTTTTCTTTTCTTTTCTTTTCTTTTCTTTTCTTTTCTTTTCTTTTCTTTTCTTTTCTTTTCTTTTCTTTTCTTTTCTTTTCTTTTCTTTTCTTTTCTTTTCTTTTCTTTTCTTTTCTTTTCTTTTCTTTTCTTTTCTTTTCTTTTCTTTTCTTTTCTTTTCTTTTCTTTTCTTTTCTTTTCTTTTCTTTTCTTTTCTTTTCTTTTCTTTTCTTTTCTTTTCTTTTCTTTTCTTTTCTTTTCTTTTCTTTTCTTTTCTTTTCTTTTCTTTTCTTTTCTTTTCTTTTCTTTTCTTTTCTTTTCTTTTCTTTTCTTTTCTTTTTCTTTTTTTTTTCAGTCCCCCTCTTCCTTCTGTTACTGTGAGAGAACAGAAGTGTGGCTATTCCATTCTGTCTTTTTTTCTTCTAGGTCTCTATTATTCTTTTTAACCTGCTTTCCTTCTCTGTCACCATTCCCTCTTGCTCCTAACATTTTGTTTCCTTCCTTCTGCTATCTTCCCAAGACAGATTAAAATTAAACCATGAGAAAGTGATTTTAATGGGACTTTTGCCTGCAAAGACTAAAATCAAGTGACTTGCTTGACTGGCACTGGATTTCTGTATCACACATGCTGCAGAGAGCAACGTCCACATGGTCAGAGAGTTCATCTATCTGGAGATAGGAAGTAAGTATAAGAACATTGGAGGTGCTGAAGCATGTACAGAGAAGGGCGACAAAGCTAATGAGGGATCTTGAGGGTAAGTCTTATGAGGAGAGGCTGAGGGAACTGGGGTTGTTTAGCCTGGAGAAAAGGAGGCTGAAGGGAGACCTTATTGCCCTCTACAACTGCCTGAAAGGAGGTTGTAGAGAGGCAAGTGTTGATCTCTTCTCACAAGTAACAAGTGATAGGATGAGAGGAAATGGACTCAAGTTGTACCAGGGGAGATTTAGGCTGTATATTAGGAAAAAATTCTTCACAGAAGCCTCATGATAGGGACTTAAATGACTCCTCGGAGATGTCTAAACCAAAAAAGTATGTAATCCTGAGCATCACATGACACACAAAAGGGGAAATTCCGCATTTCAGTTTCTTAGACTTTGTTGTGAATTAACTTTCCCTGCAATGTGCTCATATGATTGCACTTTCTGAACCAGCAATATCTCTCTCAAACCTTTTTCAGTGCCTGCTTTTTTCTCTCTCCCTCCCTCCCTCTCTCTCTCTCACACCTTTCTCTCCATATTGTGAATACTTCTCTGGCGTCTTAGCTTTTCCCTTTAACTATAGTCTCTAGTCTCTTTTCAACTCAAGAAAATTGAAGAGTTGTGTCATATTGTGCTGCTCAACAATTGATGTCCTCTGAGTTGCAAACACTTTGCTGCTGAGCAAGTTGCTGAGTGCAGGTATTCCTGTTCTTTAGTAATAGTCTCTAAGTCTTACTTTTAGCCACCAATCTGTGACTCTCCTTGCACTTCTCCATGAAGTACAGGCTGAAAGGAACAGCAGAGCATCATGTCAGGAAGCTCCTTTCCCTGGAACACCAGCACTGGCCGGAATGGGTAAACAAGGACTTATACCAGGGTTTTCTGTAGGTGGCTTGGAACATTGCACCAGTTGTTAGCCTGATGGCATTTTGTTTAGACAACAGAAATGGGCATGCTCTTTAAGTTAAACACACACTGATGAGTTGAAATTAGCTAGGAATTAGAAACCAGCCATGGGATGTTTTGCTATTACATATATATATCTATGTTGGGAACTTGTTTCTTTTCATTTGCATGAGTTTATGTACTTAAGAGATATTCATAAGCAAATTCTCCCTCTCCTATGTATTTATTTTCTTAATTAATAGGCACTGTAAACTGTTGCTTTAGAAGGACTGGACTTTTATCTGCTAGATACAAGAATTTTTTATAATTTCCTTGTGTTCTTATTTCTGGACTTCCTTCCACTTTTATTTTGTGATTTAAGAAGAAGATGAAAAACTACTAAAAAAAAGATATCTAAGTGCCACATGAATGCATTATTATAAAGGGAAGCAAAGCTCTAAGTTACATCACTGTACATTCCCAGAAAATATTAATAGCTGTATGCATAATAAAAAAAATATGTATAAAATATTGTATATAGAGTGATACAGAAAATAAAAATCACCCTCTGGGACTTCTACTGTTATTGTCTCAATGAAATTCAGATCCTCTTTTCTCCACTAATTTCGCTGCACAAAAAACCAGAATCCTTCCAGTCCCACACTGTGCCTCAGAAAGGTCTGGGTACACAGACTGTGTTTCTTTAATCAGTGTAAATTCACACTGCAATTTTCTCTCCCCACAGCTAGCCCCTTGAGCAACAGCTTAATAAATAAATAAATAAATAAACTCTGTTTAGCTACTTCCCAAGCTGAGTGCAGCCAGACATCCTCTCTAGGTCTTTAGGTAGATGAGCAACCGTGCTGACTCCAGTGACTCACATGCTTGTAATTATGTGCACACAGGGAATCTAGATCCTTAATTTGTTTTTTGCCTCCTGTGGTGTTTAAATCTTGAGGCTTTTTTTTTTCTGCTTTTTTTTTTTTTTAACTTGCTTGTTGTTCTAGTCAGGTCTTAGCAAGTTTCTCTTTTCCCTGTTCTCGCTGGCATTTCAGGTGGTCCAACAAAGTACAAGGCTCCCACCAGAGTCCTTAAAGAAGAAAGATTTCCAGGGTGAGTATACTATATTAATAAATGAAATCCAACCTTTTAAAAATTACACTGTCAGAAAAACCCATTAGGCTGTAAAAGAGTTGAAGTAAACATTAGATTTTAATATCTACTGCCGCTTAGATTTTTCTGAACTGAAAATCCCCAGTGAGCACTTAAAACTTCATTACTACACTGAAAGGTTGTGAAAGGCTATTTAAAGGTTTTCAATTTTGCTGGAGTCTAGAGGTTATTACAGCTTGAAAGAATACAAACCCTAATATTACATGGAATGAAAGGAATCAAATTTATGTTCTCATCTCCCCTGTAGTTTAATCCAGTTCTATTAGATTCAATGGAGAAAATTAGGGCAAGTTGAAACTTTTTAGAGGTCTGATAAAAAATAATATTTGGTCATTGTAGAAAACATTTCTGTCTATTACTCACACTCTAAAGGATATTCCTATCTCTTGGTCCCACAGTCACAACTTACAGTTATCAGTCTCCTGCTCAGAAACCCATGGGCTATAGCCTGTGCCAGACTAATACCAAAATATCCAGAATTACACAAGAAAAATTAGGATATCTGACTCCATCTCAGATATTATCTCTAACTTGGCATGCAGGTTTTCATCATTAATATTTGAATCTCTTTTCCTCCATTCCTTGTTTTGGGAAGGAATATTGTGTGACTCAAATATTATGGATTGTCTACCATAGGAGACAGTTGTAATAGAAATTGACCAAAGAACACAGTGCAAATTATGATAAAAAAGAACTTTTAGACTCACCCACTGAGCAGTCTATCATACTCCAGGTTATGTCAGTCCCAAGTCCTAAAAATGAAGAAAAGTATGTGCACAGCCTTAGCTGAGTCATCTCCTACTAGTCCTACTAGGACTAGAGAGACAGGTAGCCTGTTTCTTTCCATTTTGGTGTTCTAACCATCTCAGCTCTCACAGCTGAAAGGGACAGGGATGCAACTACAGAGATTTTCCTCAAAAAGTATTATCATAAAATAGACAAGAATACTTTTGAGTTCTGCTACCTGAATGTCTCTATGATGATGTTTCTACCTCGAGCCAACATGCTGCCATTTACTTTAAAATGCACCTGGTGCTAATTGTTTAAAAAGCTTGTACATTATGATCACTGTTGTAATCTAACTCCAGGGGGATGGAAAAAAAAATAAAAAAGGAAGAAAATTGCCAAACAATTCACTGCATTAAAAAATCCACCTTTAACAAATCTGTGCATTTGAAAAATACCCTTAGTATTAATTAGTATTAATACCCCAGCATCTTTGTAAGAGGATATAAAATTACTATACCACCTTTTAATCAGTGAAGCATATCATCCTCTCAGACATAGCAGCCACAGTGAGATGGAGGAGAGGAGAGCAAATAAAAGTCTTGGTGAATTTTCTGCCTTCTTTTGCTTGCTTCTTTGGCACATGGCAGGAAGCAGATCTGCCCATGAGGCAGCTATGAGACTTGCTGGTTATCTCACTCCTTGAAGTATGGCTTTTGGGAGTATTACATGCCAGAGCTCAGCATCCTTCATTGTTACTCCTCCATTGGCCTCTTGATAAAGCCAGATCAGAAGAAAAGTGCTCCCCACCAAAGCAGTATCATGAAGAGAGTTCCGTATATTCATATATATTACACCTTTTATGCAACATTTTTCCTTACTCTCTTGGAGATATTCAGTTCCAGAATTTGGTCCTAATTAAAAAAGGGGGTAGAGAGGTACTAGAAGTGTTGACAACCCTAAGCCTAACAAATCTATGCCTTTGACTTTTCTCCTTTACAATTCCTTTACAATCCCTTTACAATCATCTATTAGCCCATTTATTTATTCAGAAATCACTTGATTCTTAATGCAATGTGTGCATGAACTGGCAAGAGAGCACAAAGTAGTTTAGGGACTCAGGACAAAGTAGCTGGAAGGGGCCTCCATAAATCTTCTGGACCAGCTACACTCTCATAAGGGGGTACAGTGAAGGAAGGTTGCCCAAGGCCTTGTCAACTTGGGTTTTAAAACTCTGGTGTGGAGATATCACCATAGCTGTGGGACTTCGGTTGTAAAAGAGTATTTGTTATGTTTTTATATAGGCATATCTCCAGCTATAAAGATGCAGAAAGATATACTACATTTCCAACAATTATTTCCTGTCTTGAAACCCAGAAGGCGTGCAAATAGGCAGAGTGCATGCCACTATCAACTGTGCTCAATGAGATGTACTGGTTTTAAGATGTAAATTGCACTTCAAATCTTAATTTCATTCACTTGGGAGAATTGCAAGTTGCACTTAATACATGGACAGAAACTTTACAGGCATTTACTCCTAAGACTGCTTGCTGTTACAAAAAAAAACCCTTACTCAACACATAATTTCAAAATCTTCATCAACCTTTCAGATCTGATACATCTTCTACATCTTTCTGATACATCTTTAAATTTTTATTAAGTAAGTAGGACCTCTACTCTTTGTTGGTAGGAGAGAAAATCTTCATTTTTTTGCCATATAATAAGTGCCAGAACACAGAATCTGCTCTTTCTTTTATGTTTGTTTAGAGATGAGATATAATAAGGCATAAATTTCTTAAATATTGGCATGTGTGCAGTTTTCACCATTCCTGTAAAGGTCAGTGAGTATGTTGTCAGTGGAGGAGAAGCAAATAAGTGCTCCTTTGCCCAGGAAAGCAGGTGTTATTTGAATCATTCTTGCTAGGCAATTTTCATCTGCCTTTGAGTTTATTACTTGTGTCAGCATCAGAGACAATAAATCAAGCACAAGTTGCTTGTCTGCATGGACGCTTCTGTTGTCTCATAACGTGGGAAGCTAATGCAGAGGAGGAAATGACACTGCGTGGGTGATGCAGATATGCGTGCTCCCTTGGGAATGGTGTGAGGACACTGTTTGCACCAGCTCCTGTCTTTTCCAATGCAAGAAGTGTGGCTTACGGGTTGCCTTGGAGCTGTGGACTTCTCCTGCCCAGCAGCTGCTCAGCTGTAGAGTCCAGCTGAAGTTAGTATAAGTAAAGATTTTAAGGGAATCTAACTTACAAACAGCAGCTTGGACCTCACAGGAATACAAATTTTATATTAGCACCTATCAAGTGCATGTCCTAGTAACCAGACTTGTCACATTCATTCTCGGCCCTCAAAAGAACTCAGGTCTTTCAGGAAGCCACAGCTTTCCTCAGCTGGATCTTAATCTAACCCTGTACCTTGCCATTGGCCGTGGATACCTAGCCAGCAGCAAACGGCTCTTTAGCCTGACACTGCTTCAGGACATTGTTCTTTTCCTTAAGGCCCTAAGTCAGCAGAAGCAAAGTCAAGAGCTTGATGACTTCTGAGCCCCTTGGTCTTCTGAAGTGCCTCTCTCTTGCGGGGATGCAATGGCAGGCAAAATCCAACCTTGAATCTAGTGGGGCTCACCAGTGTTCAGGAAAAAGCAGATAAGTATGATGTGTACAGAAGCAACACACCAAACTGACAAAGATGTAGAAGTTTTAAGGTTGTTTTTTTGTGGTGTTTTGTTTGTTTGTTTGTTTGTTTTTCATTGCCAGTAGGTTTACCTTCTTAAAAAAACCCCAACAAACCAACAAAACAAAACCCCCAAAAAACAAACAAAAAGCCAACCCAAAAACCAGTAAAGAAAACAGTATCTCAGCTAACACCCTGTAATAATTTGCAAGTGAGAGATTTCTTTTTTACATTTGTATCTCTTGATTAAACTGATTTGAAAAATACACACTTTCAGGCTGTTTTCTCTTTTGCTCATAGTGTTTCTGGAATATGGTCCCAAAATACACATTTTAGAATTAGCAGGGGCTGAATGGCTAATAAGTGTAAAATGCATCTCAGCTTTAACCCTGGACTGCAGCAAATATCTCCGTAGCTTTCTCAGAGAAAAGCATTATATGCTTTTTATATTTTAATAATATGCTTATTATATTTGAAGTATTATATTTCTATAATACTATAATATATTAAATGCTATATAATACTAAAATATTTCTATAATACTAATATATATTTCTATAATACTTCAACTATTTCTTCAAAGTGTTATTAAATGGGATGCTCATATACACATACAGAGTAAGGCAAACACAGTCAACGTTACTAGGCTAACTTTGTAGTACAAAAATCTATCCATTTTAGCTTCATAAATACCCTTTCCTTGGGAATCAGCAGTTTCTTAACCCATCTGAATGCTCTGGAAAGGGTGCTGTGTCTGTCACCAGTGCTCAAATACAGCCTTTATTAAAGGCACTGAGAAGTCTGAGAATGCATCCGGGAGGAGACTTCAGCTCCACTCTGGGTCTGGAGCACACATTTCCTTAACTCCAGGTGCATATTCTGTGAGCATCACTGTCACATAGATTCCAGGGAGTGACTTTGAGGGGTGAAGAATTTAAGACACTAAACATATAATGATGACATACTGAAGTTTCTAATGCTAATGTTTAAATGGAATCTAGTTGATTAATGAGGTTTTTCATTTGCAGTCACTACAAAATATTTCTTCTTTTTTTTTTTTTCTTTTTTTTTTTTTTTTATCTTACTTGCACAGTCTGTGGTACTTTCAAAGACACTGGCTGCTCATTATGAATAATCACAGTGTTCATGAAAGAGTACACTGAAAATGACAAAGTCCCCAAGTTATTAATGTGCAAATATTCAACGTAAAGAATGTAAAGTGAAAATTATTTATAGAAAACACTCTGAAATGTTGTAATGTCATTTGTATAATTTCACACTGGAAAAAAAAAGTATTGCTATCTTACTTTTTATAATTTTTCTAACATCTGCCATGTGCAGGATTAATTTTCAATCAAAATGTAATTCTTGTTTTTAGATAGATGTTTCTTTGAGACTTAAAAAATTATAACAAAAATTTGCTTTGAGAGAGGAAGAATATAAACACTGTACAATCAGCTATTAATGGCATTGTAAATCTGTTTTAAGAAACAACTTCTGACTTCAGAACTAATAATTAGATTGACACTTAAATATATTCTACTGTCTCTCAACTTCTGTTCTGACAGTCAAAGGTGTCCTTTTCCTTTGAAATCATATTGATAGAGAATCATTGCAATAACCTGCTTTGTGATCTTTATTTGAGGAATAAAAATAATAACAAGGAGAAAGCAAGCATGGGAATGCGATAACATCAAAATCAACAAACTCCACTAGAGATTCTTTCCACACAATGAGCATTTAACCTCCAGAAGACTTGAAAGAAAGAACATCTTGGAGACAAGGAATAGTCTTCAAGATGGCAGTCAGCTGCTGCAAGCAGGCAGGGAAATTATTAGGGCAGAATATCCCCTTCCTGCCTCTGGAATGAATTGCTACCCTTCCCATTGAAGCAGCTGGTAACAATTACCCACATGCAATTAGGTGTTCAAATGTCGGCGACTGAATTTGTGCCGGTTACATTTCCATCTATAGTTTATATAAATTATCCACTACCTCAGGACATGATCCTTTAAATATTGGTCATTTGTGATGCCCTTCTCTTAAAGACAAAGCAGAGAGACTAGGACTGTGAGAGTGTCATGTGGAGGTACAGTGAACAAAACAAGAATCTGGCCTGGGTATGTCATGGCTGAAGTAATTCAAGTTGCAGCTTTAAGGGAAAAAAAAAATATTTAAGGCCACAAAAATAATGAAATTGCTTTGTTTTCCTCTCATGGAGCTGTTTACTGGCATTTGTTTGCTCATCTGGCAGTCGGATTTAATACTTGACAGTACTACTTGGCATGCCTAGGTCTAGGGCTTAGAGATTTCTAGGAGAATTTTTTTTTTACTTTCCGGACACAATAAGCACACACACCTTATCCTGATGCAGATCTCCACCTTTCTCCTGTACTCCTTAGTGTTACCAAAAGAGAAGAGAGGCAGGAAAGGCTGTGATTTGAAAATAATTTTAGCCTCTACAGTGTTTTGAAGGCCTTCTGAATACGTTGAATTTCATGTAACATCACTTCTTCAAACCAATGAAAAACTTTAATTAGTGTTTCTTGAGAACATTTCAAGGCCAATTTTTCAGTAAATTAATTTCTTGCAGTATTTTCCTTGCTTTTGGCTTGGAGTAATTGAATCACAGTCTGTAATCTTCTATCATGCCACCCTATAACTTTCCTTTACACTTGAATGGAGTCCCTGAACACACATCCAAAGTACTGAGGGGATACCTTATAGGTGCTGCTGGTCCCAGACTTCATGTTTCAATGTCTGAGAAGACCATACATAATTTTAAAAGGTCAGCATTGACTTTAAATATTCTATTTTTTCTCATTATGTGCACTCATTTTTTAGTCCTGTACTCTATTGATAATTGTTTCATGTGCCAACAGAGATTGTTTTGAAAATACAGAGATTTTTTAGACAGGATTATATGAAATATCCTAAAAAAAATTAATAATAGTTAAAAAAATAATTTTAAAAAATCCTTACTGTGCAGGCCTGTTGGGCAGAATATTTTTTCTGGCTGTAATTTTTATTTGTTGTTTATGTCCATTTATAATGGACTTTTGCCACTATTCCTAGGCAGAATCTATCAATCTTTCTGCCATAAAGTAAAACAATGCTTCACTCCCTTTTTGTGACCCTGGTGCTGTAATACTTTTCTAATTAAGATCACTATAAAATTCATTTTTCCTCTACTTCCTACTGCACATCCCACTCCCAATTTTTTATCAGAATAAGAAGGTTAGCATTTCTGCCTACTACCAACATAAATCAATTCATAGCAAATAGCCTAGTGTGATATCTATTAACTTGTCACCAGGGATAAAATTTATTTAGAAGTTAAGAAGTGTTTTGCAATATAAAATGCTGCCCAGTGCTGCACTAGCTAGTACATGCTTCCTTAATAAGGCACATTTTTAGGCACCTTTTTTAGAAATACAATCTACCGGTACGGGAAGACTGAATTAAATTCATATAACATTAACATCTCCAGTTATTAGTGTCTTGAGAGGAAAGCTTGCTTTTCTGGACAGCTTACCTTGTACCATGCCAACAAGATTTTCTTTTGGTTTGCTGTCCCTTCCTTTTTTCTTGCTTTCCCACACAAACAGGTAGATCACCTCTTTTAGATAGGCACCTAAGAAAAGTACAAAGCAGATGGATTGTCCAAGTAATTTTATGATGCTAATCATGGCATAGAACTCAGCTAATCCCATTTTTGTTTTCTGTAGGTTTTATGGTAATTTGATTTTAGTTGCACAAATATGAATGCATTTGTTAATCAACTCTGGCATGTCCCAAACCATGTAAGAAATCTTCTCATATTTTCTAAGCAGATTTGAAAAATTATTTTTGGAGGAAACCACCTCACTTGATAGGGGTATAAAATTAACTGGGATAAAATATACACTACAGCATTTGTTTGCCTAGACATGTCACTTCTGTTTTTCTGTTTTCCTTTGTTTGTTATTATCTAATGAGAAAGAAGAAGGAGAGAACTACACAGAAATCATAGGAAAAATAATGCAAATGACAATAAACCAGTGTTTCATCAGATTACATTCTAAAAGAAAGAAAATATTTCATCTCTAAACACTTGCATTCATCTTTTTAAAGATAACAAGCATAAAGAAAATAGTTGGCATTGCATGTGAAAGTTCTCTTTAAAATCCCATTCATTTGTAAAGTTGAAAATATTGCTGTATTTTTCCAGTTCCATGTACCACCCTGTGTTAACTTCTCCTCAGAGATGTGTTGGATAGGTCATTTAGCAATTTTGCATAAATTGGAATGTTTCAGATTTCCCTTATCTAAGTATGATTCATTTAGCCACTAAAATTGCTATTGAAACCCATTTTGCATCATTAGCTGGTATTACTAAATCGTTCAGCATGCTCAGAAAACACAACCATGGGAAAACATATGTTCATGTGAAGCACTTTTGATAAGCTGTTATAAAGAGAGTTCCAGTACATAAACCCGTAACTTCTGCCTATAAAATGAAATATGTAACAAGTAGGCCAAATCTTGATTATATCTCTGATATTAAAGCTGCAATTTTGGTTTATTTTGTCATGTGGTCATAATGCCAACTGTGAATGACCCCCTTAAACTCCTCTGCAGTCTTCTGCACAAAGTGGGAAAGAGCCATTTTTGTGGTTAGCTTTCATTTATTATTTAGGGTTCGTTTTAAACTATCCTATTTTGAGATTTCTGGCCTGGCCTGAGAATAAGGAGATCTTGGTTTTCCTCACAGCCCTCTGCCCTGCCCTGTCCCCAGCAGCCCCAAAGCACTTGTGGGATGAGGGGATGCTTCTTGCAGCATGGGCAGACCAGACCAGGAACTTGCCTGCGACTTTGGAGAATTTCCCAGTTAACAAAGTGTGGTGGATACACCTTTTCCTTACTTGTAATAATCAAGCAAAGCAAGAACCATGTCTTTCTTATTCATCAGAATCAAGCAAGGCAAGAACCACCATAAAACATTTTTACAAGCAAACAGTTGCCACAGAGTTACCATTTTTCTTTGAAAATCCACAGGAACCGCATTGGTTCTTTGCTGGAAAAAGGTACAGGAGAGCCAAAGTTATGTGTATATGCTCCTTTGACTGTATGATCAAAGCTCTTTAAAATACAACTGGGGCTCCTTTCCAGAAATCCAGTTAGTGAATTGACATAATTTCTACTTTGTAGGTTTTTGCATGTTAAAACAAAAGATAGAGCATGATACTGCCTGGACCGAAGCTGTGGTCTGGCATAAATGGGGTAGATCTGCTCTTGCCAGTCACTGCCCCATCCATCTGTACTTTCCAAGAGCTTTCTCCTGGCTGTGAATCTTTGTGTTCATGTGTCCAGATAGGCTGGAGAAATTTGATCCAGTTGAAAAATAACCTCTGGAAGAAAGTGTTTACTCTCCAGCCTGCTTTACTGCCTGCCAGGAAAAAAAAAGCTATGCCAGCACAGGACTGCAGGATGAGAAGAGAAGCATGAAACACAGGGCAAGAGCCAGCAGCAGGGGCAGCTACTGCTTGTTCTAGTGTAGACACAGAAAAGCTGTTCAGCACACTGTGTCCACAGCACCCTGCCTGTCTCCTATTTGGTTGTCATCATCCTCTCTCTAATTGAAGTTCTGTCTCCTTCCTTGTATTTCTCAGCAAGCAATTTCTTAGTGCATAAAGGCTTAAGCTCCACTTACCACTAATGCCTCTGTTGCTCTGTGCAGAGGGAGAAGTGCCAGCACCTGCTTAGGCAGGTCAGCAGAAATAGCAGTCCTTCCGTTTGGTCAACAGCATCAATAAGGTCATAACTGCAGGCAAACATTTCTTCTTCAGTGACTCAATCTACCAGCAAAACAAACTTCTCACGAAACTCTGTTAAATATAGCAAACCTGCTGTTTGTCTTCCTCCCTGAGAGATATCACAAGGACATTTGGAAATTAATCTGAATTAAGCATCTTCTGGCATAGAGTAAAGATCAATCTCACCAGCAGGTAACATGCACAGGTTGTCAACGAGGTGCCCTGGAAGGGGAGGTGCTGAAGTCTTCAGGGATGCAGTACTTCCCAAAGCCTTTTCCCTTGTGTTGCATGGGTCCTCCATGGCCGAGCAGAGCTTGCACGGCTTGGTGCTTTCAGTGGTGGCAAATCAGACCCGTCCAGAAACATTTTGCAAGACAAGTTGAATGCACTAAGCAGTGCTCTAGCAGGCAAGAAATATTGTCAGCACAGAGAGCTAATTTGAACTAGTTGTAAGTGGTGAGAAAATGCTAGGGAACACCTGTGTCTGCAGTACCCAACTCACAGGCATATCAGAAAGGGAAAGGGGGCTGGAGTTGGATACATTGGGCCAGGAGCAAGTTGCTGCCAAACACTTTTGAGGGCTAAGATAACCCTTCCCCTGTCTCTCTGGTCCCTGCAGCATCAAGGCAAGACAGAGAAAACCTACAGCTGATGAAAAGTACAATGCTGTTCTACTGTGAGTCACCAAAACAACCTTATGCTCTGATTTCAGGGAAGGATAACTTCTAGAAAAAGCTGCTGGTGGTACACATGTTAGCTGGAGACCATTACTTCCCAGAACAGGTAGGCAAAAATGAGGGGTTTTTGAAAAGTATTGAAATGCCATCAATGTATGAACCTCCACAAAGAAAACAAAAAGATTTTCTCCTTTCTAACAGCAGAGCAGACTCACTTAGTACAGCTGCTTAGGTGCTATTTTTGTACCGTATCACTCAAAACCACTGCGTCTCACTGCAGAGAGGGGTGT
The DNA here is from genome assembly GCF_000747805.2 of Chaetura pelagica. NCBI lineage: Eukaryota > Metazoa > Chordata > Aves > Apodiformes > Apodidae > Chaetura > Chaetura pelagica. Next base: position 7,599,185 of record NW_009952366.1, on the reverse strand, counting down.
TGGGCAGTAGGATGAAAGAGAAACAGTGATGCTGTGTCTGAGGAGACATTTTAAAAGCTCCATGAACTTAGTGTAGCTCCACAGAGGAAGGGAGTGTTGCTAGCTGACAGGATATTCTCTGCCATTAATTAAAGCCTGTTTACTTAGGGATCTATCTTGACGCAAAGGAAGAGAATTATTTTTAGAGAGATTTCACCTTTATTGCCATTGAATGAAATTAGCGTTAGCTGAATGGCTCACTTGGAAGCATAAAATGCAGAAGCATCTTAGAGTGCCAATTACAAGCATAAGGTCTGGAATGGCTCTCACCAGCAAGCAGCAGCTACCAGCTACCTTGGGCGACAACTCTGTGATGCCCTCTCTCTCTCTTCTTCCTGCTGTTGAATTTGCTGCTTTGTGATTCTTCACAACACCTTATTTCACTGCAAACAAAAGCAAGCATGATATAACCAGCTATCCAAGCTGACCAAAAGCTGTTCACGTTCATGGCGATATGGCCACCACGCCAAACCTGCCCTTTTCAGTTAAATCATCATACGTTTATTCTGAACTGTTTGCCCAGTTTTAGAGTGTATGTTTTAATGGGCTGGAGAGGCACCTTTCCCTGATGAAACCAGTCAGCTCAGGCAGCTTTGAACTTTGCATGCCTTCCACCCAGTAAAAGGATTCTGCAACAATAACCTTGAAGTTGACTTTCAGCTATGAGCAGGAAAAATTAAATATTATATGTCAGTTGAGAATTTTATAGAGAATTTGAGGGGGAAGATTTTGTTTTAATAGCAAGTTTGGGAGAACTGAATTTTTTCTGTAATGTTTTAATTTCTGACATACAAAAATGAAACAGATTGTCTTAGGTTGGATTGATCCATGCAGAACTAATTTTGTTTGCTAAATACAATTAAAATATCTTGTCTCAGGACAGTTAAACATTAATCTTTCCTTGAGCTGCCACAGTGCTTCATGGGAGCTACAGTTTATTCTCTTCTGAGAGACAGGTACCTGACAGACCACATGCCTCATGTTCCACACAGTTTCAAAAGAGAGCAGGCAGAATAATGACTTTGCTTTGTTGAGTATTATTTTGATACATTACCTTCGGTTTAACCGAAAACCACAGTGAAAGTCTGGGTGAGAATTTCGGAATTCACCTGCTTGGAAAGTTAGAACTTTGTTTGCACCAGGGTCTGCAAAGTGCAGAAGTAGATCATACCTGGACCTCCAGGCAGGTGATGAATCTTCCTTCTCTTTGGAAATGAACGGCTGCCGTGGGTATATTTGGAGAACCAGGACAGCGTTGCATAAACAACAGCTCAGATCCCTCAAGGTAGACTGGGAAAACAAGCTCCAGGTCCGTCACCTAGACTTTTACATTGCAACACTTCTGTGCAGAAATCATCCCCTGTGACTGCCAAGGGTGTGATTTTATTGCTCTAAAAGCTCTACGAATTGTGCCATTCAAGAAGAAAGGCAGCAGCTCTCCCCCCCAAACATCTTTGCACGGCTGGATACCTTGTCACTGAATACTTTCAGATTGGTTTTTTTTGTTTTTTTTTTTTATTTCCTGCACAGTTTCAAAAATGATCCTTTTTCTTTCAATAAGCTCAGGATTTTGAAGGGTTTGGCTGTAGATGTAACAACCAGTTTTACCACTGAAAATGCAAGGGTGGAACAGTACACACTTAGAAGTAGAGTTTCAACATTTCGTTTTCACAGAAAGGCTATTTCTTTCTAGGACACTAATGAGGAGAAGCCTGGATAGGAAAAAAAATAAATTACATACGCAGGTGGCAAAGAAGCTGCAGAACAACTATGAGATTGCCTTCAGTGAAGGCATATTAATGCCAGCCCGCTGTTACTCCAGGCTGCCAGCTGAGCCAAGCCAGGTTGCTGCAATTGCTCCTGACAGAGCTCTCTCCCCTGGGGAGACCGAGGGGGCAACTCGCATAGGGCAGTCAGCTGATGCTGGACACTGAGAGCTGAAAACTTTCAACTGATCTTCCCATTGATCTTCTACCATGAAGCATTAGAAAAACTTAGTGGATGGGATTTTTGTTGCAGGGCAGGGGAGGCATTAACATTTTATAAAAACCTTCTCAGATTTAATGGTAGTTTCATTGTTCCAGTGATAACTTTTAATCTACACACACAGAGACATATTGTTCACAAGATAAGAAGCTTAGAGATAAACAATTGCCCTCTTCTCACTTCAGCTTTACCACAAGCAAAGACAAATACATAATGCGACAAATCCCCAAGCAGTGAAGTCTGTGGAGGTCACTGATTTACACCAGCTGAGAACTGTGAGTAGAGCACTCACTTTCTCTTTTCTTGAGGGAGAACATTCCTTATTTATTTCCTAGGAGTTTTCCTGTAGATTGCATGGATATGTAGAAATGAACTAATTATAAAGAATGTATTCAAGATATTTTATTTAAATCATGATGCACTTTTAATCAAATCAATACCATGTGACAGGTGATACATTACACTAGATGATATTAGCTGTTCAGCATGAATCAAAAAAGGGTATTTCCTTTGCCTGACACATGTATTTACTGGCATCTCACTGCAGGTGTCTTTTCTATTTTCCACTATTTAGTAACTTCCTAAATTTTGTTGAGGAACTCTGTATCAGAATACAGGTAAAGATTAAAGTTAATACCTAACTTATAAGTTTCTGTTCCATTTTCAGAATAAATTTATTCTGTATGCCCTTAAGTCTCACCAAAAGTCAGTCATAAGCTTTTAAGGGCTCATTGCATTGCAAAGTAGATTTAGATGTATCTGAATACCTTATCTACTGCCTGATGCAGTGAACAATTGTTATGTTAACATTATTGCCTTATAATTTTTAAAACTTAGTCTGGTCACAGCTTAATGTTCTGTGGAAGTTCAGCTTCATCTGCACTTATTGATCCCAAGCTTTATTTTAAAAGAACTGATTAGAAATTTATTTTCCTGTCATTCTCTCTTATTCACTGCAGTCACAAGACAGAATTAATTGTATCAGCAACAAAATTCAAATACATAGCAAAGAAACATGCCAAAGCTCAAAGAGAACACTTTTAGGGCTATAGAATTCAAATCATTATTATCCATTGATGAGTGCAAAGGTATTCTATATTTTAAGTGCTAATATTTATGGGCTTCTAGTGGTGGTAAAAGTACTGTGTTATAAATAGTGACTTTTCAAAACAGCATATTGGCAGACAGCACAGTGAGCATGATTCTGATTTTTCTTGTATGAATATTGCAGTTCATCCTGCTGCAACTGACATCTGTGTGATGATATTTTCTAGTTCTAAATTTATTTCACCATTTTAACTGTATTATCTGCTACTTCAAGTCTGTTTTAATTTACCTTCTAATTATTTTGGAAAAAGGGAAGTTTGCTCTCCCTGTACTCAGAGTTTGCAGAAATCTTCTAGCCCAGGCCTGAGAAAGCAGGGATGCCAGTGGGCAAGAGACATTATGCCAAGAAAGGGGACTAGGTCTGTCTTGTTTTAATGCATCACCTCTGCCCCTATCTGATATACAAGGGGTCATTTTAGCAGGATTAACTGTTGTTTCAAGTATTGCCACCCCCTAGCCAGTGCTTGTACGGGTCCAGGCAAAGTTTTAATGTTGTTCTGAGGAAATAGAGAGGATAAGCACCTGAGAAAGATGGGATTTTTCTCTGACTGAATGGTTTAAAATCCGTGGATGTTCAATCCATGAGTGCCCTGGCCCTGTCCTGGTCCCTACCCCTCACAATAGCTTTCAGATTCTCAGATGTGGACCTCAAAATCACACAGGTTAAGGAAAATACTAGTTTTTTATAGCAAATTTGACACATCTTCCCCAAGCTGTCAGCTCATGCTTGAATGAGCTGTGGAGAGTAGATAGGGTGCTGTGTTGTGCTGGCTGTTCTCTCTACTTCAGGGGAAAGAGACAAGAGTAAGCCTGGCTGCTCCATGACTGCCTGGGTTAAGAGGAAATACTAGAATTTTTTATATATATTTTTTTTCAGTTTTTGCTGAGCCTACAACAGCACAAAGACTGAGACTACAAGAGAACAAAAAATATCAGAAGAAAGAGACTCAGGGGAATGGGAAAAGTTGAGGGAAGGTGTGTAATGAGAGTGCCATGGTTAAACACAAGCTCCATTCTAGAACTAAGAAATAGCTCTTAAAATGTTTTAATAAATTTAATAGAGCAATGTTACCTAACCATGCAGAATAAAAACATATTTAATCAAATCTGCATTTTACAATTGAAAAAAGTGCTTTCTGAAAAGACTTATGACCAGATCTAATGCCTGCATTCTTCTGAGCTGAGGGGATTCAGGTACCCTTAAAAGGGGCTGGACTGGATTTTTCTCATATAAACATATAAACATTCTTACATATAAACAGCACTTCATTTTCACAGTTGGAACAGCTTAGGGGACGAGAAAGTAAGGCAAAAAGCTGAGACCAGCAAATATTCTGCCTGAATTACACCTTCTGTAAGATCACTGAAAGCAGTCACAGTAGTAAAAGGTGACCCCAACAGCACTGGAAATAGCAACTGGGAAGTGATCGCCATGGTGAGGTGCCAGCCATGTACCCCTGGCCTATTGAAGAGCTCTGCAGTCTCTGGCACTTCCCAGAAAAGTCTTCAAAAGGCTTACTCATCCCAACACTGGTCCAGCACTACAAGCTGAACACAGGGAACAGGGATGTGGCTAATTGCTGCCCAAGATATGGATAAAATGTTTCACTGGGATCTTGTGATAAACATAAAATGGTCAAACCGGTACCCAGCAACATTTTCTTCCCAATCTTTTAATTGTTGTGGAAGGTAGGCATGGCCAGACTGAACATCTGCTTGGCCCTCTGGCACTGTATCCCACTTCATAGAGCCAGCAGCTCAGAGGGTGCTGAGCCAAGGGCCCTGCACCACAGAAGCTCTTATAGGAGTCAAAGTACACTGCATGTCTGATAGATAAGATTACCACTACTTTTATATATACATTTTGTACACTGCTGAAGTAAAGCAGCTGGAAATCCAATGTCTTAGGTAAGGTTATCAGGTAAAACATTTGTATTTCATCTTTATATCTATAGAAGCAATGGGAAGTGAACAAGTTACAGTGTGAAACATTTTACTTCAGTTGCATGCAAGAAATTGAAAGGTCAGGTGTTGTGAAGGATCATAATGGGCTTAGGAAGAGAGAACAGCCCCATACTATCGTCTTTCCACAAGCAAGGAAAGAACAACTGACTTACACAGCTAGTGCATTTTATCACCAAGCAGCATCTTTCAAATGCCAAACTTATTTAGTGAACTTACAGTTCTATTTTATCTCTTACACACAATGCAAATAAATAATATGCTTTGTATAGATTAATCCTTGTAATTCTACACGGCTTACTCGCAGAGATAACTCTCACTCACTTTGTCTTCTCATTATCTGAACAGACATGCCTTTCCTTAAGTCATCAACAGAGGTCATCACACAAATGCCCTTGTGGAATATTCATTAATCAAACAACTAATTTGAAATGGATCTTCAAAACATTATTCATTCCCCATCATTCTTCATACATCAATTTAAATGCTTTATGTGTATAATGATTAGGTTGATGTTTAATTAATTGTGAAAATGTGAATTAAACCTAAATTACAAGACAAATTATTCCACAGCACACAAAAAGCTTTATTCTCTACTGTTAAGTTTTGAAATCTCAGCAAGTTTCCAGGAACACCTTTGTCAGCTTCACACTGTAAGATTATAGCAGATCAGTTGGCTACACTGTTTCATGAAGGTTATAGTCTCAATGCCACTAATTTACTTCCTCCAGTGGCAGAATAAACCAAGGTTAATGGAAATACACATCACCTACTTGTAATTAAAAATAAATAGAATATTTATTATTTGAGAGGCAACTCAGAGGGCCCAAGACAGCAAGAGGGACACCAGAGATGTTCTACCTCATGTTGTCCATTTAGGTAACCTCATAAACCCCTTGAATCTAGTAATTAATTTCTCCATGATCACCAAAGATAACCCACCATCTTTAGAGTATGAAACAGTGAGTATGTGACAGATACATCTCAGACATGGCAAAAGTTAGTTGGTTTTATGACAGACTAGCATCCAAGCCCATTAATTACATCTGTCCTATTTAGAAACCAGTGACCCCACGTTTCAGCTGGATAAACCATTATTTGTGTTCCTTCTTACAGCTCTTCAGACATTGCTGCTCTTGTAGGTGGACACTGCTTCTAAATGCCAAATGGGCACTTCATAATTGGATGGTTGATCTCAGTCCAGTTCAGCCCAAAGTGCTTTGTTATGCCTTCAGCTGAATTATAGAAAGTAACAATACAGTAAGCTGATTTACAAAAAGAACTTCCCAAATTTACACATGAAAAATGGTCAAATATTTTTGTAACAAGAATTGAAACAACTGAGACGCTTTTATTTCAGTATAGCGGAAATACGTATAGATTTGTATATAATTATATCCGAAGTGTCTACATATAAATATAGCCAAAATGATCCATAAGATGATGCATGATTAAAATCCAATAATGGTAGGTAATGATCACATCTAAATTTTATTACAAAGGTAAAAATAACTTTTAAACAGATCTATATGCAGCTGGACAAAAAGGGTCACTGAGGTTAAAAATTCTTGTTGTGCTTATGAAGCAAATATGACAAAACCTGTGGAAAAAGCATCATATAGAATTCAAACAAAATAAGGACAGGGAATGCATTTTACAGAAGAGGGTGACAGCAACTTGTCCCAGAGTAGTAAGGCAGCAAGCAAGGGCATTTGCTAGTACTGCTCTGAGCCTTACTGGCATAGAGTTCACATATGCTTCAGCAACAAGATCTGAAATTGCATCCTTTAGCCCTATCCATATGCAGTATTGCATCAAAGTAACAATTAAGGTTCCATTAGATATGCATGTAAATGTATTATATGATAGCACTCCATTATTGAATGGATGGTGCCTAAAGGATAAGCAGTAAGATTTGAGTGGAGTTGCTCAGAATGAGAGAACTGTTGTTTTTTAATTTTCAAAAGCCTGCATGAGCCAGTCTGAGGCACCTCCTTATTTGTATGGCTTAGTAGTGGGTAAGAATTAAGGGGCAAGCAGGTGCGGGTGACACAGTTGTGGGGGTCTACTACAGACCTCCTGATCAAGGTGAGGAGGTTGATGAGGCTTTCTACAGGCAACTGAAAGCAGCCTCACAACTACAGTCCCTGGTCCTCATGGGAGATTTCAACTACCCTGATATCTGCTGGAAGACTCACACAGCCAGCCTTTCACAGTCTAGGAGGTTCCTCCAGTGCATTGATGATAACTTCTTAATGCAAATGGTGGACAAGCTGACTAGAAGAGGAGCGCTGCTGGATCTTGTACTAACCAGCAAGGAGGGCCTTGTTGAAGCAGTGGTGGTCAATGGCAGCCTTGGCTGCAGTGATCATGAGATGGTGGAGTTCAGGATCCTGTGTGGAAGGAACAAAATACCCAGCAGGACCAGAACCCTGGACTTCCACAGGGCAAACTTTGGTCTCCTCAATCATCTATTAAGGGAAATCCCATGGGACAGGGTGCTAGAAGATAAAGGAGCTCAAGATAGCTGGTCAACATTCAAGGACCACTTCTTGCAAGCACAGGATCAGAGCGTCCCAATGGTTAGGAAATCTAGTAAGGGTGCTAGGAGACCTGCATGGTTAAAGAAGGAACTACTGGGCAAACTTAAGTGGAAAAGGAAAATCTATAGATCATGGAAGGAGGGGCTGGTCACTTGGGAGGAATATAGGACTGTTGTCAGAGGATGTAGGGAGGCAATTAGGAAAGCTAAGGCCTCCTTGGAACTTAACCTTGCAAGTCAGGTTAAGGATAATAGAAAGGGCTTTTTCAAGTACATAGCTAGCAAAACTAGCAATAGAGGCAATATTGGCCCATTGAGGAATGAGGTGGGAGCCCTGGTGACAGAGGATATAAAGAAGGCAGAGGTGCTGAATGCCTTCTTTGCCTCTGTCTTCACTCCTGCAGGGTCTCCCTATGAGCCCCAGATTCATATAGCCCCAGAAGAAGTCAAGATAGAGGAAGAGTTTGACATGGTAGATGAGGATTGGGTTAGGGATCAGTTGAGTAATCTGGACATCCATAAATCAATGGGTCCAGATGGAATGCACCCAAGGGTGCTGAGGGAGCTGGCGGAGGTCATTGCTAGGCCACTCTCCATCATCTTCAGTAAATCATGGGCAACAGGTGAGGTGCCTGAGGACTGGAGGATAGCAAATGTCACTCCAGTCTACAAGAAGGGCAAGAAGGAGGACCCGGGTAACTATAGACCGGTCAGCCTCACCTCCATCCCTGGAAAGGTGATGGAACAACTTGTTCTTGTGACTATCTCCAGGCACATCAAGGACATGGGGGTCATCAAGAGCAGTCAGCATGGTTTTATCAAGGGTAAATCATGTTTGACTAACCTCATAGCCTTCTATGAGGAAATTACTAGGTGGATAGATGATGGTAGAGCGGTAGATGTGGTTTATCTTGATTTCAGTAAAGCATTTGACACCGTCTCCCACAGCATCCTTGTGGATAAGTTGATCAGGTATGGGTTTGGTGACCAGGAAGTGAGGTGGATTAGGAACTGGTTGAAAGGAAGGAGTCAGAGAGTTGTAGTCAATGGGGTAGAATCTGGTTGGAGGTGTGTTACTAGTGGAGTCCCACAAGGGTCGGTGCTGGGACCGGTGTTGTTCAACATCTTCATCAACGACCTGGATGAGGGTATAGAATGTACCCTCAGCAAGTTTGCTGATGACACTAAGCTGGGAGGAGTGGCTGACACACCAGAAGGCTGTGCTGCCATTCAGAGAGACTTAGATAGGTTGGAGAGTTGGGCGGGGAGAAACATGATGAAATTCAACAAGGGGAAGTGCAGAGTTTTACATTTGGGGAAGAACAACACCATGTCCCAGTACAGGTTGGGGGCTGAACTGCTGGAGAGTAGTGTAGGTGAAAGAGACCTGGGGGTCCTGGTAGACAGGAGGATGACCATGAGCCAGCAATGTGCCCTTGTGGCCAAGAAGGCCAATGGCATCCTGGGGTGCATTAGAAAGGGTGTGGTTAGTAGGTCAAGAGAGGTTCTCCTCCCCCTCTATTCTGCATTGGTGAGGCCACATCTGGAGTATTGTGTCCAGTTCTGGGCCCCTCAGTTCAAGAAGGACAGGGAACTGCTTGAAAGAGTCCAGCGCAGAGCTACGAAGATGATTAGGGGAGTGGAACATCTCCCTTATGAGGAAAGGCTGAGGGAGCTGGGTCTCTTTAGCTTGGAGAAAAGGAGACTGAGGGGTGACCTCATCAATGTTTACAAATATGTAAGGGGTGAGTGTCAGGGGGACGGAGTTAGGCTTTTCTCGGTGATGACCAGTGATAGGACAAGGGGTAATGGGTGTAAATTGGAGCATAGGAGGTTCAAGGTGAATATCCGAAAAAATTTTTTTACTGTGAGAGTGACAGAGCACTGGAACAGACTGCCCAGGGAGGTTGTGGAGTCTCCCTCACTGGAGACATTCAAAACCCACCTGGATGAGTTCCTGTGTGATGTACTCTAGGTGACCCTGCTCTGGCAGGGGGGGTGGACTAGATGATCTCTCGAGGTGCCTTCCAGCCCCTAAGATTCTATGATTCTATGATTCTATGATAATGAGAAATGCTGAACATCTACAGCTCTCACTGACTCAGAACGAGAAGTTCATCCAGTATTAGACCAATTCTTCTAGACTTACTTTCTATTAGAAACTGAGGGAAGACACCAACTTTTACAAAACACTGCTATTTCAGCAGTAAATCCTTGAATGTGCTGACCTGGGCCACCAAACCAATATGAATATTAAAGGATGCTGACTATTAGCCAAGATGAAATTTCAGATCAAATTAATGTCAAGATACAATGCAGAAAAAGCTGAATACTTAAGCAGCATTTAATTAATTTTCCTGTTTGAGGAAAGTTCAGTACAGGTTTTCAGATGAACCAAGAGTTTTCAATTTGCTCAGTTGTCTTGAATAATAAGTACCCCTTCCTTCCTTCCTTCCTTCCTTCCTTCCTTCCTTCCTTCCTTCCTTCCTTCCTTCCTTCCTTCCTTCCTTCCCTCCTTCCTTCCCTCCTTCCTTCCCTCCTTCCTTCCCTCCTTCCTTCCCTCCTTCCTTCCCTCCTTCCTTCCCTCCTTCCTTCCCTCCTTCCTTCCCTCCTTCCTTCCCTCCTTCCTTCCCT